>NW_024412400.1:61204536-61412451 GCF_014898765.1 Herpailurus yagouaroundi
GGCCTCTAAAATGCAGAAATTTAGATTTAAAACTTCTCACACTGTCCTGATTTTTCCTATTTCCCTGTGGACGAGGAGTGTTTTGTCAGGTGGTGTTAGGGAATTAGTATTCTAAGCCAGATGGATTTTCAGCAATGAATGAAGTACAGATCAGTGGAAAGATCATGGAGGCAAACACTGAATTCAAATCCCTGCACCAGCAGTTACTAGCTTTGTAATTTTAAGTGCCGGTAGCCAGTTTCCTTAACTGCAAGGCAGACAGCTAAATCATGGGACTGTTAAGAGAATTAAATTCAATGAATGTATTTAGAATACTTGGCAAAGTATTCTTGGCAAAGAGAAGGGTGCTCAACAAATGTTTTCTCCTCCTCCTTTTTTTCCTGTTCTCTGGAGATGAATCTGACTAGGGCCATATTGACCCTTTCCTCACTGACCCAAACGCGGCCCCATTAGGATCATGTAGGAAACTGCATTATCCTGAGAACAAACCCCCCTTCTGAGTAAACTTTGTGGTAAACTTCATGTAAATGGAAACCAGGGATACTGGACAGTGAAATGGAAAGACAGATGGCTTATAAAAACAGATGGTTTGGGGAATGGCTGGTAACTGGTGAGTTCCGTTAAAGAGGTCAGGACAACTGGAGGGAATATAGTATTAGTTTATGTTATAAAAGTCTGCTGCTCAGAAAAAGATAAAACAGTATATTTTTTCTTCATATATTCACAAGTCTATTTTGCAAACAACCATCTGTCTACTTCCAAGAGTGAATAATTTATATCAAAAATAAATAGTATTAAAATCACCAATTCCACTTGTTTTACTATGAACTTTTGGGGAAAAAAAAAACAATTCAGTAAAATGTCCATAAATGATTTCATCCAATTGTCTATTTTTTTTTGCTTCTTTCCATATATTTCCTGTTCATATCTAATAGGATGATATCCTCTTATGTTGCCCAAGATAGTAATTCTTTATATTTTTAGAAAAGAAAAAAGTTAAAAAAAAACTAAATTGCATTATAGCAAAGAAATTTGTATTGCCAAACAGAAATTTAGCTTAACATTTAAAATCTTTATAAAAGATAAACAAATCCTGAGTTTCCCTTTATTTTATCATAATTGAAAAATGAAATCACTTAATATGATCACCTGATACATAATTTCCGTAAAACTTCTCTATGATGAAACAAAGCTCTATATATTTAAAGAGTGTGTATAACATTTATAACTCATGACAATTCCAAACCAACTAGCACTGGTATAGCTCCAAATTACTATTAGTTGTGGCTATTTTTGGAAAAAAAAGGTACAAAGCTTATTAGGTAGGGCCCAGCATACCAGAAAAACTTAACTTTACATTGTCACAGAGTTCAAGAAGTGACATTACAGTGTGAAGACACTATAAACTGCCATTTCTTTCTCATAAGTTTCTTAAAACAGGTTGCAAAAATATTCAGTACCTCATATATAATAACTAACAAAAATATTTCCATTGGCTACCGTTTGCCCAGAGTGACTAAGGACCAAAAAATAGAATTCTTGTTGCTTTATTATCTGATAAACTGCTAGTAAGCTCCCGTTAGAAGTTCTTTAGACATTACACCAAGTTGTCTTGGTCTTCTGATCATATATATATATATTCATATATATATATATACACATATATATATATGTATTTTTTCAAGTAAAGAAATGTTTAACAGATGTAAACTATTTATTGAATATTTGCCACCAAATATTGTTAAATACATTATCTTGCAGCATATCGCTTTCAAGTTAAAATGTCAAACAAACACCAATATTTACAATTCTTTTAAGGAATGTTATATAATGACACATTAAGGCGTAAATTCTTTTGGCTTATAATTCTTAAAAGAATGATAATAGCAAAAGTGATGCAAAATCTTCAGTGTGAGATTATGATTAAGCTACATTTTACAAAAATATGGTGTAAGATGGCAATAATCCCATTCAACATCCTGGATTAAATCCCTTCAGGAGGGACTGATAATTTATACAGTCAAACTTTAAAATTTACAGATAAAGGCAGTTCAATACTGCCACTGAGAAGTACATCTCTTAACATATACAACTTTCAGGCCACAGTTTTGAAGGTCTGAAGTATCAAGTTGGTTTGATGAATTAGTCGGTTGGCACTTATGAACACATTTATTGCCCTGTTTAAAAAAAAAAAAAAAAAAAAAAATTTTTTAAAAAAAAAAAAAAATCATCCTTTAAAAATATTTATACTTGACACCATCTGCTAACAGTAGCACTGAAATCAATTTAGGGGGAAAAAAAGAAAGGCAAGTTAGTACTGAGGATCTTATCCTTCATACCAGTCGGTACTGAATGCTCCTGCATCATTTGAAACTATCCTAGGAATTACTGCCCCCTAGTGGTTCTGGCTGGCAATAAGGTGTTGGGCTGCTAATGATAGGTGGCGCCTCAAAACCCAGATCTCATGGCTAGGTTGAACAAACTGGCCAAACAGGATTCAATGTAGTTTCCAGCTCCGATTTCACGTAAGTTACCAAAATAGAATCTTCTCCTCAAAATCTCTGTATCAATGGACATGATACTTAAGAAAAAAAGTTAATTACTCGAAATCTGAATTATCCCAATCTCTCTTACCTTCTTTCAAAAACAAAAAACAAAACAAAAAACCAGGAGAATTCTAAACTACTTTTGGAATAAATCTACTTTTAAAATAATCATGTGGCTTCAATATTGAAAGCTGATGATATATAAATACATGTTCTTAGAAATTACTTTGTGCTGCACACATTTCTTCTATCAGCCCATCTTTGGGACAAAGAACTGATGCCCTAGTCCCATAGTGTGGTCTTATCAGTTTCTAAGTATCATAGCTAAAACTTGTATCTTTATCCTAGACATTTCTCAAAAAAGATGGACCAGAAAGAATTAGTGGAATTAATGCAAATACATCCCTCTATTGAAAGATGGCTCAAAGATCAGGTTCTGGTAACAGTTTCCAGTTTTGAGAAAGCAGGTACAAAACTCGTGGCACGTTATTCATACACAAATAATTATAATTTAAAGAAGCTACTGAATGGAGAAAAAGTAGTAGTAGGGAGCCTGAATAATCCATATGCAGAGTACGTAACTTCAGATTAATGAAAATTAGGCTCTAAAGGAATTTCAACCTTTCAATGTGCTTATTTCATGATAGTTCTTAATTAGAATCAGAAATAATGATCCCATCAAGTAAATTATTCTTTTAATGTGTTTTGGTTATTTGGGCTTAGCAGTGGAGACCAAGGAAAAACAGATGTAAGGTTATTTTCAGAACACACCTGCAAGCTTATTAAGCTAAGTCGTCAAGGAACATTTCCCCTAGACTATCTGAACAGTAGTAGGGAATAACACACAACCATTAATAAAATGTAGCTCAGTATCTTTAATTTATAATATAAATGTAAATATTTCAACTTACTTGAACTGTTAAAAAATAACTGAAAATTAACAGACCATTCTAATGTATTTTATTTTTTTAAATATTATTATAATACTGTAATGGTTTGACATGGATTTAAGGATCTTTAAATTTCAAATGGTAGGATAAAATGTTAGAGGTCCCTGCCAGTTATAAATGCAATAATCACTATTTAGATGATTTTTCTGACTTTAAAAACAACGCCCAATTTACCTTTTTAGTATACTACTCGTAGAAGGACCCTGAAAGCTTCCCTCCTTCCACAAGTTAGTCACAACCTTTGCAGCACTTTTAAATCACCTGGAATACTTTTTTTTTTTTTTAAGTTTAATTATTTTGAGAGCAAGAGAGAATGGGGTAGGGGTACAGAGAGAGAGGGAGAAAGAGAGAATCCCAAGTAGGCTCCATGCTGTCAGCACGGAGTCCGACACGGGGCTCGATCTCACAAACTGTGAGATCACGACCTGAGCTGAAATACAGGCGGAATGCCTGACTGAGCCACGCAGGCACCCCCTGGAATACTTTTTAAAAAGACTTAAACCCTAATTCCAAGCTAACTGAATCAGAACCTCCGAAACTGAGACCACGGCACTGGAATTTTTAAAAACTGAACCCAAGTGATTCTAATATGCAAAGTGCATTAAGAACCACTGCTTTAACTTTAGTTCTCAACAGACCTGGCAGCATCAGTATCATCTGGAAACTTCTTAGAAATGCAGATTCTTGGGTGCACTCTAGACCTACAGAATGGACAATTTGTTCTTTAATAAGCCCTCCCGGTGATTCTGAGGCTACTAAAATTTAAGAACCACAGCCTCAGGGGCTGGTAAAGTAGGGTAGTAAGCCAATCTCACTCCCCATGTTTCTGTATGGCTTGCAAGCTAAGAATGCTTTTGTATTTTTAAATGGTTAAAAAAGAAGAAGAAAAATATTATGTAACAGGTGCAAATTATACAAAATTCAAATCTCAGTGTCTGTAAATAAAGTGTTGTTAGGACATGGCCATAATACCACTTGCTCCTATACTATGACTGCTTTTGTACCACAACAGTGGAGGTAAAGTACATAGTTCTGACAAGCCCAAGTCAAAATACTTGCCATGTGGCCTATTTCAGAAAAAGTCGGTCACCTTCTGCTCTCAACTAGTTATGGCTGGATTATCAACCACACGCTATTTTTATAAACAGTCTATCTTTGTTACTAGTTAACTCGAGTATTAACGATATAGTAAAAGGGCGTAATTTACATGGTTTTAGTATTATATAAAACTACATAATTTAACTTTAAAAGACAAGGATGATAAATGACACTACTTACTTGCCATCTTTAAAATAGGTTTTCAAAGTATCACTGAAACTTTTGGAGTATTTTACAAATTCTTTCTTTTGGTGTTCAAGTGCCTATAGACATTAAACACAGTAAGAAAAAAATATTAAATAAGAAAAGAGAAATAACACAAAAGCCAAAATCAAAGACGGGAAGATTACACAGAATACAGAATGGACTTTATATTATGGATTAGAATTTTCAGAAGTATTTACTTAAATATATGTAACAGCATATTTTAATTCAATGACAAAACCAGTGGTTAACGATACAAAACTATTTCCCATAATCAAACCATCTTAGTATTTAATTCAATAAAGCAACTAAGTGTAAAGCAACGTCTAAGGTGGTAGCTTATAAAGCTTCTACTAAACTTACCCTGCGGTTCTGGTATTGGTACTTCTTGAAGACATTATTCACTGTATCAAGAAGTTCTTTTATTGCACTAGCTATATCCCTGTTGGGTAAGGAAAAAAGAATCTCCTTTAAATCAGTTACATTTGGAAGAGGTTTGTCTGTGTGCATGTTTATTGTATATAATATATATAAATATACGCACATATTTTAAGGATTACTAATCACGCAGTTAATGACCACACTAATCCCGCATCATGTGCAAACATCTGACTAGTAGTTTCAGTGGAGCTTTTAGCCCGTACCCTTCTGTGACCCTGACCTCTCTTGCACTGCTGACAGTTTGGTCTAGGTTTATTCTGCAACTTCAACCTTCCCAAATCAGTAACATTTCATTCAGCATTACTTACTCAAATTTTTAAGAATTATTTCTGCTTCTCATCTTTTCCAGTTATGATTTTTCCTTTCTCTGGCTAACGTAGCTAAATTCAAGCTACTATCTTCTTCACTTTTGCTATCTCATGAACAATTATATAAAATTTTTACGCTACATGCAACTCCCTCCTGTATTTACCAGCACTTCAAGTTACATATACCTCATACTCTGAATGTTTAAAATGAAATATTTCCTTCTCAGACTCTCTCTTTTTTAATTTTTTTTAATGTTTATTTATTTTTAAGAGACAGAGACAGAGTGTGAGCAGGGGAGGGGTAGAGAGAGGGGGAGACACAGAATCCGAAGCAGGCTCCAGGCTCTGAGCTGTCAGCACAGCTGAGAGGGCTCGAACTCACGAACTGTGAGATCATGACCTGAGCAGAAGTTGGGACGCTTAACCGACTGAGCCACCCAGGTGCCCCATACATCTCTTAAGATATATTTACCTTCTAACAACTGCCTATCCTCTTCTTCCAAACCTTTGTTGTAATTATTTCCCTTGGAAAATACATTTAAATTTCTGAGAAAGGCAGTATCAGAATATTTTTTCTACTTTAACCCTTTTCAGCTATCATCCCTGGACTATATATGCATCAACACCTTCCTCTCCTTTTAAGGAGATAAAGAAATCAGTAATTCTCATGAGTTGAATGTTATTCTTATCCGTAAACCACTTTTTTTTCTAAACTCTGGTCTTTTATATCTATGCCCTTTTCAATTTTCATCTTCTAACTTCATAGCAATATTTTTGGTCAAACTGAACTTAAACTTCTGCTATGCAAATGTAAGTGTGAAGATATGAATTAGTAAGACATGAATCTAGACCATCCCAAAGATAATCTTTTATTACTGACTTTTTAATCACAACTGTCAGATTTCAGGTATTTCAAACCTAAAACATTTCAGCTTTACTAAAGAAAAAAACCAAAAAAGCTCTGTGTCCAGATTTCTGTATGTGTTTCATAGATTTCCCACAAATAAGCAAGTGGGAAGACTAAGAATTACAAGTATGCAGGATTTTGGTATAAAGGAAGTATTTTAGCCTATTCTGAAATAGTAAAATATTTTAATAAATATTTACTTATTACCTCCTGTATGTCAAACATTGATATCAGGCTGATATATTAGAATATGAAATATGCAAGTAGGACAATGAATTTTACATAGAAATGGTATCTATCCACTCATTTTCTCCTCCTCTTTGCCTCTAGTTTACGAACAGCAGTTTTAACTCATACAACAGTTCCTTTCATCTATGGTTTCAAGTAAGTTGACTCCTTCTGTATTGCTATGATGTGCATAAATTCATTACTGCTTAATAAAGTGATGTCACGTGACTATGACATGAGAAAAATTATGATTTCAGAAAATAAATATTTGGAATGTACTTCAAATCCATAATGAGCCCATTTAAAACAGAACATAATGGAGCAAATTAGAGTGACCAAACAGGTGTTTATACAGAAGAACTTTGTGAATACTTTAATATTCTACTTTAAAGAAGGTATTAGGGGTGCCTGGGTGGCTCAGTCGGTTAAGTGACTTCGGCTCAGGTCAGGATCTCAAGGTTTGTGAGTTCAAGCCCCATGTTGGACTCTGTGCTGAGCATGAAGCCTGCCTGGGATTTTCTCTCTCCTTCTCTCTCTGCCCCTCCCCTGTCATGTGATTTCTCTCTCTCTCTCAAAATAAATAAAAATTTTTAAAAATAAAAATAAAAAAGGACAATAAGAATGTGCTTTCTGGGCTAGTCAACAAGATGAATATATGCTCCATATATAATGACAATGGCTGGATTCTATAGGTCAAAAGAGCAGTGAGTTCTCACCCACTCACCTCTTAGATAAAGCAAGGGTTTACTGAATAGTAGTGCCCCAGGCTTACTAATGAATATTGGGAAGCTATCTATATTTTAAAAGAAAACTTAAAAAATAAGCCCCCAGGTGATTTTGCTGATGAACCAAATTTGGAATCCAGTGTTTGGGAACCTAGAGCCTAGAACTAGGCCATAGGGTTTCATAAAGAATTCTATGGAATGATCAAGGCTGTTTATCCCTAGGCCTGCCCTCCTCTACAAACAACCTGTGGTTGGGGCACCTGGGTGGCTCAGTCAGTTAAGCATCTGACTTCGGCTCAAGTCATGGTCTCACGGTTCATGGGTTCAACCTCTGTGAGCCCAGAGCCTGCTTTGGATTCTGTGTCTCCCTCTCTCTCTCTCTTCCTCCTCCACTCACACTGTCTCATTCTCAAAAATAATAAACATTAAAAAAATTTAAAAACAATCTGGGCAATTTATGTCAAATATTACATCATCTGTATGTACACAGAAGAGTTTTTTCAGTTAAGGCACTAAGGTTTGCACCAGGGAAGCTAAACTGTATTAGTAGTTAAGGGTCCATTTCCAACAAGAGAAAATAATCAGCCCTAAAAAATACTTCAGACAATGTAACAGATCAAGAAATGGAGAAAACCTGAGGATAAAATAACTCCAGTGTAATTACAAACAGTCTGGAGTTAAGTGATTCTGTGAAAAGGGACATATAATACAGTTATAATAGGAAGGAATTTTAGCAATTTGTAGCTTTTAGTAGGGCAATTTTGGGGAAACATACACTTGAAAGAGAGGACAACAAGCATCAGATGAAATGTAAACATACACCTTATCCAAAACTTGCATGGAATAGTAGAGCTTTTAATCATGTCACCCAAATTTATATAACATATGTTTATGTGAACACTTGAAGGAAATTCCTATGCTGTATGTTTAGTTTGGTCTAGACTGGACAACTCTGGAAAAGCTATTCTGAAGCCATCTGGAAAACCAAACTCGTGAATTTTAGCATATAATTATGCAAATGAAGATTATAAAGAGTGAATAGATCAACGCATGGCTTTCTGCTTTATTAAGGTACAAGTCTCTACTAGTCATTCATTAGAATGTATCAGACTTTAAAAAACCCCTATTAATTTTATTAAATATTTGTATAAGCTTAACTGTAGTCAAACAGAAACATTCATTAATCAAAAGAACTTTTAACGTATTTGTTTGCCGGATCATTTTCCTAATCATCTCCATAGAGAAAAGGGGGAAAAAAGCCCTATAATACAATGCAACATGTGTTGTAAGCATATGCGCAGTTCTGTGTGAAGCACTTTGTGTATGTCATTTCTTTCAACTCTTGCAACTGTCACCCTCATCTTCAGACAGAAGCTAGAAAGACAGAAGCTAATAAGCAATTTAACTGAGGCCACACTGCTAAATACTGGAATAGAAATTCAAACCCAGGTCTGCTAACATACACAAAAATACCTGGATATTTGTTAGTGGACAGGAGTCTTTTTTCTACTTTAACATAACCCATGAAATCACATGTAGTACTTGATAAAGCATTTGATACAGATTTATTGAAAAATATTGCTAAAATAAATGAAGATAAAACTACCTTAAATATACAAAAGTAAAATATTTTAAAGAAAAAAACAGTAACTACATAATATGTTGTACCTGAAGGATAAGCCTTAAACAATTAACCATGGGGACGATATGTACCAAAATGTATCAATCTATATCAGTGATACAAATAATTACACCTTACCTATCTATATTAATTCATACATGGTTGAATTTTAGTCTCAGAAATAATACATATTATCAACACAAACTTTCCATGGCCAATTATACCTCCTCAAACGGTTAAGAAATAAATGTGAATTGCCAATATTCTTAATTCAGTCATGCTGGGCACACTCCAGAAAACAGAACTGAAATATTAATACTGCCCGATAAATGAAAGACAAGCCCCTGATTCGGCCTCTGTCAAGGATTATGGACAAGACTCTTAGGCTCCTGACCTCGATTTCCTCACAATTAAAATGTGGTTGTTTATAAAGTGTTTTTCAAACCTCTCTCTCCACAGCCACAGTGGGTTTAGCAGGGATGCTTTGGGGACTCCACAGAGGGGAAAGATGGTGTCAAAGTAGCAGGATGAGGGTTCTGGGCCTATCATATCTACCCCAGTTTCAACCACAACACTGTTCTCTCTCTTACCTACCGGAATTCTATATTAAGATGTCCTTTATCACACCTCTTCCAAATGGTAGAAACTTTTTTTTTCAATCACCAGATTAGATCAGCATTATGCATCTCGGATTGGGAAGCAGCAGAGAAGACCATGGAGCGAGTTTGTCTGGGTTCAAAGCCAGATCTACCAACTTACCAGCTCTGTGACCTTGGAAAAATTACTTAATTTCTTCACTTGTTATGGCAGTGTTATAATAAGTTAATACACACAAAGCACTTAAGAAAGCACTGAATACATTATTCTAAGTGACTGCTATTACTATGAAGATGACATTGATTCTATAAACTTCTCCTTCAATGACCTGAGGCAAAATCTGCCGAAAATATTATTTTTAAAATGTCATATTTTCATAGAAACGTAGCAGAGATTATAAGCAAATATATGATCAAAACACATTAAAATCTTATTAAATTTTTTTGAAAATGCCAAAATAAGTTGTTTAAACAACTGTGCTTCAGATCACTGGCAATTTACCCTTTTATGAGATAAAACATGTTTACTTTTTATTAGACTAAAAATAAAATTTCATGCACAGTTGACTGTCTTCCTTTTTTACATATTAAAAATAGTTAAAGGAAGTTGAGGCTTTCCTATAAGGGTAAAATATCTACCTTGGTATTTGCTCCTGTGACATGAAATTTGGCTACCCAATGAAAAATCTTTCTCACACTTTCAGGTTCTCAATTAGAAGACCTACAAGAGGGGCACCTGGGTGGCTCAGTCCACTGAGCATCTGACTTAGGCTCAGGTCATGATCTCACAGTTGGTGGGTTTAAGCCCTGTGTGAAGCTCTATGCTGACAGCTCAGAGCTTGGAGCCTGCTTCCAGATTCTGTCTCCCTCTCTCTCTGCCCCTCCCCCATTTGTGTTCTAGATCTCAGTCTCTCAAAAATAAAAAAAAGTTTAAAAAAAAGGGGGAGGGGGAAAGAAGACCTAAAAGAGGAGGGGTGCTCCTTGATAGCTGGGTTGGGTGCCCAACATGAACCATTATTTTCTAAAATGGGATATTCCTCGCCCCATACCACTCAATAGGTGCCCAAACCAGCTAAAATAGCATTTTGTAATGTGAATTACAAAGAATACTATTTCTAAGAGATGAATGTTATTATTTACTTCCAGTGAACCTCTTTATATTCTTCAACGATACAATGTATGTGAACAGACACCTTTCCAAAGAAGATACCCAGATGGCCGACACATGAAAAAATGCTCAACATCACTCATCATCAGGGAATTACAAATCAAAACCACAATGAGATACCACCTCACACCTGTCAGAATGGCTAACATTAACAACTGAGGCAACAACAGATGTTAGCAAGGATGCGGAGAAAGAGGATCTCTTTGCATTGTTGGTGGGAATGCAAGCTGGTGCAGCCACTCTGGAAAACAGTATGGAGGTTCCTCAAAAAACTAAAAATAGAACTACCCTATGACCCAGCAATTGCACTACTAGGCATTTATCCAAGGGATACAGGTGTGCTGTTTCAAAGGGGCACATCATGCACCCCCATATTTAGAGCAGCACTATCAACAATAGCCAAAGTATGGAAAGAGCCCAAATGTCCATCGATGGATGAATGGATGAAGAAGATGTGGTGTGTATGTGTGTGTGTGTGTGTATGTATATATGTGTGTGTGTGTGTGTGTGTGTGTGTGTGTGTGTGTGTGTGTGTGTGTGTGTGTGTATATATTGGAGTATTACTCGGCAATCAAAAAGAATGAAATCTTGCCACTTGCAACTATGTGGATGGAACTGGAGGGTATTATGCTAAGTGAAATTGGTCAGTCAGATAAAGACAAAAATCATATGACTTCACTCATATGAGGACTTTAAGAGACAAAACAGATGAACATAAGAGAAGGGAAGCAAAAAGAATATAAAAACAGGGAGGGGGACAAAACATAAGAGACTCTTAAATATGGAGAACAAACAGAGTTACTGGAGGGGTTGTAGGAGCGGGGATGGGCTAAGTGGGTAAGAGGCATTAAGGAATCCACTACTGAAATCACTGTTGCACTACATGCTAACTTGGGTGTAAATGAAAAAAAATAAATTAAATAAAGATAGGATGTATGATGATGCAGCCTCTTCCAGAAAAACAAAAAAACAAAAAACAAAAACCTGAAAATCTTTCCTTGTCAGCATTTTCTACTTGTGGTTTCACTAAAAGGTTGCACTAATAATGCCATTCTAGTTATTCCCAATTTTCTTCATTTTGTATCCAGTCAGGCTGAAGAAAATTATGAGACTCTTTACTCATCCGGAAATCATGTTTGGAGTTTCCCCCTCATTCTCCCACCCTTTCACCCCTGAGGAGAGCGCCCCTGGTTTGAGAACCACTACTCAAGGATGATCCTTCTTGCTGCTGCTCACCAGTCAGCCTCCTGGCCCCACGCATATTCTCAGTCTAATTTAACCTGTATCCCAAAGGTAAGGATTTGGAGGTTTACGATTTGGCAAATATTAAAAAATGCTCTTCAAGCCTAAGAGTACATTACTTATCTTAATGACTTATGCCATTTCTGAAACAAAAATAATACTGGTATCCTCTGTTACCGATACTATAATTTATCCAACTTCTCTATTCACTTTAATCTGACATTTACATTTTTCAATTATTTTTTATAGTTCAAACTGCATTCCAGTTTATGTACATTTCATTCACTTTTTATATTAACATTCTAAAAAACATTACGTTCTAATGCCAAATACCACAGCTTAAAAGTTAATAATCAAAAATACAGCATTTAAAAATTTCAAGTTTGATTTCAAATTAGCATTTCAATTTAGTATTAATGTCATACCAAAATAAAACACCTAGAATTAGTGGTTCTTTTGAAGTCTTTTCAAGAAAAGAAGAACCAAAGCCAAAAGCTGCTTACTTGATTGTCTGCAGAAACCTCACTCGGTCATTGATCTCATCTGGGATCTTACTGAGAATTTGTTTAAGTGCTCGTGCCTTTTCGTTTAGGTCCTGGAATTCTGGCTCTGGTCGTTCAATCATATACTCTGACAAAATACATAATAAAAAGCATCATGCAATTCCCTGCCAAATTCAAGTACAAGAACTCCCAGCATCGGTTAAAGAGGTGTGGCAGAGTGGGGAGAGAAAGGCCAGATGATTAGGAAAGACAAGGCTGCAAAAGCAAAATTCATTAAAACTCAACTTAGTTCGGAAATAGTATTAGGGCCTTCACTCTACAAGTGAAGTATCAGAAGATGAAAGACCAAACATTTTCCATTTTGGGATAAACGGAAATCCCGTGAATCTTAAATAACTAAACAAACATCTCAGTCAAGTTTATCAGGCCTCTGAAGCTATACTTGACACAGAAACCTTAAACCTTATGACATTCATAACAAATATAATGGCAACAGATATCTGTCAATGGGGTAGATGAGTTTAATAAAAACCTTTATATTTAATATATCAAAACCCAAACAACCTACTAATATCTTCAGCACATTCTTGAAATCTCACTTAAAACACAATTTACATTGATTTTTTTCCCCACTATCATCACAATAATAATAATAGTAAGGAAGGGAAGGAGAAGGGAAGGGGCGGGAGGCCCTTTTGTCAAATAAAGATCTGGAGGAAATGCTTTTCAACAAATGTAGGAAAAGTAAATAAGACTCTCTGACTACCTTCTACATCATCAGCTGCCATTCGAAGAAGGGACTCTGTGAAGTTAACTTCTACACTTTTTTTCTCTAAAATTTTCATAATGATGTCTTGCGTGAGTCCTGGATTTTCTTTTTCAGCCTATAAAGAAGAGAAAGCTAGTTTTAAAACACAGAAGCTCAGTCAGCATTTTAAAGCCAAAACTTAATCGTTTAGAACCTGCTGAGAATTTCTTTCAGTGATCAACTTATGAGGGCAGAAACCTTTGTAAAGTAGGTGTCCTGATGGCATTCACTTATGTTTCCTCAGAGCTTATGCACGAGGCTTCTTGTTACAGCCAGGGTCTCTTTTGCCATTTGAACGTAAAGTACTTAACACTTCCTACTTCTCCTCTACGCTCACTTGCAATCAAACTAGTAACAAAAATAGAAATAAAGGTTATATATATTTTGATAATCCATCAATTACTCTTTTCAGTAGCTTAAATATACTAAGGATATTTAGATTTTTTTCTCATTAGCTAATATTCCAACTTGAGAATCAAGTAATACTTATGTTACCAGTACTTTGCAGATCCTTGGCATTTAAATGAACAGCAAGTCAAGAAAAACAAAAATGAAACAAAAAAGCAGAGTTCCCTTTGCAGGTTTTATTTAAGCTATATAATCCCTTAACTACTTTCCCACATAATGATTTTCATTTCCTATTTTATTTTTGTAGCAAGAATATTTCCTTTTGTAGCAAGAATATTTGTAGCAAGGATAATTTACAGAACATCATTTCATCCTTTTGCTATCTCCTGAGCTTGTCTCACTAATGAGTGTATTGGTTCTATGTTACTTACATTCACCAGGGCACTAAAATCTTCCAGCCATTTCAGGACTGAACATAGGAGTTCTGAGCTTATCAAAGTTAACTTTCTGATATGGGTTTTTCCCAGTGATTTTTGTCCCATTTTACTATTTTTAAAAATTTTGTAATGACATTCTAAGTTTGTTTTAAGATGCCTGTCAATTTGAATCATTGTGCTAATGATTTATCATTTTTGCCCAATATTAAATGGCAAATAGAAACACCATTTATGATCATAATCGGACAGCGATCTATTTACTTCCTTGTGTGTCAAGCACATTTAACCTCTGCCTTTACAATTCCTTTCTGGTATCACTGCAGATCTAGCTTTCTTCTGTTCCTATGCTCTTTCCATTATAACATCTTGTTTTTCAAGTACCAAACACTGAAAGGTTTTCGGATGGAATGAGAAAAGAAAATATGCACATTTATCTCAATCCTGGGACCATTTTAACTGCTGTCGTATGCTACTTAAGGAAGTCATTTTCATAGATGATTAATAACAATAAAGTGTATCCTATGAATTCATTCCCTTTATAACCTGTTTTGATTTTTCGTTCCATGAGTATATGTAAGACAGAATCTATTTTTAAAATACAAGACTACCTTTTGAAGAAAAATTGTATAAATATGGGTTAAGATGGTATCAACATTAATTTGGTGAATTGTCACAAAATTATATACACTATGTAAATAAGCCAGTATTTGATAACAGTGGTTTATCTTCCTTCTCTGAGTAGCATTACATTGCCTATATAATGCATTGTTTTAGGAGGCAGGAGCGCATTCCCCATCTGCTCACAAAAAGTTTCAGCAGGAAGACAATCTCTGATTAAGTTATAATACGGTGCCAAAAGAACTAAATGCTGACAGTCTGAGAATAAAGTTTCCAACATCAAGTTGGTCTGGAAACTGCCCAAACTGGAGCATTACAGAAATCTTGCAGAAGTATTGAGCATTCTCAGTTCACAAGTGTTCTTAGTGCTAAGAAATATACTTTAATAGTGCTATGTATTAAGTAGTTAGGTTCAAACAACTTAATAAGTACTTGCGTTCTTCTAACATTGTAGTAGTCTTTAAGAAATACATAAATTGAAAGAAGAATATTTTCTTTAATTCTTAAATAACCAAGATTACTTGCTACTGAGATATATGCACCTGTTGGGCACTGCACAATTCTCAAATGTTGGAATCAGATTGGACCCTGCCCTCACTTCCTGTTGTATATTGATTTTCTTGTGGTACCTCCTTTTTCTCACAGCAATGGCCAAAATTCCAACCTCATAAAGATATGACATCATTGAAAGGAATAGGGCTTAATCTAGTGTGTTGGAATTGCAAACTACTTCAAGCTAGCATAGTTCACAGGGTCTAACAGATGTTTAGCATCACTATGTTCCTTTAGATGTTTAACATAACTCATGGCACCCATCTGAGTTTGCTGTGGGGACGCAGGGTGCCTAGGCACATAGCTTAGGAATTACAGTCTTAGTATCTTCTGGCTGAAATCCTAATTAAGCTACTTACTTTTAATTTTAAATGCCTTAAATCTACCCAATTCTTCTGACTGACAAAATAAACAGATCTATGCTTAAACTGGTGACTTTATCTATCTATATCTTCAGGTCTGCCCCAGAATACAACCTTGCATTCTATGGTTGTCCAATTTTTATAAAGAACCCAACTATGACAGGAAACTATCCTCAAAGGCAGTAACATCCACTCTTGTGATTCAGTGATTCTCAACAGCAAAACCTATCAGAACTTTCCAAGAGGAAAAAGAACCAAGGACAACAGGTATCTTAAAAGATAGTATTTATTAGTATTTCATCTTGGGAGAAACTATTTTAATCCTTTTTCTTGTGATAATAATAAAAATAAATATTAAACCTTGATAGATGACACTGTGTTGTGGTCAAAGAACTGGAAACATAGGCATATATATTATGGATATTAATAGGGATATATGGGTGAGTGAGGCTTTTAAAATCTTTTTTCAGGGGCGCCTGGGTGGCTCAGTCGGTTAAGCATCCGACTCTTGATTTGGGCTCAGGTTGTAATCTTGCAGTTTGTAAGTATGAGCTCTGCATGGGGCTCTGCACTGTCAGTGTGGAGCTTGCTCGGGATTCTCTCTCCCTCTCTCTGCCTCTCTCGTTCTCTCAAAATTAATAAACTTAAAAAAAATTGTCAAATAAGTTCTAGTTTTAAAAACACAAAATCTTCATCTTTTTAATGCATGCCCTTTTAATTCCATTTGAAATTTAACAAATTAAATTTGCTCAGTTGATTAAGCATCTGACTTTGACTCAGGTCATGATCTCAAAGTTCTTGAGTTCAAGCCCCTCCTCGGGCTCTGTGCTGACAGCTCAGAGCGTGGAGCCTGCTTCGGATTCTTTGTCTCCCTCTCTCTGCTCCTTCCCCCACCCCTCCCCACTCACAATGACGGTCTTTCTCTCTCTCTCAAAAATAAATAAACATTTGGGGCGCCTGGGTGGCGCAGTCGGTTAAGCGTCCGACTTCAGCCAGGTCACGATCTCGCGGTCCGTGAGTTCGAGCCCCGCGTCAGGCTCTGGGCTGATGGCTCGGAGCCTGGAGCCTGTTTCCGATTCTGTGTCTCCCTCTCTCTCTGCCCCTGCCCCATTCATGCTCTGTCTCTCTCTGTCCCAAAAATAAATAAACGTTGAAAAAAAAAATTTAAAAAAAAAAATAATTAAAAAAAAAATAAATAAACATTTAAAAAAATTAACAAATTAAATATGATAATAATGATAAAATCAAGGCAAACTAATTTGTTTTCCTCTCAAATGAACTTCCACTTTCCCCAATTAAGAATCAGTGCCAAGGCTAATAAAATTTATCCATATGGTAAACCAGATCTATCATAACCACATACTTTAAACACAGTTTAAATTGTACTTTAGTGTTAAAACATCAGATTATATATAAGTATATTAAAAGAAAAAGCTTAATGAAATTATTTTGTCTCTTTTAGAAATAACATTGAGGATATCATCTACTACTTCAGACAGAGTCCTCTTTATGATGAGCACGAGAAATTTCTCTCTGTTCTTGCTATCAGAAAAGCTGAAAAACGGACTTTTGCCTTATCAATACTATATTGTTTTTTTTTTAATTTTTTTTTTTTTACATTTATTTATTTTTGAGAGATAGAGTGAGACAAAGTGAGAGTGGGGGAGGGGTAGAGAGAGGGGGAGACACAGAATCTGAAGCGGGCTCCAGGCTCTGAGCTGTCAGCACAGAGCCCGAGGAGGGGCTCGAACCCACAGACTGTGAGATCATGACCTGAGCTGAAGTCAGACACTCAACCGACTGAGCCACCCAGGCGCCCCTCAATACTAAATTGTGAAATAAGTTGCCTTTCCTTCCCTTCTTTGGCCACATTGAAAATAGTTAGAAAGTCAGCTTAAAACAGTTTCCATCATGCCTCCCTAATGACTAAATATGCCATTCCAAAACCACACCAAACTCAAAGAAAAAAAGAAACTGATGGTGTTACCTGATTCATTTTCTTCATTAACCCAATGATTTGTCAGAACATATTTTAATTAAGCTACTACGTATACATATACAGGCAGTGCATTTTAGAGTATTAATCACATCAAACTAGCTCTAATCTAATACATACAATGTAAATTCTTTTTTTTTTTTAATTTTTTTTTTTTCAACGTTTATTTATTTTTGGGACAGAGAGACAGAGCATGAACGGGGGAGGGGCAGAGAGAGAGGGAGACACAGAATCGGAAACAGGCTCCAGGCTCTGAGCCATCAGCCCAGAGCCTGATGCGGGGCTCGAACTCACGGACCGCGAGATCGTGACCTGGCTGAAGTCGGACGCTTAACCGACTGCGCCACCCAGGCGCCCCATACAATGTAAATTCTTATGGTGAGGTAGGAGAGATGTCTAGTGACATAGTCTATGCTACCAGTTAAGAGTGGTATCGATAAACTAATCTTTGCCATAAAAAAAAAATCAAGCTGGATGGCATTATGGTTTTATTCAAATAAAACTTACCTATACATTTTTTTCTAGATTTAAACATTAAAATACTTTACCTGAAATATAAGTTATCTTAGCTACAGACAGAAACAAATACACACAAAGTAAATAAAAATGAAAGATTTGGGCACCCTGATATATACCGGGAAAGGAAGGGGGATGAATAAAGTTTTATATGAAAGACTGCACCCAATATGTAGAATAGGGATGTCCAACAGAAATATAACTCAAGCAACAAATGTCATTCATTGTAATTTTAAATTTCCTAGTGGCCACATTAGAAAAGTAAAAAGAAATACATGAAATCATTTTAGGAGTACAACCAAAATATTACCATTTCAGTATGTAATTACTATAAAATACTTATTGCTGAGTTATTTTACATTCTTTTTCTTATACTAAGTCTTCAAAATCTGGTGTATATTTTATACTTGGAGTACAACTCAATTTGAACCAACCATATTTTAAGTATTCAACAGCAACACGTGGCTAGTAATTATTAAATAGTATGTGGCTAGTAATTATTTGTCTCCAAATCTGGAGACAATGAAAAAGTTGACTCTAAGTGACTCGACCGTATAAGGAAAAGGTATCCTTAATCTGACCTACACACAGTTCTTATTTTCCCATCAAAAATACTGTTTTATACTTAGGTTCTGTAAGTAAGCAATATGAAAAACATATTTTCAAATTATAATTTTACAAAAAGCTTTTTTTTTTAATATTTTTGAGAGAGAGAGAGAGAGAGAGGGGGAGAGAAAGGGAGAGAACACGACCGAGCAGGGGAAGGGCAGAGAGTGAGGGAGACCGAGAAACTGAAGCAGGCTCCAGGTTCCAAGTTGTCAGTGCAGAGCCCGACGCAGGGCTTGAACCCGCGAACTGTGAGATCATGACCTGAGCCAGTCTGTCGCCCAACTAACTGAGTCACCAAAAGGTTTTTATCAAGTCAAATAACAGGAAAAGAAATTGAAAATATACTCTAAAGCTAAAGAGAAGAGACTCCAAAGAACTTAGTTTCAAAAGCATAAAAGTGATAAAAAGATGAATGCTAAGGAAACAGCATTTGTGTCAATTCACTTTTTGGAAGTGTTTTAAGCTTTAAAGAGTACACTAAAACAGACCTGAGATAGCTTAGAGGTTTTCACTAGAAGGAAATAAAGTGGCAATTATCACATGATATTCAGATTTATACGTAACATACATTTTAATCATAATAAATTATGTGCACCTCACCTTAATGAAAGCTGCTCTCAGTGTCTGAGCTGCAGACAGGTTTACTCGTTCTAGCTGTAATAAAAATTTTAAATCACTGTTAATATCAATTTTCTTAGAAAAAGCACATTTCTGATATTCCACTCTATAGTAATCACACTGATACATCCATCATTTGATTAACAAAAACACTTGCTAATTATTCTAAATCACCATAATTCTTCAAATACACAGGCTATCTAAAATTTTCATTAGAGACCATGAGAAATTAAGGAATATATAGGAGTTTTTCACTGAGAAGAGAAGAGAAGAGAAGAGAAGAGAAGAGAAGAGAAGAGAAGAGAAGAGAAGAGAAGAAAAACACACTGGGGGCACCTGAGTGGCTCAGTTGGTTGAACTTCTGACTCTTGATTTTGAGTCAGGTCATGAACTCAGGGTCGTGAGATCAAGTCCAGCATAGGGCTCCCTGCTGGGCATGGAGCCTGCTTAGGATTCTTTCTCCCTCTCCCTGCTCTCTCTCAAAATAACAAAAACAAAAACGAAAAAAACGAAGACAAGCTCTACTTTAAGAGTAGATTTAAGATAAGCATAGAATACAAAATAATATTAAGTCTCTACAGAAAGAATAAACATATTTACTTCAATTATTGAAAATGGGATTCAAGATCAATTCTCAATAGTCTATTGCAAGTACATGGTAAGTTGGGTGTGCACCGAACATAAAATGATCAATACCAAGAAAACATTTATTTAAGATTCTTTGCATTTTACTCCTTTTTAATTATTTTACAATTCCTCAGCCAGGAATTAAGCTGACGTTAGTATATTTTATTAATTAGAAAATAGCACCGATAAAAGGTTTGATACTAAATAAAGACTGTGGATCATCTGTCTTCTATGTTACCGGGATTAAGAAAAAAGTTACCTAAAATACTGTCTCAAAAGTTGAATTCCAAAGCTTTTAATTTTAGTATCAAAATGTGAGGTTTACAATTATGGAAAATAAGTGTCCTTATTATATACTTTATAGAATTCATTTTTCAGTGAGCCAAAAATAAATAAAGAAATAAAATTTCATTAAAAAAAAAAAAGCAAAAAAAAAAAACGCCATTTGCTGGGGCACCTGGGTGGCTCAGTCGGTTAAGCATCTGACTTTGGCTCAGGTCACGATCTTGTAGTCTGTCAGTTCAAGCCCCGCATCGAGCTCTGTGCTGACAGCTCAGAGCCTGGAGCCTGCTTCAGATTCTGTGTCTCCTCTCTCTCTGCCCCTTCCATGCTCATGCTCTCTCAATAATAAATAAATGTTAAAAAAAAAAAAAAAAAAAAAGCCATTTGTTGAAGAGTTAGCTGCTAGGCTTAAAGTAACTACCTTCGGTTAAATTCATATTCCTTTGGTCTCTAAGGATTGGGCCAATTAACTCAGTAAAACTCAATGTGTGTATATATGTGTGTGTGTGTATATTTTTAAGCTTTATATTTAAAAAAAATTATTAATGTCCATATCTGAGAGAGAGTACAAGTGGGGGAGGGGCAGAGAGAGGGGGACAGAGGAACTAAAGCAGCTTCGCCCCACAGCAAGCAGCCCAATATGCAGCTCGAACTCACTAACTAAGACCATGACTTGAGCTGAAGTTGGACACTCAACTGACCAAGCCACCTAAGTATCCTAAAGTATATATTTTTTTACTGGGGACAATATTAAATGTTCAAAAACAATGTAACTTTTATAGATTTTTATGCAAGTGGAATATTTTTACAAAAACCTTATGAACATAGCATATTTTGCAGTAAATATTCCTTTCAATCCTTGGAGGCAATAAAATGTACCTTTGCCTTTATAAACAATATAAACATACATACATGTATTTAAGGAATGGCCTACACTTTATTTTCTAAACAAGACAGAAATGCCAAGAACCTTATCTCCCTACAAGTTATGCACCTGAAACATAAGGCAAAAACAACAAAATCTGCCAAGATAAATACTTTATCTCCAAAAATAAACAACAGACCATTTAATTCAGTATTTAGCTTGGCTTCTACAAATCCTGTAAAACTAACATCGCCGGGAAGATACAAGGGAACCACATAGGCAAATACAACAAAGAAGCAACTATGTAAGTTTATAAAATTAAAGAAAGTATGCTTCCAAAAATGAAAACTTCTTCCATGGAATTCATTTAATTATAATGAATACTACTTAAGATTAAAATAACAATACAGCTCTTCTCATCTCAAGTTCTTGTGCAAGGGAGGGAGAGGCAGGCAGACAGGATGAATGTTTTCCACTCTGATAGGAACCATTTCCTTATTTGGGTTTACACCACACTCTGACCTCTTTCAGCAAGTCAAAGGTCTGAGTCAGATGTGTACCTTCAAGTGTCAGCATTATTATCTCTTTCTGTACTGGTTGTTATGTGAAAGGGTCAAGGCAAGTAAAAGAGGCCCAGAAAATTTGTGAAGAAGTAATAAAAGTACCAAGATAGACATCAGCATCTCTCTGGATTTCTAGATTAAGTTTACATAAGTGTATCTTAGAAAAGAAAAGGAAAAGTCAGGTATATACTAAATCAAATCTGTGAGCTGTGAAGCACCTCACCAGAACTCTGCTGGGAGTCATTTTGGGATACATTATATACCCACACAACTTGTAATAAACCCACTAGGCTTTATTACTCATATGATATCCACACTGCCCAGGGAATAGCAGGCATGCAGGCACATATATATTTTTTGAATTGAACTTAATCTCTCATCCATAAATTTATCTAAATTGTTCTTGAATCTATTTATAATTTCAGCCTGTAATACTCAGGCAGCAAGATATGTTTTTATCTTCCCAAATAAAAAGAGCTTCCTTTTTAGATCTTTCACTTGTGATAGATGATTTGATTATAAAATCATGTTTATCCTACCTTTCATGACAATGTAAGGTTCTGTTGTATCCTAATGACAATTATCATTTACTTAGCACCTGTAATGAACTTTGTTATATACAGTATTTTTATAGAGTATCTCATCCTCACAATCTGTAACTAGCGATCATCATCTCTATTTTAAAAGGCAGAAATTCAGTTTGCATAAATTTACCCAATGTTCAGTAGCTGTAAGTACAGAGGCAGAATTCATAACAGTTCTGTCTGGTTCCAAAACCTATGCACAAGCCACTAATGCCACCCAGCCTCCCTGAATTCACCCTTTGCAGACTGGCAGTCCCCCTATCATTGAACCTCTTCAACTACTTAAGAACTAACAAATTCCTGAGTTTCTACCATGTGTAAGGAGGTCAGTGTAACAGATACAAAGAAATAGATTATAGTCCTGGAACCCCAGAAGATCAATTTAAGTAAGCCACTACACGGACAGTGATGGGATCACTCACTATCAGTTGAAGTAGGAAAAAAGTCTTTATGAAAAAGAGATCTGAATGGTCCTAAAGAGGGTATACTCTTAAAATCTTCTGCCTTGGCTATTCTCCCACTTATGTATTTCTTCAGGTTGGTAACACATGGGGGTGTAAACACTGTATGTAAGTTCAGAACAGAAAAGAATTTCCATTTTGTTTCCAATGCTTTCATTAATTAGCCCAGTTGCTTTTTCTAGCTTTTGAGATAACAGTTGTTGGCTAGGGTATCTTTAATGAGCCAACATCCATCATTTCTTAGCTGCAATTGATAGTGCACACACCACATTTTGAATTCTAAGGAGGAGGAAAATATGATTACACCTTGATTAATGGATATCTATCTGGACAAGGAGGGACTTTCCTTGGGGCTCAGCCATCTAGGATTTCCATGTCACCAGTAAAAGGGTAAAGGAAAAAAAAAATGAGCACGAGAGAAAGGGGCACATAATATCTCATTTCACCAAAAACATAAGGACAAGTGCCTCAAGTCCTACCTAGAGGGTTATGATAGGCTGGGTGAAGCTAACAGCAAGGCTCACCTCACATCCTGCCTACTCTCAGTTTTGTGAGCTCCTCCTGGAACTTATTTTTGATAGCTTCTGAGAGCACTTAGTACTAACTGCAAACTTTGCTTTAGAATGTTCATGAAAGTATTTCAAAAGGTTACACATAATTTTGATTCCATAGAGAGCTCATTTATTACATTGGTCCCTCCAAAAGTTATTAGTTCTTTCCTATACTTCCTTTTCTACGTATCAACCCAGTCTCTTACACCCATAATTAAAAAAAAAAAAAAAGAAAAAAATCCATTTAACCCTTTGGTTGCTCAAGTTTTACAGGTCTTGCATAAGACTTTTTTTCTTTTTTTAAATTTTGCTTCCTCAAAATCAAGCATGATTTCCCCCATGCTGACATCTTTCTCCCTTCCCCACAAAGACTACTGATCCTATTCTTTAAGGAACAAACAGGGCCAGGACACCAGTATAAAAGGTACACTTCTTATGACTCAAATAAAAATGAGGTGAACCAGGTCAAAAAAAGAAAACAAACAAACAAACAAAAAACCAAACCCTAGGACAAAAGTAGATAGAATCAAGAGGCCACAATGGGGCGCCTGGGTGGCGCAGTCGGTTAAGCGTCCGACTTCAGCCAGGTCACGATCTCGCGGTCCGGGAGTTCGAGCCCCGCGTCGGGCTCTGGGCTGATGGCTCAGAGCCTGGAGCCTGTTTCCGATTCTGTGTCTCCCTCTCTCTCTGCCCCTCGCCCGTTCATGCTCTGTCTCTCTCTGTCCCAAAAATAAATAAATGTTGAAAAAAAAAATTTTTTGGAAAAAAAAAAGAAAAAAAGAAGAAGAAAAAAAAAAAAGAATCAAGAGGCCACCTACTAACCTCTGTGCTGCCACACAGAAGACAAATGCAGTCATGTGTTTTACACATAATAAATGCAGTTAACTGTTTCTAAATTGATCCATTCCTGGGGTTGCCAAATTGTCCAGCAAAAAAGGTAAGCAAAGCCACCTAACTTTTACAAAAATGTCTCCTTAAGAATGGTCTACAGAAAATTACATGAAAGATTCCTGAATAACAGCTAATACTTCACTACATGCTTGGTACTATTCTTAGCACTACAATGTTTGAGGTCATTTACTTCACAGAGTTATGAAAAATAAACATGTTACTGGTTATCATTATCTTATAAATAATAAAAGAAGATAAGATTATACAGCCTAAGTAAGAGGCAGAACGGTAATTCTTATGCACGATATCAAGTATGGTCACCTCTGGATGGTGGGATTTCAGGTAAAACCCAGGTCTTCACTGTCAAGATGTTTACCATGCTCAAATTTTGGAGTTTGATTTTTTTCTTCCAATTAGAAAAAATTATACTTCACCTTAAAACAATTCCTCTATAAAGTCATATGAAGGGGTGCCTAGGTGGCTCAATCGGTTAAGCAACCAACTTAATGCTCAGGTCATCATCTCGCGGTTCGTGAGTTCGAGCCCCATGTCGGGCTCTGTGCTGACAGCTCGGAGCCTGGGGCTTGCTTCAGATTCTGTGTCTCCCTCTCTCTCTGTCCCTCCCCTGCTAGCACTTTGACTCTCTGTCTCTCTGTCTCTCAAAAATAAATAAACATTAAAAAAATAAAAAAATAAAAAAATAAAAAGTCAAAGGAAAAAATGATACATGGTGTACCTTTTCCTGGAATGAAGAACTGAACTATACCTCTCGCCTCCTCCATACACAAAAATCAGTAGACAGTGATACAGTACCTGAGAATCTGATCTAAGACTTGTCATGAGGCTTCTATAAACTCATTATTTCATAATGCAACCAGGAGACCGATTACACAGTACATTTACAACACATGCAATATACTTGGGACTCTGAACTCTGCAGCAGCTGATTAAATAAGAAGCCTACTCCTTTCTCAGCGGTCTTGGCATAGCTTCATTAAGTTTAGCAAGCATCAAACTCCCAGAATACCATAAATAACTTTGCTTTGTGAGCTGGAGTAACAGTATTAAAATTTCCCAGGTGTAAGGATGTCCTACTATCTAAAACTCTGTACTACAAGATGACTTCCAGATTACCACTGTCACTACTACGGATGTAATGTCAAGGTGAGAATGCATCAGCTTTTAAACTTAGAGGGGCGCCTGGGTGGCGCAGTCGGTTAAGCGTCCGACTTCAGCCAGGTCACGATCTCGCGATCCGTGAGTTCGAGCCCCGCGTCGGGCTCTGGGCTGATGGCTCAGAGCCTGGAGCCTGTTTCTGATTCTGTGTCTCCCTCTCTCTCTGCCCCTCCCCCGTTCATGCTCTGTCTCTCTCTGTCCCAAAAATAAATAAACGTTGAAAAAAAAATTAAAAAAAAAAAAACAAACTTACAATACACTGTGGACAAAATTAAGTGCAGCTTTTAGCTTCAGAGGAAAACATTCATCTCTACTCTGATACTATTTTCTATAAGATTAATTCGACAACCATTTTATCTTTAAATCCTCATAGCACAGAAAAACAGAGCCAAACTAGATTCTAATTTTCCCATTAGTAGACTTGTGGAAAAATCTATGTTTGAACTATATAGTTAAATATTAATGTTTAACTGATTAGGTATCTTATTTAGGATGTTACGTTAATATACTGGAATGTCAGAGAACAATGCCAGTATTGTATTCTTTCCAACCAAACACTGCACATTTAAAGGCACAATTATTTTATGCCATTCCTAAATCAAGCCCCAGATTTCATTCATATCTCTATCAGAGAGGAGACCTACTACCACTATTTCTAAAAGACTTTATTTCTGAATACGTGTTTATTTAATTTTTTAATGTTTATTTTTGAGAGAGACAGAGATGGAGTGTGAGCAGGGGAGGGGCAGAGAGAAAGGGAGACAGAATCCGGAACAGGCTCCAGGCTCCGAGCTGTCAGCACAGAGCCCGACGCGGGGATCGAACTCACAAACCGTAAGATCATGACCCGAGTTGCAGTCGGACGCTCAACCGACTGAGCCACCCAGGCACCCCTCTGAATACTTGTGTTTAAATAACATGACAAATAATTTTTATACAAAGCTTGATACTATAGTGTTAGATCATAAATTCGAGAACTAGACCCTGACAATTTGATATAGTATCTCTCAGTCGGCTACCTCTTGCCATTTCATTTTCAAATTCAGTTCTAACAACTAATTCTTGAACCAACTATGAATCATTTGGCAACATGTTCTAATTCTGGGCCCATTAACCCACATATTTTTTCAGATATCATCTGGCAAGAATCATTGCCTTTATTTCTGGAAAAGATTTACCAGTCCATTCATAGCCATTTCTTTTTCTTTCAAATTAATTTTTCTTACACA
This sequence comes from Herpailurus yagouaroundi, assembly GCF_014898765.1. Lineage (NCBI taxonomy): Eukaryota > Metazoa > Chordata > Mammalia > Carnivora > Felidae > Herpailurus > Herpailurus yagouaroundi. Next base: position 61,231,167 of record NW_024412400.1, read on the forward strand.
TGAATAAATTAGAAAAGATGGATCAGTATCAATCCCAATAGTGCATTTTACCAGAATCTCATATCCTATGTAACTATTTTCCAAAGTGAAGATTCAAATAAAATCCATTTTCCATATGTAGGAAAAGATCACTCTAATTGTTAGAAAAAAAAAGCTTCTCGAATTCCTCTTCACTAACTAGAGAGTCAAACAGAAGCTCTACAATACACATTGCCCTTCCTTCAAGTAAAGACTCAAAATACTGGATGAATATAGAAATGCCCCAAAACAACTTGGGCCAAAAGCCTACAGGGGTAGCTATATAGACCAGGAAAGAGAGAGCGCCTCTGGGTAGAACTGCCATACTGCTTCTCGAAGTACCTGAGAAATTAAACACTAATCATCAACAAAGGTTACTCAACAGCTCTCAGTGACTATCTTCTTACCTCCTACATGGTACAAGGATAATTAAATGATGTATCTGCTTAAACATCTGTGCTCCCCACAATTCCTGAGGACAGGTATATTACCTTTTTCTTCTCTACATCTCTAGGCCCTAGCAGGCTACTCAGCAAATAAATGGTTGACATTTAGTAAATATGTACTAAACAGAACTGAAGCATTTGCTTCTAACAATAACTGTAGTCTTGTAATAAATGGTAGGTATTAGAACAAACTGGTGGACTTACTGGAGTGTCGGTTATACTTGCAGAGATGGGTATATAACCAGACCTAAAAGAGTACCTCCATTGCTACCATGGTACCAGTGTAATAGGGACACGTTTTTCAAAAGATGCCTCCTATTGCTTCCTCTTTAGTAACAAAACTTCTAAATTTCCCAACATCCTTTGCAGGTAGGTGTGGCCATAAGACTAAGTCCTTGCCAATGAGATGTAAATGGAAGTCTTGTACAGGAATTCCAAAAAGGTTACTTAAAGGAAGCTGAATCAGCTAGAAAAAACACCTCACCCCCTGCTCCATTTTTTTTGTACCTTCCAGACAACTTAGAACACGATGAATGGAGAATCAGCAGCCCAAGCACTATGATACTGAGTCATAATAATACTAGCACTGGACCACTTACTGACACAGTTTTTTCTGCAAGAGAAATAACTTGTATCCAAGCCACTGTTTTTGAGTTTTCTTTTATCCTCACTGAACATAACACTATTTGACAAATAGCATTTGGAATTCCAAAGTGTATGTCTGAAATGGCAACTATGTCTGTGGTTTCCATGTTGAAGAGGATGAATAGTTCTCTATTGTCCCTAAGACTTAAGACCATAAATGCATCAAATACATGATCAATAAAACTAATAATATGGGAGACATGGCTTTGAAACCCAGAATCTTACTCTAATATAAATACTTTACAAAAAGGGATAAAAAGTCCATGGAAATGGTGAGGGTTTCCAGGTTACAGTAGCAACAATAAGGTTAATGCTGTTGACAGCTTTATAATTAATTAAGTGCAAAAAACCCCACAACAACCCAAAACAAACAACAACAACAAAAAAAACGCCTTAATTAAATGGACAGAAAGGCTGAAGCCACTAAATTTAGAGTCCTAGCTCTTAGTCCTAAGTAATTTCAGGAACGCAATTTTATGTAATAGGAACTTGGCTCACGATTAAAAGGAAGGGTGATTAAATTATCTGTAAGGAACTTCCAGCTCTGTAATTCTCTACAAATCTTAGCATATTAATATTAAATTAAAAGAAAAAGTGCAAATGTACTATTATTAACTCCTAGAAAATTCCTCAAATAAAAAAGCAACTACATCTGCCTTAGATACTAAAGCAATGGTATCTTCCCTTTATCAGTAGAAATGTTTTAACACTACTAACTAGAATTCATCAGGATATTTTTGTGCCTGTTCTTCTGCTACCTAAAATGTGCTTATCCCCAACTCTTCAACTGTCTAACCCTTTTATTTATCTCTTTTCTATCATAGTGTATAGGTCTCATCTTCACTGAGGCTGGTCCTGACCCCTAAAGCAGGTCCCACCTGCTAGGTAACAACAGGGTTTTTTTGTTGTTTACCACAACTTCCATTTATATAATTACTTGCATTGTTTTGTTCACTATTTGTCTTTCCCTCTATAGTGAAACTTCCAGATGGGAAGCAATATGTCTAGGTTTTTTCTTCCCCCACTTTTTTTTTTTTTTTTAATTTCTTTTAAACGTTTATTTCTGAGAGAGACAGAGCATGAGCAAGGGAGGGGCAGAGAGAGAGGGGGAGACACAGAATCTGAAGCAGGCTCCAGGCTCCGAGCTGTCAGCACAGAGCCCTATGCGGGGCCCGAACTCACAGATCGTGAGATCATGTGCGGGGCCCGAACTCACAGATCGTGAGATCATGACCTAAGCCAAAGTCGGATGCTTAACCAACTGAGCTATCCAGGTGCCCCATTCCCTCTATTTTATGTCCAGTCCTGGTACAATGTCTAACACATAGATGAAACTAATTTATGCACTTGTTACATGAAGGAATAAATGAATAAATGAAGCAGGCATCAAGAATTGCAGAGACCACATGAGGAAATGTTGACCGACTTACCTCATTAAACACAGGATACATGACTGCATAGAGGGGCATAGAAACCATGGAAGTGGTCTCAGCTTCATTCTTCATCTCTTCCATTGTCATCCTCATTCAAAAGCCAACTACAGTAGAAAAGGCAGTGCTAAAATGCAGAGGAATCTTCATTCACTGCAGTATTTCTTCTCTTTTTTGTGATAAAATAGGGCACAAAACATATACTGACCTGTTTAAAAGGGAAGAATGAACACAGATTTACTATACAAACACCAGTAACTTTCTTTCCCAGTCCCTATCTTATGAACAACTGATTTGTTAACATATCTTACTTATGAAGGTATCCCAGATCTGTGAGACATCTCTTCCTCCTCAGACTCAAGAATTTGCCCTTTCTTACAACAAATTTCCCTTATTAGGTACTAATTCACAAAGCTGTGATTCAGGAACCCACTCATCTTCAACTGAGACAGTGCTTTCTGAAGCACCATGGAATAATCATGCATCTAATTCCACTACATAAAATCAAAAAATACAAGGAAGTACCAACAAAATACATAATTGTAACATTTATATGTAATATAAAGCTGTAACTATACAGAACCACATTAACGGACTAAGAATAAGGAATTAAGGTGTTTAGATTAAAATTTTTTTTGCTAGTAGTTCATTGATTTTTGTCACCTAAACACAGCCAAGCACCAGAGATTTAAGACAAATCTTAAAACTGGGAAAATTCTATCAAATGTGGTCTATTTGGGGGGAAAATGTTTATTTAATTTTGCTAGTGGTACTTTTCATATCTTGGTCCCCAAATCTGGCACAAAAACTTAAGTACAGAGATCCACAGACCCTGATAGCTTGGAATTAAAATACTGAGGAGCACCTGGGTGGCTCAGGTGGTTAAGCATCTGAATTCAGCTCAGGTCCTGATCTCACAGCTTATGAGTTTGAGCCCAGAGACAGGCCTTGTGCTGACAGCTCAGAGCCTGGAGCTTGCTTCAGATTCTCTGTCTCCCTCTCTCTCTGCCCCTCCCCTGCTCACACTCTGTCTCTGTCTCTCAAAAATGGATAAACATTGAAAAAATAAAAAGTAAACAAAATAAAATACTGAGAATTTGGGGTGCCTGGGTAGCTCAGTTGGTTGGGCATCCAACTCTTGGTTTCGGTCATGATCCCATGGTTTCATGAGCGCAAGCCCTGCATTGATCTCCATGCTGACAGTGCGGAGCCTGCTTGGGATTCTCTGTCTCTCTCAAAATAAATAAAAACTTTAAGAATTTAACAATCTAAGAGGGAAATTTTGCCTTGAAGAGCTGAGGAAATATATTGGTTTTTAAGAGAAAGCAACTGTATTTATTTTCTTTGCTAGGCTAAAAAATGAGCCTAAGTGTAAAGTGAAAGAGTAATATTAGTGACATATTTTAAACAATATATATTAATATATATTTAAAAGCCATCAGTTTTGAATAATTTCTACCATCAGTTTTGAATAATTTCTACCATTTACAAAGCATTTTCAGATTAGAAAACATTTTTCACATGCTTTTAGTCTTCACAATGTAACTATCTTACCTGACAGCAACTGCCATTCTAATTTTACAGATGGAAAAGCAGCTTCTGAGATGGTAAATGACTTGACCAAGAACACACATGCAGGGCACAAGACTTAATCATAATACTTTCAATCCAGATCTGATAATTCCACATAAAAGAACTAAGTTTGAGCAGGAAACAAAGAACCTCAGCTCATCTACCCAGGAAAATACCCAGAAGTTATTCATTCACTGAAAAATGTATGTTTAGCACCTACTGTGTATAAGATGCAGTAGGGAGTGATCAGGATGTGACCCTAATCATTAAAAACTCATCTGGGCCAGCCTGTGGAAGACCTAAGCAGTTTGGAAATTAAATCAAAGGCCCGGAGTATGTATAGCTTCAAAAAGCTCTAATAATTTGTCCAATTTGAGAACTGCTTACTATCTATCCTTCCATATCCCTACAAGTGAAGCAGAACGCAACCCCTACTGAAACAGTTTAGTCCCGTTTCTGGTAGTTCTAAACACAGGAAGTTTTTCGTTTTTGAGCTAAAAGCTGCTCCCTGACTTCACAGAACCAAATAACTAAATAAAAATAAAAAGGCTAATTCCTAAGTTTTATCTCCTAGGGTAACAGAAAAACATTACCTGATGAGATCATTTATTTAAGCAGACTGCTTTGGTCATACCATTAAAGATAGAACAGAGGAACACAAACTGAAGGGAAAACTTAAAACATCTAGTATATTTATATAAAAGACCAACCAGATCTGAGCAAGTAACAAGAGGAAGTAGGTAAATATCAACTGTGGCCCTGTTGTTTCTATTTAACTACATAAATTTGGTATTCTACTTTTCCACTTTAGAAGTAAATTGTGGGGGCACCTGGGTGGCTCAGTCAGTTACGCGTCCAACTCTTGATTTTGACTCAGGTCATGATCTCACAGTTCTTGAGTTCGAACCCTGCAGTTGGGCTCTGCACTGACAGTGTGGAGCCTGCTTGGGATTCTCTCTCTTTCCATCTCTCCCTGCCCCTCCCCCACTTTCAGGCAGGTTGTCTCAAAATAAATAACATTATAAAAATAAATTGTGAATACTATTTCATATTAAACTTGGAACAAAAAAAGAGGGGCTGAAATGCAAGGATAGTCAAAATGAAAATGATGGACAGTGGATGCACTGTATAAACAGTAATTGAAGGCATCAGTATCAATGAAAAAACAAGTGAGAAATAGCAGAACAGGGCCAACACTTGAAGAGTTATCTCATTACCTATACAGTATTAGACCTGGGACTAAATACAGAGCAGTGAACAAGACAAGACAGTCTCTGACCTCATGGAGCTTATCCAGTGAAAGGAAAGCCAGAAAACAAACAATTAGTATTACAAGGGAGAAGTCAGGATACTATATTGCAATGGGAGAATTGGGAGAGAGAACCAGTATCACAGAAACAAGGTGTTTCAAAGAGAAGGTGGTCAAAAGTTTTAAATGTCCTGAGCATGGACAATAACTTAAAAAAAAATTATTTGATTTCTTAAAAAAAATTTAATGTTTACCTTTGAGAGAGAAAGCCAGAGCGCAAGTGGGGAGGGACAGAGAGAGAGGGAGACACAGAATCTGAAGCAGGCTCTAGGTTCTGAGCTGTCTCGGGACTCACAAGCTGTGAGACCGTGACCTGAGCCGAACTCAGTAGCTTAACTGACTGAGCCACCCAGACTCCCCAAAATCATTCGATTTCTTGATGAGCTCACGAGTAACAAAGAGTAGTGTCACTTGTATACTGGGCGGGGGGGGACTACCTGTAGGAGCTGACAGCTGGTAAGTCTAATGATCTCAGTAAAAAGGAAGTGAAAAATTAAAGTAGGCTCAATTGGATCATTTTTGTATTTTTCTCTTTTGAACATATGTGTATCCCTGCATATATAAAGGCAGATGGAAGTGATCAGTAAAAGTGGCTAGAGTCACTTTCAGGATTCTTGCTGGCATCCACCCATCTACCCCAATAAATCTGTTCAAACACTTAATTTTTTACCTTTTGTAAACAGCTGTATTGGATTTTTTTCCATTGTGTTTCATCAGTAGTATTGTCCCATGTCAGGAAATTTTCACTTGAGATATTTATGATTCAAACTGAAGAAAACACATGTATGTATTTCTCACCTCTAAAACTAACTATGCGGTACGATAGCTACTATTTATCATCACAAAGAAAGTATTATAGCAATATTATGAGTTAAAGAGGTGGCTAAAGAGGAGGCACACATTCACAAACTGGGGCCACTCATGGTTTCATCAGTGTTTACATGAGATTAAAAATCAACAATTTCAATTAGGTTTCTTAAATATTAAATTGTTCTGTCATTTTTAGTACAAGTTAAAAAATGCTGTCATTCCTTCTACAGGCTTCTTTATTTGAAAAGGTTCAATGAACAACCTGCAATTACTCCCATCAACAAAGAGCCTGTTACCCAAATAGCAAAGGTACTAAGCTGATCAAGGGCTGAGGGCTGAGACCCTGCCCCTTTGAGAAGGATGTTCCTTTCACAGTGGGTGTGGTCAGGCCCTGAGCAGATGGGCAGCACCTTAACAGTTTCAGTTCTCTAGTGGCTACTGGTTTCTGAGGTGAGTGTGGATCATGTATGCATAGCCAACTGAAGATTAATAACTCCAAATCCCAAACCTGGAAAAGTCTTAAGAAGGCACCACATACACCATCTAGTACAGTAGAAACCACAGTTCAAAAAAATGACTTGCCATGGTAGTAACTGCTAACTAACAATAAATAAAAATTTATTGTGGGTATGGTGGCAACATAACAACTACTTTGTTTCCCATTTCAAATGTGTTACATTGGGGGAAAAGTTTTGATTTCAAAGTAAGCTTTGTTTCACAAGGAATTAGTCACACATACACACACACACACACACACACACACACACACACACAAAACACAAAACAAAAAACAAAAAACAAACAAAAAAACCAAGAACCAGAACTACAAGACCAGTAACACAAAGGTATATTTTTTTAAAAAGTATATTTATTTATTTTTAGAGAGAGGGAAGAAAACGCATAGGCGGGGGGCAGAGAGAGAGGAAGAGAGAGATCCGAAGCAGACTCCATGCTGTCAGCACCGAGCCCAACTGGGGGCCTGATAATAACGAACAGGAGATTATGACCTGAGCTGAGATCAAGAGTGGGACACTTAACTGAGCCACCCAGGAGCCCCAAAAAGGTATACTTCTAAGCAAATTCTTCTTCAAAAACACCCTCTGTGATATGGGGCTACGAATACAAATAGAATATAAGCAACCTATTCATTTATATTTTCTCATTTCCTTGAGTGATCAAAATAGCACTGCTAATCTCTAACACACAATGAATAAGTATTAAATATCTCTCTGCACTTAAGACCATTATTTGTTTAGAGTGAGGAGAAAACAAAAATAGGTTCTTGTCCATTCCACTGCAAAACGATTAGTCTTAGAGGATTTCTGCCCTGCCCTGCCCAAAGAACCAACAGGAGTCTGTTCATTTAAAGAACTACACTCAGAAAGATCTCAAGGTTCAGAATCAGCAGTTCCTGAAAGAGTCTCATTTTAATCCATCTGGGCATGAGATAACTCTAGAGCTAAAGTTATTTACTCACAAATATAAGGAGTGGATAAATGGAAGTACCTGGAACTGAAATACAAAGTTCTTAGGGAGAAAAAGAAAGCTCCTAAATAAATTCTACACTTAAAAACATTTGTGAGCAGGGGGTGACTGGGTGACTCAGTCAGTTGAGCATCTGACTCTGAATTGATTTTGGTTCAGGTCATGATCCCAGGGTCGTGGGATCGATCAAGCCCCACATCCGGCTCTGTGCTAAGTGTGGAGCCTGCTTGAGATTCTCTCTCTGCCCCCTCTCCCTGGCTTGCACTCCTCTAAAATAAAACAAAACAAAACAAAACAAACAAACAAACAAACAAAAACATTTGTAGGCAGGTCTATTTGCCTTGTTTTTCTCTATAGGCAATTCCAGAACTTAGTCCCCTCACCTGGTCTTAAATTCTTATAATTCCTTTCATTTCCTTTCTTAAAGAGGAAAGTTTTATTTATTTATTTTGCTTGGGTCTCCAGTCTCCTCATGAACACTTAGCTAAAAGAAATTTATTCATTCTAGCAAGAAGCAGATTCATGTTTATGTTACCACTTATAAATATATTTCTTTTACCAATACAGACCTTAGTGCAGCAGATACATAGTAGACACTAATAAATGTTGAATGAACAAATTAATAAGAGATGGTCAATTTGTAAGTTAAACCAGCCTTGCTAATAGTTTTGAAATATCAAGCCTACCAAAACAAAACATACAAAGAAATCTAATTAATTCTATCAACAAAGATTTTAATTTACCGGTCACATTTACCAGTTTTCACTACTTCTCGCTATCCCAAGCTCTTCCTAGTATAGTAAGCTAAGAGAATATTAGCATCAGATGATTGCAACTAAAATCAGAATTCCAAAAGAAATTTACATGAAAACCAAATCAAACTAGAGAAACAAAACAGTTGCAGATTATAAATTCTAATGTCTCATTTTTATTAAGGATGAGAAGATGTATTTTAGACCATAGGACTTAATTGGCATATAACTTAATAGTTCACAAAATTCTCAAAGTGCAAGAATTTCCAACATAGATTAGCCTTGCTTTACATAGGAGCAAGATCCAAAAAGTATCAGCTTTTAGCAGAAAGCAAAACTTTCTCTAAGGGCAAGGGTGCATAAGTGGTGCAGTTCCTAAATGTTGGACAACCTAAGCCATCACAGTCACTTCAGTGCTTATTAAAAACATTCCCAAGATGACCCAATCAGAATCTCCAAGAAAGGGTCCAGGAAGCTGTGTTTTGAGTAGACAACCCAGATGATTTTCGTGAACAGGACACGCTGAAAAGCACTGGTATGGAAAGAACAGTGCCTAGAGAGTCAGAAAAACTAGTTGCCAAGGCGAGACTCAGGGAAGGGGCACAGGTAAAACTAAGTACCTGAGACAGGGCTTCTTTTTGGTTCTGACTTTGTGTAAGTTTCACTTAATCACTGGTTTGTTTTCCCAGCAGAAACAAAGAGGGGGTAAAACTACATAATTTTAAATGCTTTGAAACTCCAAATTTCAGTGATAATAAAATTTTATTACTGCGATCTACCAGAGGTTCAAAATTAATATCATGGGAAGCTAAAATTCTTTTTATTTTTATTTTTTTTTAAATTTACATCCAAATTAGTTAGCATATAGTGCAACAATGATTTCAGGAGTAGATTTCCTTAGTGCCCCTTACCCATTTAGCCCATCCCCCCCTCCCACAACCCCTCCCATAACCCTCAGTTTGTTCTCCATATTTATGAGTCTCTTCTGTTTTGTCCCCCTCCCTGTTTGTATATTATTTTTGTTTCCCTTCTCTTATGTTCATCTGTTTTGTCTCTTGAAGTCCTCATATGAGTGAAGTCATATGATTTTTGTCTTTCTCTGCCTAATTTCACAACATAATACCCTCCAGGAAACGAATTTTTTTTTTTTATCAGATCATAAAAACTATTTACAAATTCTAGTAAAGAGATCCTCCCCAATAGCTGGTTGATTCAAGGTTTCAAATACCTGACAACTCTTTGCTTTCTCTTAAGCACCTGGCATCATGAATCATATCCATCAGGCTCCTGGAGAAACTCGGTTTATTTTAAGGCTGTGTAGCTCAGTCTGGCCATTTTGCACAGCTGAAAAGGTGAGTCTTTGATATCGCAACCTATTGTTTAGGGCCTTCTCATCTCAAAATGTAACCACTTTTAAATGAGAGACTAAAGGTTTAGAGAAGCTAGGAAAAGGGGAGGCAGAGGAATAGGGTTAAGTAGAAGATTCTACTTAGACCAAAATAACCTTGAAGCCTTCAAGATAAAGCTACATCTCTCTCCTTCCTTTGCAAACTATATTGTCTAGGATTCACTCTCTTCCATATATAGTTTGCTTTTTTAGTAAGGTTATGTGGAACTCAACCTCCCTGAACATGTACTACGATCAGTTCAGTTTTTGCTGAATTTTGCAGTTAGGGACATCTATAAACAATCTCTTTTGGTTTGGTTTTTAGTGTTTACTTTGAGAGAGAGTGAGAATGCACACGTACGCGTGCACACACACGCAGGGGGAGAGGCAGAGAGAGAATCCCAAGCAGGCTCTATGTGGATAGTGCACTACTAGTGCAGAGCCTGATGTGGGGCTCAATCTCATGAACCACCGTGAGATCATGACCTGAGTTGAAATTAAGAGTCGTATGCTTAGGACTCAAGTCGTACACCTGACCCACCCTAAAGCCCCCAAACAATCTCTTGTTAATGGTAAGGGTAACATATGACACTTTGCCACCATATTTGTTTACATATATCAATATTTTTTCTGGACATCTTCAAAATATCAATGGAGAATTTGTTCAGAGCTATGGAAAAAAAGACCATTAGGTATTAAGATCTGAAAACAAGGGCTCCAATTCTGGTACTATCATCATAAGCCATCTTAGCTCTGAGCAAGTCACTTTACCTCTCCATGCTTTAGTTTCTTTAAAAAGCTGAGCTGTGGGGCGCCTGGGTGGCTTAGTCGGTTAAGTGTCCGACTTGGGCTCAGGTCAGATTCTCGCGGTTTGTGAGTTCAAGCCCCGCGTGGGACTCTGTGCTGACAGCTCAGAGCCTGGAGCCTACTTCGGATTCTGTGTCTCCCTCGCTCTCTGTCCCTCCCCCACTCACGGTCTGTCTGTCTCTCTCTCAAAAAATAAATGAACATTAAAAAATTAAAAAAAAAAAAGCTGAGCTGCACACTTGAAAGAGATATAGTTAGAATAAAAGATGAAGTAATTTCTAAATCAAACCATAAAGTCTCTATAATAAATACCTGTAATTTACTAAATATTATATTTTTGCACTTTTAAATAACTATTCAAAGAAAGTATGCATTCCACAATGAATTATCACTTCAATCAAATTTTTAAAGGCACCCTCTCTATCATAACACAATTTCCAGGTATCTAGTTGATACCACTATCTAGTTGAAGGACTCCAGCTACAGTTTTCTTAAAAATAAGATCAAGGGGCGCCTGGGTGGCGCAGTCGGTTAATCGTCCGACTTCAGCCAGGTCACGATCTCGCAGTCTGTGAGTTCGAGCCCCGAGTCGGGCTCTGGGCTGATGGCTCAGAGCCTGGAGCCTGTTTCCGATTCTGTGTCTCCCTCTCTCTCTGCCCCTCCCCCATTCATGCTCTATCTCTCTCTGTCCCAAAAATAAATAAAAAACGTTGAAAAAAAAATTAAAAAAAAAAAAAATAAGATCAAAAAGGTAAGTGTTCATATCTCTGTAAACATGACTGACCAAACAAGCGTTTGATGAGCTATTAATTGAGAAGAGAGGTTCCAACTAAAACATCATCTGAAAGCTAAGATGTCTTTGAAAACAGGTAACACTAGCAAATTAGAATACAATCACCCATGAAGGAAAAATGCAAAATGTAAAAGTGCTCTAAATTTAACTCTATTACCTTTATCATTCTTTGTTAATTCTTATATGTCTGTCATACAGAGGTGTTCCATAACTAATAAGCAGACTTGGTTCTAAACATACACTTAAAAATCAGTCCCTTAAAGCTTACAATTTATTTTTCTATAGAGGATTGGCGTTCTAAGAAACACTTCAAAATCCACAATGCTACCTAAAGGAAAACAGGATTAGGACTGTTTCCATTATACTTAGGTAACATTAATAGCACTGTCATTAGAGAGGTGGGTAATAAGCTTAGTGACTCTAGAACCAGACTTGCTTAGATTCATTCCTGGATCTACCACTTACTAGATGGAGCGACCTGGGGCAAGTTATCTAACTAGTCTGAGCTACAGTTTTCTCATCTATGATAGGGGAATAATAGAACAGTCTCCCTCTGTTAAGGCTGATGTGAAGATTCAACAAGTTATTAGATACAGTGTTTAGAACAGTGCATGGCACATAGCAATTATTCAATATTAGCTATTACTATTACATTTTTATCTCAGATGAAATAACAGATCTCTTTCTAGAAATCAGGTCTCCTGCACAATCATCTAGCCAGGAGAATCAAGGACACCTGAAAGCCAGATAAATAGTGAAGGATAAGTCATTCTAAGCCTCTTTAAAACGGTAGAACTGTTATCTGTTTTTCAAATAAAATATTTTATCAAGAGAGGTAAAACACACTAAACTGTTCATTCATCCAATAAACATATGAAGTAACTAGCTTCCTACCCCTCAGCCTCTCCCTCTCAGAGGAGCTCTTTAACAACTCTCCACAGTTGGAAAACCACTGCTCTAGACTATCAGGACACAAGCACAGTAAACAAGGCATTATGAAGAACCAAGGGGAATGGTCCCAGAAGTAAGGGTTAGGTGTTGGCAAAAGCCTTTCTAAGCCCACATTTTTCCATAATTCAGTTCTCAATCTCTCACCAGTAAATTTACTCTTACTCTTGTCATATGCTTATGCATTTAAGAAACTTAAATATTAAGACCCTCAAATTTTAAAGCTATACCAGCCATTATATATTATCTAGTCCAATTTTTATATTTTACAACTTAAAAAGAAATGCCCTTAGAAATTAACATTAAGAAACAAAACAGTGACAGACATTTTAAAGTAATTTTTTTTTTTTAAATTTTTTTTTTCAACGTTTATTTATTTTTGGGACAGAGAGAGACAGAGCATGAATGGGGGAGGGGCAGAGAGAGAGAGGGAGACACAGAATCGGAAACAGGCTCCAGGCCCTGAGCCATCAGCCCAAGAGCCCGACGCGGGGCTCGAACTCCCGGACCCCGAGATCGTGACCTGGCTGAAGTCGGACGCTTAACCGACTGCGCCACCCAGGCGCCCCAGTGACAGACATTTTAAACAAATATGCTACTGAGCTACTCCAGCTTATCATACAGGTTATGTTAGTCTGCCAAATGAACTACTTCTAGACTAACCTGCCCTGCTCCATATGTCATCCATGGGTCAATCTGCTTACAGCCAAGACTCCCAGACTCCACGCTGAGTGAAGACTGAAGCCAGCAGGAATGGGGCTCTGATTCAAAGTCGCTCCAAGTGGTACAAAGCAGCAGAAGTTTGAGATCTTCAATTTGGTGCTGCTGAGACTTCTGACTCACCTTACAAGTTAAACCGTTTCGTGTCAGTGAAAGCACTTGTAGATTTTGGAGAGTATCGTCTCTTTTGTGTGGGAAGTATTGTTTAATATAGAAATCTATATGGACAAGAATTAAGTATTTCTACACACAGATGGACAGTACAGAGCAGTAGGTAAAGCTCTCAAATTCAAGACAAAGATCTGAGTGTTATTATTTACTAATCTCTCTATATTCGGTGAGAAATTAATGAAAATATTGACTGAAGTACTCAGCTTCCTGGTTATTAAGAGTACTAAATGCATATGAAGCACTTAATACAGTAGCTGACAGACAATATGCATTCAATTCATATTGTGATTGGAATCTTAGATAAAATTCACGCACCTGACATGTCCTGAGGACTGGAACTAAGGTGAGGCAAACTCACACCTAAGAGCACAAAATTTACTTCTGACTTGCATGACAGAGTGCCTCAAATTTTGTACCCTAGGCCCCTCATTTACCTCAGCCTAGTCCACACCTGCATAGCACACACAATGACAACCTCATATTGATATCACAATGTTATACAGCCCACTTTACATAGCATATTTTTAAAACTTTTTCTCCCTCATTTGCCAAAATGGAGACATAAATAAATTACTTGGGCCACCAGAAAAAAAGGTTACACGTCATCCAAAGCAAGTTACAGTATTAGAACACTTAAGAGAATTTGGTCAATAAATAAATTTTAACATGACTTGTCAAGCCTACATTAAAATTACTTTTCATTCTCTTAATGTAAATAGATCAACTTAATAAAAGATAACTGTGGCCCAGAAGCAGACTGGGTAATGGAGTAAAATTAAGACGCAGTCAAAGACTTCAGGATAATTCATAAAAGGGCATAACCTATATGGGATAATGAATAGCTGACAACAAAATCAAAGGGCTAGTTACCTTTGAGTTACCTAATGGGAAATGGGAACAACAATACAAGTAGCAACAACTGGCTTCTAAGATATTTCTACAAAACTAATTTAGGGGGAAAAAATAGACATTTCTTTAGTTGTGACAATCCTCAATTTTTTTCCTATCCCAATGCCTAAGTTTCCGTTAAATCCTGGTCTGAATATAAATGAAACATTTGTTGTAGGGCAGGAAACAAAGTTGTCCCCTTGAATATGTTCATCTTTTGCTTATAAAGCTCTTAATCTAGTGGCTCATGAATCAAATAATCCCAGAGTAGCCATCAAGTGTCTGAGGGACAGCTTTCTATTTTCCTTTTTATCAGTATTTGTGATCTCCTATTTTAATTTCTCCAATATGCATTTATTTTTTATTTTTATTTTAGTTTTTATTTTTTTTTTCGAAGTTTATTTATTTTTGGGACAGAGAGAGACAGAGCATGAACAGGGGAGGGGCAGAGAGAGAGGGAGACACAGAATCGGAAACAGGCTCCAGGCTCTGAGCCATCAGCCCAGAGCCCGACGCGGGGCTTGAACTCACGGACCACGAGATCGTGACCTGGCTGAAGTCGGACGCTTAACCGACTGCGCCACCCAGGCGCCCCTCTCCAATATGCATTTAAAATACCTTAGAAATTCAACTAAACTCAAATGCTCATACTGTTCCTAAGTTCTCTATGCTTGAAGGTATAATTTAAGGAGTCTGTACCACAGGGGCTAGGCCTATCTGCTCTGTATCACTTATAATCTTAGTTATCTAAGATTTATCTTACAGACTCTTAATTGCCTATGGGGCTCTACCAAATACATTGTGTATTTTCTTTACCTTACCTTACCAAATTTCTTCCCACCAAAACACTGCCACAAGGCACTCACATGTTGATAAAATTGTTAGCTGCAGATAACAAACTGAGTAGGTCATGTGCTTAAAACTAGGAGCTAATAAAGACAAGGTTCTATCTTTATAACAGTTAACTTCACTTTTAGCTCCTAACTGATCTCCAATACAAATGCTAGGAGTCACAAAAAGAAACGAAGATATCTGCTTGTATATATACTTCCTCTTGTACCCTTCCTTTGCCAAATTAATTAATTTTTTAAGGAGGGACACCAAAATTAAGGTAGGACGTCAGAAATCTGGTGTTTTGACAACACTGCCAAAATGCCAATTTTATTATGGATAAAGACATCCAGAAAGCATATATATTTCTGAACAAAAAGATCACAGCAAAATTCAAAGTGCTTTGGAATTAAATTAATTAAACCTTGCAACACTATGAACTAGTATAGGGAGCAGTTGCAGCCTAGAGGTCAGGTCTGACTCATTTATCCCTCCCAATTGGCTTTTGTTGTAGCAACCTTATAGAAGTCTAAGGAGGCAGCAGGGGTGTGACATCTTAGGGTTTGGTCATTCCTTAACTCCCATCTCCTCTGGAGTTCCGGTTCATCCTGAACACAGGGTGGTTGAATAAGGTAGTAAGACATGTTTCAGTACCAGGGACCACATGGCTAAGTTAGAGAAGGTGTAATTGTTTCTCCTTTGTATCAGCTCTGGCCCAAAATTATCAAACGAATTAATGCATGCAAAAAGTACATAAGAAAAGGGGTAAGAAAGGGTGAAAGATAAAAAGGAAAAATTAGAAAAAATATATATATTAGAAAGGCTAAATGCCCACGTAACAGTTTTTCCATCCCTTTCCCCTAAAGAGAAGATTTATTACTTTCTCTATCTCCTAGCAGCTAGTACAGTACTTTGGCATAGTCAGGCTAAGTCAGCAAGTGCTAGTTGGAGATGTGGTGATGAAGTCAGAAAAAGTCTGTGCCCTTGAGGGTGGTGTCTGGCAGGGAAGAGGAACAATAAAGAAATACGTCATGTAGAGCTGCCGCTCTGCAAACCTCCATGAGTATACCTGCCTCATGTTATACACATACTCACCGAGCAAGTTCAACACCACGTGCATGCTTAACATTTTTTGAAGAAGACAATAGAGAAAAACAACTATTGAAATACGTAGATGTTCATAATTCCATTCCATACACATAAGCCCCAGAATGAAAGACAGAAAAGACATGGATCTGCTATTCCCCCTGCCAGACTCCCAGCTGCAGTACCTCTCACAATGAGCAGCTCACCACACTGTGATGCCCATATTATACATACTACTTTTCCAACATGGCTCTGAATAACTAGTCAAATACTTCACCTACTACTCAAAGGAAAAAGTAAATCTATTCCATGGCTAAAGAAAACTGGCTGCGTTAAAGTTATGTTAGTCTCCAAGGTGTAACTCCCTAAGAGATTTTTTTTAGAGTGAGTTTGAATAGAAGTAATTTTTGCCTGCCATACTGACCTTACCATGTAATATAAAAGTTCTCTGTAACTGCAACTCTAAATCTAACTGCCTTCCAATAGAGCTCAATCACTGACATAATTTTTATGGCAATGATTTAAAATATGGTCTCTTGAGTGAGGCAGCTTGGATTCAAATCCTAATTCTAAGCAGTTACTGATTATATAACCTTGGGCAAGTTGCTTAACCTCTCTGTACTTTAGTTTTCCCATTTATATTGGGGATAATAGTGCATCTACTTCTACTGTTGCAAGGATTATATGATATCATGTGAAATGCTTAGTCTGATGCCTGGCACTGAGTTACTGCTCAATAAATGCTGCTATCAGATTATATTCCAGCTTATTCTAAACACTTAGAGCAATTTCACATGTAATATATACTCAATAAATATTTGATAAATGAATGAACCAAAGTATTATTATGTAATACATACTTACTTCTGGTAAACTTATTTCCAAGGCACTGGCCTCAGCAAACAATAGTGACTACCATTCAATATGTTGTAGTGTTGTTTCCCAATAATTCATAAGCTTGCTGATAAAATCACCCTTTTTCCTTTTAAATAGTAACACTTGATTCTAAACAACTATAGTAAAGAATGAGATTGAGACTGAATAGATTCAACTCGCTCTTTGGGTAGTAAAGTTACTCAAACCAAAAATATGAATGATGTTGTAAGATTGTAATGCTATATTACATTGAAGATGAAATTAATTTTGTAGCTAAAATTATAAAACTAAATTTTTCCATCTTCCCACAAAAAAAAATGGACCATCAACTACATTGTTTACCTTTCTGCAAATAAATTATTTCTACTTGCTGCAATAAAAGTGCTTTCATTAGTTACACTGTGATGTGCCCTAAAAATTCAGTACCTAAGACTGTAACTTTCTATTAACATTTCAAATGCAGTCATATACACTAACAATCGCACTCTTTAACTTCTAAATCCCGTTTACAGCTTATTTACTGTGAAATTAGCTTAATATTCTTTGTTTTTAAAATTTTTTAAGTCTGTTCATTTATTTTGAGAGAAACAGAGACAATAGGAGTGGGAGAAGGGCAGAGAGAGGGAGAGAGAATCCCAAGCAGGCTCTATGCTGCCAGTGCAGAGCCCGACATGGCCCCTGAACTCACCAAACTGAGCCAGAACCAAGAGGCGAATGCTTAACCAGCTGAGTCACCCAAGTACCCCTAGCTTAATATTCTTCATAACATTGCCTATTATCATGACCTTAACAATCTAAAAACATGTAAGAAGCAGTACTTCAGATTTACCCTCCACATATTGGTTATGCTAGGTAAATATGATTTAAAAAAAAATTTTTTTTAATGTTATTTATTTTTGAGACCATGCAAGAGACAGAGTGCAAGCAGTGGAGGGGCAGACAGAGGGAAACACAGAATCTGAAGTGGGCTCCAGGCTCTGAGCTGTCAGCCCAGAGCCTGATGTGGGGCTCAAACTCCCCAACCATGAGATCATGACCTGAGCCGAAGTGGGACGCTTAACTAACTGAGCCACTCAGGCACCCCATTATGATTGTTTTTAAATCCAAGATTCAAATAACATAAAAACTGACTTTTTTTAAAAAGTCAGTTCAGGACTTATCAAGACTTATATTTATTAATAAAAACTGAGAGCATCATCAAATTTTAAAGCCAAATACCAGCAATCATTTTTTGACAATATCTTGTGGGACAGGGAATTGGCAAATTCATAAAAGCATATAAGGTTACAGCAACTCAGAGCTGTTTAATTTATTCTGAGATTATTATAGTATTGAAAGGATTAGGAAATTTGTTTTCATGACCAAAACGTAACACAAATTTATCCCTGAAATTTAGTTTGCATGTTTTTAAAGTAATGATCTTTTTACTCTCATAACTATATAGGTTTAAAGTAAATAAGGTATTACCTTAAGACCCAGGGAAATATGAAAATTTTCAAGAAGCCCAAAATATATAAACTTCTTTGAAACAAGCACTACTCAGTTTTACAAAGTCACCATGTCTAAAGCAGGTGATATTAAAAGTAAAATTCAAAAGAAAATGCCATGGTTAAAAAACAAAATGAAACAACAAAGGAAAAAGCAGCATGGATTCTGCTGAGAACAAAATGAGATCACATTAGGGAAGCATAGAATCCATTAAAAGTCAGTTAGTTTCCTCCACGTCTGTATTTTGTTATAATGAATGTTGCCTGCAAAAAGCAGGACAGTGATAAGGTCTCCAAAATGCTCTGTTGTACAGAAAGTTTGCTGTAACAGAATATGACTCCTTTGTCATTTTGCTATAGAAAACGATCTATTCTGATTTTAGAGATCTCCAAAAAAACCAAACATCTTTCTACAATTTATTTTTTTAATGTTTATTTTTGAGAGAGAAAGACACAGAGCACGAGTGGGGGTGGGGCAGAAAGAGAGGGAGTCACAGAATCTGAAGCAGGCTCCAGGTTCTGAGCTGTGAGCACAGAGCCTGACGCGGGGCTCAGCTCAAACTCACAAACCGAACCGGGAGACATGACCTGAGCAGAAGTCGGACACTTAACTGACTGAGCCATCCAGGTGCCCCTTTCTACAATTTGTATTATAAAACTTCTGTCATAAGTCCTTTCATCTAAAGGTAGAAAGCAAGTCTGTTTTACTTATTTCTGTATTTTTGTCCCCAGCAGAGTGCTGGAGGCACTGTCCATGGATGCACTCGTTCATTCAATCATTTATGCATTCATTCAGTGAGTATTTACTGAAAACTTACTTTGTGCCAGATACTATGTAAGTAGTGAGGTAAGGCACGTGACAAATGACAGGACCCTACCCAGGTAGCTTATAGTCTAATGAGGGAGACAGACATGTATCACATGAATTACAGAAATGATGGGAGTTCCTACTGTGATGATGCTACAAAGGGGAAGTATGGAGTATGATGAAGATACAGTGGGAACTTACTATAGTTAAGTTCTAATTTTAGGAAGGAGGAGTCAAAGAAGGTTGGGAAAGGTTCCCCAGAGGAATGACATTTAAACTGAGATCTGCAAATTAACTAGGAGTTGGCCAGATCTGGGAAGGGGAGGAAGAGCAGTCCAGCAGGGAGATGGCATACGTATAAAGGCTCCCAAGTCAGGAAAGAACTTACATATGTAAAAACTGAAAGGTGCAATAAGTAAGAAAGGCTGGATACAAGGATGGAGAGTTAGGAAGGAGGCAAAGGATAAACTGCAGCATTAAACAGAGTAAGAGAATAACGGTATTTGAATATTTAAGTAATTTTAAGTCCCTTTATCACGTAAAATAAATAATTTCAGGCACTGAGTCTTTATTCTATAATATAAAGGTCTACAATCAGAAGACCTGGATTATGCCTTAGTCCCACCAGTCACTAGTTAAATGACCTTACACGTAACCAATCTGAAACTCTTCATTCTCTGTATAAACAGGTACTCAATTATTTTACCTACTGGGGATAGAATAATACAGAGTCCTGTTCTCATGACTTTCTATACTTAAAAATAGATGCATATGGAGACATCCTAAGTCCTGTAAGAGATGTTGTCCAAAAGCTGACACCAAGGCTCCTGAAAACAAAAATAAGAACAAATGTGGACACTGGTGAACTACAAACTACGATAAAAACATAAGTGAACGCATAACTCTGTGAACCCTAACTACTTCAATGTGCAGAGATCCAAAAGGACCACAGTATTTTAGCATGTGACTGAAAGAGGATAAATGCAATAAAAACATTATTCCATCACTGCAATATAGATGAAATATCAAAACTGTAATGGACGTCAGAGACGACGAGTAATGACAGAACTGAAACAAGGAGAAAAATTAACACATACTGAACAAGTGCATTAAATTAATTCTACTTATTTCCAAATTTTTCTGACTTTTGGGTCAAAAGCTCATTCCACAGCTCATAGCTGCATGCCAAAAAGTTAGAGAACTCACTTCACACTTCCCCCAACAAAAAACAAACATCTACAATGCCATCTAGAAAATATATTAACACTCTTGCTTTACTATCACTAACTCATGTTCAGTTTACAGTCTATGTAAACTACCACCATATCCTTCCAATATAGCATAGTTATCCCCACATAAATTTTCTACTTGTTTAGTTGATCTTCCTTTCCTTGTGTCCTGCATTACTCATGGTGCTACGTTATTCCTATACTTCCAACTTCATTCTATAGTATCAAACCTCCACTTTATTTTAAATGTTATGTTAACTTCTAGACCATCTTAACTTCAGTCTTACGGGGAACAATATACCTCTAATCCTATAAAATGTTTCTGCATTCAAAAGTCAAACACTGTTGATAATATTTTCAGAGTACATTAAAAAATCAGCAGTTTCAATGGTTAACATATACAGTAGTAAACCATGATTAACTATTAGATAGATACCTAAGTATTGTATATAAACTTATCACAAAGAAATTCTGATGTCAAAAAACATACACCTAAAAGTCTATTAAGGAACTATCCAATAGGAACATTCATACTTGGTCACACTAACAATTATAAAGGAGAAGACTGTTAACAAGCATACTGCTTTCTGCTTAATACAAAATATAAACGTCTGATTTTCCCATTCTTTAACATAAAATAGAATGAATTAAAAGTCGTAAGTAATGCTAAGAAAAATTAAATAAGTAAGTGTCTGACGTTTTTACACACATGCACGTGCACATACACACACCAGGGTCAAGAAAATCAAGGGGAAAGTAGAGATCAACAAAAATGTGATGTTATTTCCAAAAAATGCAACGTATATTCTTTTCTAATAATGTGCACACTATACTCTCTTGTTGCTGTTATTATTTGAAAAAAAGTGTAAAATAAGTTTTTTGAAAGAATTCCTACACTACTGTTGTCAGTTTTACAAAATGAGAGTAAAAACAGTCGGTCCTACAGTAGGAAGGGAAAGGAATGCCTTGTAACTATAAGGATGGGATATATATTTTCGACATTCACCTATCTCATTATCTGTTTAAAATGGTGGTACTTGGGGCGCCTGGGTGGCGCAGTCGGTTAAGCGTCCGACTTCAGCCAGGTCACGATCTCGCGGTCCGTGAGTTCGAGCCCTGCGTCAGGCTCTGGGCTGATGGCTCGGAGCCTGGAGCCTGTTTCCGATTCTGTGTCTCCCTCTCTCTCTGCCCCTCCCCCGTTCATGCTCTGTCTCTCTCTGTCCCAAAAATAAATTAAAAACGTTGAAAAAAAAAATTTAAAAAAAAATGGTGGTACAGGGGCACCTGGGTGGCTCAGTGGGTTAAGTGACAGACTCTTGGTTTCAGCTAAGGTCATGATCTCAGGGTTCGTAGGTTCAAGCCTCCAGTTGGGCTCTGTGTTCACAGCTCAGAGCTTGCTTGGGATTCTGTCCC
Source organism: Herpailurus yagouaroundi (assembly GCF_014898765.1). Classification (NCBI taxonomy): domain Eukaryota; kingdom Metazoa; phylum Chordata; class Mammalia; order Carnivora; family Felidae; genus Herpailurus; species Herpailurus yagouaroundi. Next base: position 61,253,078 of record NW_024412400.1, read on the forward strand.
CCTCTCTCTGCACCTCCCCCACTCGCTCTCTCTTAAAAATAAGTAAACATTAAAAAAATAAAATGGCGGTACAGTCCATCACTTAATATACTTCTAATAAGTAAGTTGAAACTCAACATTATTTTTCCAAAAAGTTAGAATGTGTCCTTCTTTTATTGAGGAATGTCTCCAACTCAAAAAACTCTTCACTTCACAAAGGGCTTCTTAAAAATGCACAAAATGCATTACTTTGCGATTTTCCCCACTCACTTCAAAAGACCACCAACCTCTCTACCCCTTTTCTTTCTGGTGCGGCAGCTCTATTCAGAAGCGGGATTACAACAGGATTAGATCAGATCTGTCCCTACGTGTGTGACCTTGGGCACGTCATTTATCCCTTCAGTTTCTCATTTGCATCTTTGAAACGGTATCTTTGAAAACAGAACGGGTGTAAAGATACCTTGGGACTTATATCTAGGAGGGTTAAGGTTTTCTGCTCAGAGGCAAAACTGCCTCAGAGGGGCCACATCATGAAACCAGAACTGAATCCGTAGGTCTCTGTCAACATTTGACTCTTCCTTCTACAGTTCTCTTCTTTCAAAGGGCATAACCTGAGTCACCTCAAGAGCAGACTCCCAAGCGCCCCTTCCCTCCTCCACTCCTTCCCTATCCTACTTCTAAAGCAGGGGGAAAACAGCAGCCACATCTCCCCGCCCCAAGCCACACCTTCAGAGGACCCCACCCCAGACACATCCGCCTTCTCCCTTCTCCGGGGGCACCAAAGGCCAACCTCGCCCTTCCCCTCCCGCCCCCACCTAGAGGAGACTTCCTGGAGGCGTTCAAGGCCCGAGCAGGGCAGGCAGCATTTACAAACCCGCTTTACGCCACTCGCGTAGGGTAACCTCGCTTACGCCCATAGGGCCCCGTTCCCAGCCCCGTCCGCTCCGCCTGCCAGAACCAAGCCCAAGTGCCTCAGCCACGGCCCCTGTGTGACCCCAGACCTCTTCTGCTCCGCTCGGGGCTACAGAGACTGGGAAAGAACAGCCACACCTTACCGGCAACTGAGGCACTGACTTCACTTCCCACCTTTCGAGCCCTCTTCAACTCCCGGATCAATTCACTCCGGCGACGCCGGAAGGACCCGAGAGGAACCAGGCGTTGTCCGGAATCCTGCCCAGCCGGAGTCGCGCAGGGGCCTATGGGGACTCGTAGTCTCACTCGCCGGCGTCGCTTGCAATTCCTGCACAAGCAAGACTACAACTCCCGGCAGGCCGTGCGGTAGAGCCTAAGGCGATGGGTGGGGACACTTCTACCCAATAAAAGGACAGTTCCCTGCTTTTGCGGGAGGAGGTGAGATAGATAGAGAGGGTGCTTGAAAAGCGGGGGGAAGGGAGGGGTCAGCTCTCACCTGCGCCAATCAGGGTGCTGGGTCGGCCCTGCCAGCGACTCACCCATTGTGGGGGCGGGCTAGCGGAGCAGAGGAAGGAAGGGGGTTGGGGAGAGAGCTTGAGGTGGGGAACGAGGGGTGGCTGAGCTGTGGGCGCTGCATCGGGGGGAGAGGAAGCAACGCGGGAATCGCCGGCAGAGAGGGAGGGAGCTCTGTGGGGATGCGCTCAGGCCGGAGGGGCAGCTTCCCCGAAAGCGGTAGAGCCCCAAAGACACCAGGCGGCCAGACCTGCGGGTCGCGGAGGGGTAGAGTGAGCCTGGGCTTCTCGAGGAGGCTTCCGGGCCAGGGAGGCAGCTCCAGGTGTGAGGCCACTGACTGAGGAGAGAGGGGTCCCCAGGGAAAGGGAAGGGGCAGAACAGCTGCAGAAGTGCAGGGAGCGGGAAGGTACTAGGGCAGCAGCTTCCCGCCGCCACCAGCCGGGGCAGCAGCAGAAACAGCAGGGGGAGGAGCAACAGCTGCCGAATTCACCAACTAGAGGAGGGGGAGGCGGAGCTTAGTTCACTGTAGCAGCCGGAGGCGCAGTCTGGACTGTAGTTTCCCGGGAGAGACGAGAGCAGGAACACGAGCAGAGCGGAGCGCAGTCCTCCGAGCATCAGCTCCAGCATCCCACCAGGGGTTGCAGGTGTGTGGGAGGTAAGCGTGGGTGCCTCTTCTGGGCGTCCTCATACTGCCCAGGAGAAAGCGTCTTCCAATAGGAATTCTGTCAAGGCACAGGTAGTCTCTGACTCGGGTTAGGGAAGGGGTGCGAACCCTTTTAGAAGAAATACATTTTGGACTTTGAAGGGGGAAAAAAGCAAAAGGTGGCTTGATTGTGGGTATAAAGGGCGTGGTTAAGTGTTTTTGGCGTGAGTTACACCATTAAAACTGTTTGGGGAGATCTTAGGATTTAGGGAAACCCGGATAATTGAAGATGAGGTTGATGGTATCTGGGTAGGTGCGTAGCTGGTTAAAAAAAAATGTCATTGATATAGAATTACTTCAGAACTCTTTCACTAGGAAAATAACTTTGCATTCTTCTTCAGTGTCTACCCCTTACGTTTTATCAGATTGTCCTACTACCGACCTGTTTTCCAGGGTGGTTTACTGCAGGTTCCTAAAATTGAGAGAGATCTGTATTAAGCAAATGCAGGCAGAATAATCAAGATGACTAAACCTATCAGAAGTATAACTTTGCCAGCGATAATGTAAAAATGTTTTAATGGATGGATACTTAGCTTTCCTTCCAGTGGCTCTAGAATATTGGAACAAAGACCAGGACTCAGCCTACAGTGGGAACATATGGTGTATTTCGTTGCTGCTTCTTATTCTCTCATTTGGGTCTGGTAATATTTATGCATTTGAAAAAAAAAAACTACAAGAAAAGCTGTGCGAGGATCTTTTCTGTTAAGGGGGTATGTGCTAAATGGTTACCCTTAGTGTGTGTCGTGATGGGTTCAGGCTTAAAACACATGTAATAGTATCATAAAAAAAATAGTTTATTCTTGGTATTAAACCATGTACAATTTCTCTGATTGTTATTAAATACCTGTGGATGAGAATATGTTTTAATACTAGGTAAAGGTGAAAGTCATACCTACCTTTGTGCAACTATGATAAAATTGCAGGCTTTCTTTTTAGAAAGTATGTAAATAGCTATTTTCCTAGTCATTTTCTTTTTGTTTCCAAGGTTCTCCAGATTACACGGCTTTTAATCATAGTAGCATATTGCAGCACGTTTTCCTTTGAAATGCTTTCATTGTGACAGTTGTGTATTCCAGGGTCTGAGTAAATAATTTGGATTTTTTTTTTTTTAGCTAGGGCCAATACAGTGGGGTAATTATCTTCTGTTTTCTGGTTTTGATGCTTTCCTCATTTACTTAGTATTTCAGGATTTTATTTTTGTAAAGCACACACAGTTCCTTTTTCAAAAAAAAAAAAAAAATGGCCAGAAGGAATTCTCTTTATAGATTAAAGTTCTATCCTACTGAGTGCTACTACTGATAAGCCTAAATGACTTATCAGTATATTTACTCCTCCCCTCCAGCACCCCCTGCCACATTCTTATACACCAGAGAAATATATACACGGACAGATCTTAGAAAAACAGCCGCTTTTAGATTGTCCCCAAGCAAATCAGGTATTAGAAGCAGCAGAGAGCTTAGAAAAAAGAAAAAGCAACAGTAGCCACTAAACTTAGCAGTCGTGGTAAGGATCTGAGTTTATCTTTGCTATATACCACAGGCGAGTTTATTAATCCACGTAGCTGAAAAGACACTACGTAACTGATTTTAGGAGAAAAAAATGAGTACTAGAATATAGTGAGGCTTTGAAAAGATTGTTTTTACCCGTGTTATTTGTCATTCTGTGGATTGTTCTGAATTAGTCTTAGAATCTTTCTTAGTCTCTGCTACCAATTGATTTTGTGAAACTGAACACCCGCTGTCACTGATTTATTTACTCCATGTAATAATAACAATTAATAGTAATATTGGCAATGAAGTTATTTCAAAGCCTATGTTAAAAGATCTTTTGAAAGAGTTTGGTTGGGAATCAGTTAATAATGGGATAGAAAAAAAAATATCAAAACAGTTGGAATTCAGATGTACTCTGAATCCCAACTATTTCTAGGTCTTTTGCTGTGAGGTATCGTAAAGGATAGAGTCTCATTAGGAATGACTGACTGAGTTTGTAGTATTAAAGTACTGGATTTTTCTCCTGCTTCCAAGATTTGGATCCTTTTTATTATGTCAGTGAAAGAGATTGGGTTCCTGTATCATTTGGGAGTAAGACCATGTTTTTATAAGGGAGAAATCTTTAGCAATATATAGTACTTAGGTATTTGTTACCTTGAACTTGTGTCAAGAGATTTTAAATTGGTGTTCACATTAAATCTCATATAATATGAAGTCTTCTTGACTGTATGTTACTGGTGTTGAGATGATTGTTCATGTCACAGTTCATAATTTTATGTAAAGTACTACCTAGGTAAAAAGCATATTATTTGTTCTGCTCTTGATTTTTACTGTTTGTATATGGCTATTAGTGAGCATATGATGAGAAAGAAAAACCAACAGAGTGCAGAATGTCTCTCTGGAATGGATAGTGCTCTGGAAATCACTATTTGTTTTTTAGCCAAAAGACTTGATTAATTTCGAATTGCAATATATTTTGAACTTTTTTTAAATACAGGATTCTGACTCTAAGTTTATTGAGTGAAAATAATTGAGTAGCATAGATTTCTCTAACAGGAGGATTCACTGATGCATGCAGCACAAAAGAGCGAGACTTAAAGGTTCAAGATCAAATGGTTTTGGTGTGTTGGGAGGCTGATTTATAGAAGGAGGTAGATATGAAAAATGCTGTTTGATAAACAGCTTGAGAAACTGCCCTTAGCAAGAGAGAAAAGAGATTTGATCTGTATTGTTAAATGCCTAGAAGTGATTTCATGGCCTTTTCTCCCCCCAATCATTGCTGGAAGCCTATACCCATTGTGGGAGACAATACTTTCCTATACTGCATTTTACAAGACCAGTGCTCTAACCCCTGAGATACGGAGCCTTGTTTCCTATATTGCATTTTAAACTGGAGTCAGACTGGCAATAATTCATTAGATATTGAGTGATCGTGGGTTATTAACGCAGAGCAAAAAAAGATCCACTGTGTACATATTCACTTCAAAGTGAATGAATTATTTGGACATAATATTAAAAAGAAGTAAAAACCCAAAAAGTGTTTTCCCCCTTAGTAACAGAGATACTTGAACCAGATACTAAAGATGAGCAAGAGCATCCCCCTCCCCCTTCTTCCATCAAACTTCAAAGGTTAGTTACTGCTTTGGGGGATCAGGATTAATTATACAATGGTAACAATTTGTTTTTGTTTTGTTTTCAATCTAACGTCTTCAAAATTTAGTCCTTAAATTTTGGTAAGTGTGTTTGAACCAAGTAGGTTATTAGCTTCTAGAGACCACATACTTCTTTTCTATCTCCTGCTCATTCTGAGCATCTTGTGTCATGCTCAGCATAAAGTAGTGGCCCTATAATCGCTTACTGAATTAGAACTACTGGCTAAGACTTTTTAATGTACACAGTGAGACATTTTGCGTTTTGATAGACAAGGGTTAAGTTGACCTCGCAGAATAATTACTATACATTAGCCTTTCTAAGAATGTCTTTGTGCTGGTTGGCCTTTGCAGAAGTGTCCATTGAGCCCAATTTCATTCAGACAGTGTGGGCTGCAAAGACTGATGTACAACTTTGTGTGGTACCATTTCTAAATTCATCCCAGAGATAGGGAATGTGGATGAGGGGAAAGAGCTCTCCCACTGGTGACAACCAAGTTTGCATTTCCAGCCAGGTCAGTCTATGGATCAACACAATTTGACCTAAGTAAAATGCCTTTGCTGAAGCTTACCCGTGAAACACACATTTCATTCCATAAAACCTGAATTTATTCTTCCATTTTTATAATCATTTGTTAAAAAACAAGAAAAGGAGCAAGAAGAAAGGAAGTCAGACTGTGTTTAAGTACATGTGGAATTGGGCATTTATTGTCTTTTGCATTTAAGCTTCCAGAAACAGATTAATCTGATTAGTGTAAGAATGAAGAATTCAAATGTGATTTTTCTTCTATTACTCCAAAACCTGGAGAATTTGAGTTAGTTGTCAATAGTTCTTTAGTAGTAAATTTAATAGTAACATATTTAACTGCCTTTTCTTTGCTTTTTAACATAGCTTTCCTAGCATGCAAATAGATACAAATTGCTTAGAACTGATGATTGATTAACCTTCCTTCTTCATGTTCCTTTGGCATGACTCTTCATGCTTAGCATTGTGCCTTGTGTAGAATTAGCTGAGTTCGTAACTGTCTTCCTCACCAGATGCTGAGTAACTTCAGAACTGTTTCATTTACCTTTCTATTTAAGAGCCTTATATAAAGTCTATCCTTGGTAACAATTTATTTAAATGTTTGATTACCTATAGAGAAACATAATTTTACATTTTTCACAAACAAATACAACTAAAAAAGGGATTGTTTCTTGGACCTCTCTTTTAGCACCAAATGCAGCCCTTTGCCCACAACCGTTGCTTATATAGAGTTAAATATAAATACTGATGTCTATTGTGACATTGTGAATGAATAGAGCAAACATTGCTATTAATTGCAACATTGCATAGGCGTGTACTTCAAATATAAATTTATTAATTGGATGCCTTTTGGCATTGTCTCTCTTTGCCTCTAAAATTTTGCTGACTTAGGGGCGCCTGGGTGGCGCAGTCGGTTGGGTGTCCGACTTCAGCCAGGTCACGATCTCGCGGTCCGTGGGTTCGAGCCCCGCGTCGGGCTCTGGGCTGATGGCTCAGAGCCTGGAGCCTGTTTCCGATTCTGTGTCTCCCTCTCTCTCTGCCCCTCCCCCGTTCAGGCTCTGCCTCTCTCTGTCCCAAAAATAAATAAACGTTGAAAAAAAAAATTAAAAAAAAATAAAATTTTGCTGACTTAAAGATGTACTTTTAAGTAACAGTCCCCACACATTCATACACACACGGTCTATGGCTTTTCTTCTTGATACATAAAAACAGAGACTTAGAGAAAAACAGGTAAATGTTACATGAAGCTTTGTCGTAACAAATTTAACTGGTCTTGAATGTTCAATTTTTAGTGAAATGGTTGCATTGGGAGGCCTTATTCAGGCTTATTAAACCTAAATTATATAGACATTTGTCATTTTGAGCCAGCAAGGGGAAGGGTTGAATTTGGCATTCACAGGGCTCTGTGCTAGCCTTCTGTACATCATAGCTACTGAAATGTGCATGGTACCTCCAACTCCAGCCACTGCTTCAAGACCCCCTTCTGGTTCAGCCTAGGAAAGGAGCCTTCTGAGCTCCTCCCAGCTTCTAATTTAGTGTGGGAAGGAAGGCAGTTAGAATTTACTTTGATTTAATAATCTCATTTTCCTAAGTGTATTGTTTTTCCCCGATAAATCTCATACCAGAGTTCTCAATAACAGTAACTGAAGGGTCACAAAGTGATTTCTATAGCACAATCTAGCAATTCAGTGAGTACCTAACAACTTGAAGTCCATTTCCCTCCCACCGTCTTGGCTTCTTTTGAGTGGGCCCACAACACTTCACTGGAATACTTTTGATATGTTACCCACGTTGGATTGCTTCTGTCATTTTCTTGATAACTTAAATTTGCTTTGAAAAACTAACTAGTATGGAAACCAATTTGACAATAAATTTCATATATTGAAAAAAAAGAAAAACTAACTAGTTTTATTTGAAGTCTTTAACCCTATGTAACTTGAAGTGTTAGTTCACTTTTTCCATCTTTTAATAGTGCGCTGTAAACACTTTAATATAATGCATAATTTTAATTGTTGGGTACTTCAAAAAGCCATCAAAAATCATTGAAGCAATCAATGTTTTTTATTTATTTTATTTATTTTTTTTTCAACGTTTTTTATTTATTTTTGGGACAGAGAGAGACAGAGCATGAACGGGGGAGGGGCAGAGAGAGAGGGAGACACAGAATTGGAAACAGGCTCCAGGCTCCAAGCCATCAGCCCAGAGCCTGACGCGGGGCTCGAACTCACAAACTGCGAGATCGTGACCTGGCTGAAGTCGGACGCTTAACCAACTGCGCCACCCAGGCGCCCCGCAATCAGTGTTTTTTAAGATACAGTCAGCCTTCCAGTTAAACCTGTACAAAGCATCTTAAATTGCTTACAGATATCAAATCACTTGTTCTATGGTCAAACTAAGTTAAACTGTATTTTATAAGTCACTTGACATCTAATACTGGATAAAATTTTAATAATACCAGTATCCTGACAGCCACATAACAATGGTATAATTTTTGTTTTTGCTAAGTCAGGGAACTTTTTACAAATTGTATTAAAAATAAAATGCTGGAGAGCCTGGGTGGCTCAGTTGGTTAAGCGTCCGACTTCAGTTCAAGTCATGATCTCGCGGTTTGTGGGTTCGAGCCCCACATAGGGCTCTGTGCTGACAGCTCAGAGCCTTGGAGCCTGCTTTGGATTCTGTGTCTCCCTGTCTCTCTGCCCCTCCCCCACTCATGCTCTGTCTCTCTCTCTCTCTCTCTCTCTCTCTCTCTCAAAAATAAACTATAAATAATAAAATAAAATGCCAATAATCCAAAATTATAAAAGCCTAATCATAATTATTTGTTGTTTAATTTTAAGAACAGATTTAGTTAATAATTACTAATATAAAGTTAAGTATTTTGAAGGAGAAAGAAATCTTGTCAAGATTATTAAAAAGAAAATTCTTACTCATATGGAGACAGACCATGAACAGGGGAGGGGCAGAGAGAGGGAGACACAGAATCCGAAGCAGGCTCCAGGCTCTGAGCTGTCAGCACAGAGCCCGACGTGGGGCTCCATCTCACGGACCGTGAAATCATGACCTGAGCCGAAGTCGGATGCCTAACCAACTGAACCACCCAGGCGCCCCTGGATGCCTCTGGATGCCTCTAGCTTTAAGAGAAGCTTAGGTATCAAGGACTTTTGGCCTTTGCGGTGGATAAAGCAGGGAAACAGTAGCTTGAGAATAATTTGGGGGTAATGAGTCAATAGTTTCAGCTGTAGCCTCATAATTAAGACCATGTTAACTTTAAATTGTATTTCTTCTCATTCTAACTCTGCCGACTGTTTATTTGTTGTTTCACCGGGTTAGAAAAAGCTAACCATCTTATACCACGTTTTCATTTCTGTAGCTACCAAACTTCACGTCTCTGGGCCAAGGCATTCCTCACAGACTGATGGTATCTCTGGTTAAAAGGTCATCTGGCCCATACAACATTTAATACTTGTCCTATACTTTTTATCACAGATGTAATAACACCTGAAAGGATGATTCTCTTATAAATCTACTTTAAATTTCAAGGTAACAATGAACCTCCATATAGACTGTATTTGAGAATATAGATATTATACAAATGAAAGAACAATTAAATATTAGATTCTTTTTTAAGATTTGTTTAGCTGCCTGAAAAAGTAAAATAAGCCAGTTTCATAGAGAGGAACTCACTCTAAAAGATTTTAATCCTGGAGGCATCTGGGTGGCTCAGTTGGTTAAGCGTTCAACTATGGCCTAGGTCATGATCTTGCCGTTCCCGAGTTCGAGGCCCGCATCAGGCTCTGTGCTGACAGCTCAGAGCCTGCAGCCTGTTTCAGATTCTGTGTCTGCCTCTCTCTCTGCCCCTCCTGGGCTTGCGCACTCTCTCTCTCTCTTTCTCAAAAAAATAAACATTAAAAAAAAAGATTTTGGGGCGCCTGGGTGGCGCAGTCAGTTAAGCGTCCGACTTCAGCCAGGTCACATCTCGCGCTCCGTGAGTTCGAGCCCCGCGTCGGGCTCTGGGCTGATGGCTCAGAGCCTGGAGCCTGTTTCCAATTCTGTGTCTCCCTCTCTCTCTGCCCCTCCCCCGTTCATGCTCTGTCTCTCTCTGTCCCAAAAATAAATAAATGTTGAAAAAAAAATTAAAAAAAAAAAAAAAAGATTTTAATCCTGGAAATGATGTTATTACTCATTGCTAAAATGTGAAACATATCATCAACATCCATACAGTAATTATTATCTAAATTTTGACTAATTCTTACAGTGATGCATCTTTGATTTATGGTTTTCATAAACTGTGATTCCTTGAGGTTAGGAAAGTCTGAGGAAAGAACTGAAACTGAGAAAATGGAAACAAATATATAGTTTTTCTACATTAAAAAAACTCATAAGGAAAGATGTTGACTGTAGAGTTTATATAGCAGTTGTCTGAATTTCTCTATCAATATCTTTATTTTTCAATTTTTACATTTCTGTCATTTGATTTCAGGTGAGTGGCTTTATTGTGTCAAAATTCTCCACATAGGGGCACCTGGTGGCTGTGTCGGTTAAGCATCTGATTCTTGATTTTGGCTCAGGTCATGATCTCACGGTTTGGTTCGTGGGATTGAGCCCTGCACATCAGGCTCTGCTCTGAGGTGGAACCAACTTGGGATTCTCCCTCCCTTTCTCTCTGCCCTTCCCCACCACTCGTGCTCACTCTTTCTCTCAAAATAAATAAATAAATATTTAAAAAAATCTCTTCAGATACAGTCATATGTAAATTTCTAAGCTACTTTCACAATCTGTGGCATGGGGTTGGTGCCTCACAGAGATACAACAAAATGTATAAAGTCACTTTTTCCTTGGCATGATCTTTTGTCAATAAGGTTAACAAAAGAAGACATGTGAGACACATTTACATAAAAACAAAGATATGGGACTTAGGGCTGATACTACAACAGCTACTATGGTAGAAGTCCAGAAGAAGAGGAAATTGAGCTAATGTGGCGGTCAAGGAAGGCTTTGAGAAAGACATAGGGTAGTGTGGTGTGTTGGTTAAGAGCACAGAGTGGCACACTACGGCCTATAGGCACACTACCTTTTTGGTAAATGAAACACAGCTATGCCCATCATTTACATATTATGAAGATTGCTTTCTTGCTACACCAGCAGAGTTGAGTCATTGTGATAAAGACCATATGGCCCAAAGCCTAAACTATATCCTATCAGGCCCTTTAAAAAAAAAAAAAAAAAAAAAAGTCTGTCAACCACTGGTTAATGTGGGCTCTGCAGGGGCACCTGGGTAGCTTAGTCTGAGTGTCTGACTCCTGATTTCAGCTCAGGTCATGGTCCCAGGATTGTGGGATTGAGCCACACATCTGGCTCCACACTAAGTGTAAAGCCTGCTTAAGATTCTCTCTCTCCCTCTGCCCTTCTCCCCTGCTCTCTCTTTCTAAAATTAAAAAAAAAAAAAAAAAAAAGAATGTGGACTCTGCAGTCAAAACTGAGTTCAAATTTGGTTTTGTAATCTGTAACTTGACTCAAGTGCTGTTTATGTTGCTATAATGAGATTTCACACAAAGTGCATCGCAGAATACCTGGCATGCTCATAAATGTTATTTTATTAAATGTTAGATTTATATTGTTATGATTTATGAAGTGAACAATAACTTGTAATTCAAATAGGAACTTTAAACTCTAAGTACTCCTTAATGCTAAAATAAATATTCAGGAAACTGGGGAGGATGTCATCTAATTGTAAACAAATTTTCAAGTGTTGCACAAAATACTGTATAGGGATAATAAGATTGATATAGAACTGAAACAACCTCAATGTATGGAAAAGTAAAGCCCAGACTTCAAAATACAATTAAGACTGAACAGCATATTGGATATTGTAGGAAGCCATGGCAGTCAATTAAGAAACAAATTAAGATACTTAATTGAAATTTAGAAGAAAATGAGATTTAAAAGGGAATATACTACAGAAGAGACATCACTACCAATCTTATAGAAATAAAAGATTATTAAGGAATACTATGAACAATTATATGGTACAATTAGATGAAATGGGCAAATTGCTACCAAAAGACAAACTATCAAAGCAGAAGAAATAGAGAATGTGAATATATACTCAGAAATCCCCCCAACAAAATACTAGCAAATCAAATCTGGCAACAAATAAAAATTATACACCATGATCAAGTGGGATTTATTCTAGGAATTCATTCTAGGTTAGTTTAACATGAAAATCAACCAGTATAATACACCATATCAATAGAATAAAAGGCACATGATCATCCCAATAGACACAGAAAAACATTTCACAAAATCCAACACATTTTCATGTTGAAAACATTTAACAAATGAGGAATAGAAAAGAATCTCCTGGGGTGCCTGGGTGGCTCAGTCGGTTAGGCGTCTGACTTTGGCTGAAGTCATGATCTCACGGTTTGTGAGTTCAAGCCCCACGTCAGGCTCTCTGCTGAGGGCTTGGAGCCTGGAGCCTGCTTCAGGTTCTGTGTCTCCTCCTTTCTCTGCCCCTCCCCCACTTGTGCTCTGTCTCTCTCTGTCTCTCAAAAATAAATAAATGTAAAAAAAGAAAAGAATCTCCTAACCTGATAAGAGACATACAAAAACCCAACAGCTAGCATCATTCTTAATGGCGAAAGACTCAATATTACTTCAAGATCAGGAATAATAAGGATGTTTGCCCTCACCTTCTATTCAACATTGTGTAGAGGTTCTAGCTTGGGTAGTTAGGCAAGAAAGAAATAAAAATTAAAAAAAAAAAACCCAGATTGGAAAGGAAGAAGTCAATCTATCTATTCACAGATGAAATGATCTTGTATATAGACAACCCTAAGAAATACACACACACACACACACACACACACACACACACACACAAAACTATTAGAACTAAAAAATAAGTTCAGCAAGGTTGCATGATATAAGACCAAGATAAATTGTATGTTTGTATACTAGCAATGAACATCCAGAAACAAAATTAAGAAAAATAATACAATTAAAATAGCACCAAAAAAATTTAATACTTAGGAAGTACAAGACTTGTACACCAAGAACATAAAATGATGTACAAAATATCACTAAAAGAGAGTAAAGAAGACCTAAATAAATTGAAAGATATCTCATGTTTATGGATTGAAACATTCATTGTTAAGATGGTGCTTATTTCCTAAATTTATCTGCCAATCCAGTGCATCAAAATAGATCTTTCTTGGAAAAATTGACAAGGTGATCTTAAAACTTAATGTGGGGCGCCTGGGTGGCGCAGTCGGTTAAGCGTCCGACTTCAGCCAGGTCACGATCTCGCGGTCCGTGAGTTCGAGCCCCGCGTCGGGCTCTGGGCTGATGGCTCAGAGCCTGGAGCCTGTTTCCGATTCTGTGTCTCCCTCTCTCTCTGCCCCTCCCCCGTTCATGCTCTGTCTCTCTCTGTCCCAAAAATAAATAAAAGTTGAAAAAAAAAAATTAAAAAAAAAAAAAAAAAACTTAATGTGAAAATGCAGTGTACCTAAACATACATTTATTAGTGGAGTAGCATTGAGAGTTCAGAAACAAACCTTACATATATGGCCGATTGATTTTTAGCAAGAGAAAGGACAGGCTTCAACAAATGGTACTGAAACAAGTGGATATCCATATGCAAAAGAATGAAATTGGACCCTACCTCACACCGTAAACAAAATGTGACACAAAATGGATCACAGACCTAAACAAATGAGCTAAAATTATAAAATGCTTACAAGAAAATATAGAAGTAAATTGTCACCACCTTGTATTAGTTTTCTTAGATATGACACCAAAAGTACAAGTGACAAAAGAAAATATAGACTTCATTAAATTTAAAACTTTTGTGTTTCAAAGGACACAGTCAAGAAAATGAGAACACAAATCATAGAAGGGGATTAAATATTTGCAAATCAAATACTTGGGAAGAGACATCTAGCCAAAGGGCATAAAGTGCTTTTTTATAATTCAAAAATAAAACACAACCCAATTAAAATAAGCAAAGGAATTGAGTAGACATTTCTTTCTCCAAACAAGATATACAAATGCCCAATAAGCACAGGAAAAGATACAGAATAGTGGTCACTAGAAAAAGGCAAATCAAAACCACAATGAGATATTACTTCACATCCATTAGCTAAAATAAAAAAGACACAATAACAAGTATTAGGGTGTGGAGAAAATTGAACCTTTATAATGTTGGCATTATAAAATAGTGCAGCCACATTGGAAAACAATTTGGCTAGTACTCAAAATGTTAACCATATAGCTAGCCTATGACCTAGCAATTCTACCCTAGGCATATGCCTAATAAAATTGAACAACAACAAAAAAAATATCCACACAAAAACTTGTACACAAATGTTCATAGCAGCGTTATCAATAGTCAAAAAGCAGGGGCAGCTGGCTGGCTTAATAGAGCATGGGGACTCTTTATCTCAGGGTCATAAGTTCAAGCCCCACATTGGGTGTGGAGCCTACTTTAGAAAAAAAAATGTCAAAAAGCAGAAACAGCCCACTCACTGTCCCTCAATGAATGGATAAACAAAATGTATAGCCATACATAGAATATTATTTGACCATAAAACAAACAAATGCTACAACATGAATGTCTCTTAAAAACAGTAGGCTATACAGAAAAAGCAAGACACAACAAGGTATGTTTTGTATAAAACATTCAGAATAGGCAAATCGATAAAGACAGAGAATAGGTTAGTGCCAAGAGACATGGGAAATGTAGAGTGACTTCTAATGGTTATGGGGTTTCTTCCTGGGATAATGAAATGTTCTAAAATTAAATAGTGGTGATGGTACAGCTTAATGAATACATTAAAAACCACTAAATTGTATACTTTAAAAGCGTACATATAAAAGTGTAAGTGAATACAGTTGAGCCTTGAACAACACAGGTTTGAACTGCATAGGTCCACTTATGTGCCAATTTTTTGGTATAGTACCATAAATCTATTTTCCTTATGATTTTCTTAATAGTTTCTTTAGCTTTATGGAAAGAATATAGTATAATACACACACACACACACACAGTATGTATTAATTGACCTTACTTCCCTCTGTGTTTTTGATTTGAGTATTTGATGCAGAATATTATTAACTTTTTTTTACCATAGGTAGAATCTTAGAAAAATTTTAACATCTGGTTTTAAGACAATAGCAGCAACTATATACATGCCATTTATTCCATGATTTCATAGTCCTGGTCTTGAAATCTTGATTCTCATTATGTTGCAAGGAAATATGCACTTTTTTGTTGTTGGAGGTGATGGTGGTGGTGGTACGTATGACTGAGAAGGTTGCTGTTTTTTCTTCTGCACGCTGAATCGTACCTTAGCTGGATAAGCAGTTTTGAGTCATGAACATATACAATTCTGTATACATTCATCTATTACCTTCTATTATTAATTATGAAGTGCTGCAAAAAAGCAGCAAGGCTTTATCAGTAAGGCTTTCAGTCAACAGTGGACTATTAGTAGGTGAGTTTTGGAGGAATCAAAAGTTATACACAGATTTTCAACTGCACCAAGGTCAGAGCCCCTAACTCTCGATTTTTCAAAGGTGAACTGTATATTATAAAATTGAAAAAAAAAATAGGGAAGAGTTACAGAAGATTGAACTGTAAGGAACCCAGACTAGCAGATGAAATCGAAGGAAATATCCTCATTTTATATAATTTCGTCTCAGAACACCAGGTGAAATTAATGAACAGAGACCAAGATCTGGCCACACTTTGTTCAAGTTGTTTGTTTTTATTTTAAAATGAAGGGAAGAGGGAACCTAAGGAACAACAAACAAAAATGAAGGGAGTGGCAATCAGCTTGTCGTCAGACTCTTCTGCAACACTTAGTAATGGAAGGTAATAGACTTCTACAGAATTATATATAAATTTATGACTCAAAACTGCTTATCCAGCTAAGGTACGATTCAGCGTGCAGAAGAAAAAACAGCAACCTTCTCAGTCATACGTACTACCACCACCATCACCTCCAACAACAAAAAAGTGCATATTTCCTTGCAACATAATGAGAATCAAGATTTCAAGACCAGGACTATGAAATCATGGAATAAATGGCATGTATATAGTTGCTGCTATTGTCTTAAAACCAGATGTTAAAATTTTTCTAAGATTCTACCTATGGTAGAAAAAAGTTAATAATATTCTGCATCAAATACTCAAATCAAAAACACAGAGGAAGCTGTATAAGAAAGCATAGTTAAATGTTTTATTCTTCACACTCCTAGAAAATATATATTTCAGAACATAGGAAAGAAATGTGATCAATGCAAAAAAAAAAAAAAAAAAAGATAAGCATGACAAAATGTTAAACAAATATATTACAATTACCAATAGATTTAGACTTTTGTTGAAAGGTAGAAATTACCATGCTGGGTGAAAAACAAAATCAAACCATTTAGTTTTTTAAAAAGACAAAGCTAAACAAAATGATACCAGTTTAAAGTAAAAATATGGTAAAGCAATAATAAAGAAAAATTAGTTTAAAAATATAGGGTGGCCATATTTTTAAAACGAGACCAAATTCAAGGCAAAGGCTTTAATCTGGTGAAAAAGGGTAATTTATATTGCTAAAGGTGTAATCCGCCCTGAACATTTAACAGCCATGAGCCTATTTGTATTGATTGTGTAGAATTAAATCACATAAAACAATCTGGAAAAGAAAATATGGCCTTGGTATCAAATGTGGATTCAAGGGAAACAAGTAAATAAACATACAAAGTGAAGAATAAGGAAAGAAAAATGGACTTGGGAAGAGGCAGAGGCGGAGGCAATATGCTGGCTCAGAGTGGCAGTAATGATGATCTACATCAAATTTTCAGGGAAAATTTGGGGTACACCATCAACAGTTTTTGTCCCTGTGTTAGCTAAGGTGCAGAGCTGATGAAACAAGTCAGAGGTCAGCCCACAGGTAAGTTGTGTGTGTGTCTGTTTACTGTATTTGAATACCAGTTTTCCACAATCCCCACCATCTCTTTTGTCTTCTGTGGAGCTACTTGGGGTCCTTTACATTGTGCCCCTGGCCTCTGTAGACATTTCAATTTGTGACCCTGGCATGAGGTTAGGGAAATGGCTAAGGTTAGGGAAATGAGGTTAAGGAAGAGTGACTGTGAAGGTTGTGAGTCCAAGCAATAAGAGAATAATTGTAGTTCAAAAAGTAATAATTGTATATACTTAAAAAAGGTTACAACGGAAAATTCTTAATATGTTTTTTTACCACGTTAAAATATGAGTTTAGAAACCTAAAAGAAAGAGTAACAATTGGGGCGCCTGGGTGGCTTATTCAGTTGAGCGACCGACTTTGGCTCCAGTCGTGATCTCGCTGTGGGTTCGAGCCCCGTGTCGGGCTCTGTGCTGACAGCTTGGAGCCTGGAGCCTGCTTCGGATTCTGTGTCTCCCTGTCTCTCTGCCCCTCCCCCACTCATGCTGTGGCTCTCTCTGCCTCAGAAATAAATAAACATTAAAAAAAATTTAAAAAAGGAAATAGTAACAATTATGAATCTATGGAAGCATTTAAATGTGTTTGTCTTAAAGGGATTGTATTTATTCGTCTGCATTCAGGTTGGTTCATATTATAAGTAATGGCTTACTGAGACATTGATACATCACTATGTAAAAATTTCCTTTAGTTTTTAGAGTGAGGAAGTCAACTTTAATTAAAATACTGTCTCATTTCCTCTCTTTTCGGTCTTGAAATTTTTGTTGTTGCTCTAGTTTATGCTCATATCACCTTCATTTTGTCACCCTAATTGGAAAATTTTAGTTTTTGGTTTGCTATCTGATTCTTAAGTGCCACAAAACATAATAATTACGTATTTTACCCTCATAGAAACATAACGTTCAGCTAGCTAACTAGCATGAATAATCCATCGCTGAGAATCAGTAACCATATTTGACAAACCAGAGTAATTGCTGTCTTGACACAAGTGAAGACAAGCACCTGATTGTAAGGCTGACAGCTTAAAAACCACAAGTTTATTTCACTGTGTGTATTGTTTAATAGTACACCAGCTGATATTTTAAGAAACGTTTTCTTCTTTTTCCCCTTTAGAATAACTTGAAAATGAAAACCTTTAACAGGAAGATCTCATTTATCAAATGGATCCAGAATTCCTACCAAAACAGCAAACCTTAGAACCCAGGAAGTCAGCTTCACAACTCAGCCAAATTTGTTGCTCTGAAAGTCACTTTATTTGTTAGGCCCTTATGCCCTACTCAGAGCCTGTTTACTTTTAATAAACTGTTTAATTGTTGACTATTTAATTTGTATGTATAGACAAATTAAAAAGAATTCAATGACGTAAGCCGTCTCAGTGATACAAATGGGAGGAAAAATATAAAACTAAAAAAAAAAAAAAAAGCATTGTTGTGAGAAGGGCACATGTCTTGACAACTCAGTGAGGAGATTTTGCTTAAGCCAGACAGAAAATTGGAGATGTGTGAAATTGCAAGTGCTTTTCCTGCTGAATGTGCTTACCAGGAAATGGTATTACTGGGGTTATCAACAGTCAGAATATGGTGATAGGTTGTCAATGGCATTTTCAGGCTGTCAGCTTGATTGTCAGGGTAGAACTAATTGGTAAAGGGTATGTAGCATTAGTGTGTGTGATTTATTTTAATACCTTTAGCATATATAAGGTAATAGAGGAGCCTCTAATGTTAACAAAAGATTACTTTTCATATGTGAAAGGGCAACATTTTAGTACTGTATACTGTACCATGATTTAAATTTTGTTCTAAATTGTGTTTGTACTAGGCTGAACTTCATGAAATTGCCAAGATTTGACTCTTTTTGACCTACCAGAAAAAAAAGAGAGACAGAGAGAGAGACAGAGAGAGACAGAGGCACTTCACATGATTCAAATGAATTCAGTGGCTCTGTCAGCCTACCTACATAGTATTGTTCCAAACTGGGAAAGTGTTTTTCAACAGAAACTGAAATATAATTTTGTTTCTAGGTGAGTAATAAACATGCCTTGTGTCCCTTTTTTTCTGCCAGGCCCACAAGGGTGATCATTTTCTCCCTTTATCCTCCCACGCCTTACATGTATTAGAATTTCCTAGAGCTTGGCCGTAGGCCATCTCCCCCACACTCCTCAGGAAATCTCATCCGTTTTGATAGTCTTAACTATGCTGACAATTCCCAAATATATCTCTGTCCCTGACCTGTACTCTGAACTCTAACCTTATTTATTTAACAGCTTCCTTAACTCCCAAAGTGGATGTCATGAGGGTATTTCAGATTTATCTATCCAAAGCAAAATTCCTGATGACCTTCTCTTACCCCTCTCTGTTTTTGATCCAAACTTCTCCATCTGGAGAAGGGCACCTTCACCCACCCAGTTGGTCTAGGAGAACCTGATAGTCATTCTTCCTTTCTGTTACCTATGTCCTATCCAGTCTCCCTCTTGATAAGAATGTCCAGAATCTGTCTGCTCCTTTTCTACCTACATCAATGCAGCTACTATCTCCTTTCACCCAGATTCACCTATTCATTGTTGTAATAGCCACTCAGTTTGTCCTTAGGCTTCTACTCTGTGCTCCCTATAATCCATTCTGTAAATATTAGCTTCTTAAATGGTTCTACATTGAGGAGAAAATACAGCTTCCTTGCTGCCAACAGGGCCCTATATGATCTGGCCCCTGCCTACTAAGGCCGGCCCCCTCTTTCCCTTTTGTTCATGATTTCTTTTAATTCTTCACAGTCACAAAGCTCTTTCCTGCCCTCAGGCTTTCATATTTTCCCTCTGTCTGTAATACTGCTTCTCTCTTTAACTCTTACTTATCCTTCAGTCCTCAGCCTAAGTGATCCTTGCCCAGAGAGGCCTCCCCTGATTCCCTCTCCAATATGAAGTGGGCCCCATGAATCTTTCATATAGCACATTATGTTTTATTCATTGCACTTAAGACAGTTTGCAATTAGATATTTGCACAAATATTTGTTTGGTGTAAACTTCGTGACACAGGGCCCTTGTCTGCTCTGCTTACCATTGTGAGGGCCCAGAACGTAGTAGATGCTACCTGCTTAAAGTGAAAAACGGTCTTTTTTGGATGTTTGTGCTTGAAGAAAACCAGATTGTTCAGACGAGGTTGTGATAGGAGAGTCCTCTGGAAATACGGTATACGACATGGGTTGTTCCCAGATCTCATCGTCATTTGGTGTGAGTTTACACAACTATTCTGAGCTCCTAAATTGTAAGTTTCTGAAAGCAGATACTTTGTCTATTTTGTTCACTATTGTATCCCCAACACCTAGAAAAGTGCTTGGTAAAAATTAATAAATATTGATTCAATGAATGAACTGTTTCCTCTTTTGCAAAGTTCTTTTCTCATGACATGAAGATTGAGAATGAGGGGCAGTGAGGTGGGTGCATTAAAATACCCTCCGAGGCTTTTTTCAAACTACCTAAACTTCACTCTCCTCACCTCCATTGCCTAATACAGACTGGCTGTACTTGAATATATTCCATTCCTCAGATGTGCTGAAGCAAAGATTAAGAAACACCTGCCTAGAACCAACGTCACTGGAATAATATCTGATAAATGAGGGCTGTATGTCAGAAGACTGTTTACGTTGTTAGTCAAAAATGTGTGTGTGTGTGTGTGTGTGTGTGCGTGCGCGCGCGCGTGTGCATGTATAACTGCATATGTGTGGAACCACATATATATGGAATGGCAATGATTATATAGTGGTGCTACTGTCTTTCTGTTGGAGAGAAATACCAGAATGTGTGCTTGATAGAGCATGCCTCTGGGTCTATTACCTTGGATTTAATTCTAAAGACAGTTGCTAACCCATAACTTTTTTTAAAAAGGGAGGGAGGGTAGGAGGGCAGGAGAGTAGATTTCTTTCTTTCGGAAATCATGTATTAACCTTAAAGCTCCTTTTTCAAGGGAACTATTTATACTTTCAATGACAGTGAAAGTAAGAGACTCCGTTATGCCACATTTACCTTTGTTTTATGTCAGTTTAAGCATTTGTGAGCTCTGCAATCATTTTTATATCAGTTAATTAGGCATGAAATCCAGGCAAGAGAGAGGGATGAAGGTTAGAATCACCACAGGATGTCCACAAATCCCAGAAATTGGGACAGTGGGAATTCATCAACCAACGAACCACACATCCCGGCCGGACTCCCGGCTACGGAGACACAACTTCAGCAATTGGAATAGATAGAAGTGCCTCTTAAAGCCCTCTACTGGTCTGTAATTGTAAAATGTTTACAAGCATTTGGATTATTTATGCAATTGAAATATTTAACCAATTCAAAGTGCCCTACTTCTGTGAAGCATATATATTTTCATAAGTTGCAGTTTCTAGCATAAATCTGTTCTCTCCTTACTATATGGAGGCTGTTCAAATTGGAATATTTTAAATGTCAACATAGAATAACATTAAGGTTTATGACCTGGCTTTAAGAAGATCCGCAGTTCAGGGACGCCTGGGTGGCTCAGTTGGTTACGCATCCGACTTCGGCTCAGGTCATGATTTCACGGTTTGTGGGTTCAAGCCCCGTGTTGGGCTGTGTGCTGACAGCGCAGAGCCTGGAGCCTGCTTTGGATTCTGTGTCTCCCTCTCTCTCTGCCCCTCCCCCACCCATGCTCTGTCTCTCTGTGTCTCTCAAAACTAAATAAACATTAAAAAATAAAAAGTAAAACAAAGAAAATCCACAGTGCAAAACTGAATTTACACATCTTTGGGACACACTGGGAGTGTCCCTAACCAGATTAACCCATTAGAAGTCAAACTACTTCTGGTAAGCTATCCTCTGTATAGAGAAGCAAAGTTAATTGAACATACCCTCATGATTTGGCTTAGTTGGAACAAGATGTAGCATCTGTCATTTTTCTGCTGCTGCTTTATAGTGCTCCCAGATTTGAAGAGCTAAATCCTTTCATTTCCTTCCACTTTAGGATTTCTCAGTCTTTCATTGCTTGTGTGCATGCCCACCCATGGACTTCAAGGTTAAACTGACCTTGTCCTGTCCCCAGCCTCCACCCCCAGGCCCCAGTAGTTGTGTGATTCCTAGATGCCCCCTAGCATGTTTTCTTTCCCTGTGACTGACCACTTGACTTAGTTGGCCTTCCTGAGTTACTTCTTTTCTTCCTTTCCTGCGGTCCACAAACATCTTTGATAACTTCCCTGTAGCCTCAGGCTGCACAATGAGCCATTCTGTTGTCTGAGCTGATATTTTCAAAATACATTCCATCAGCAAATCTAATCCTCCATCCACTTTTACTTTAATCTTCCAAGTCTAGCAGGTTACTAGGTCATACCTCTCACTATGAGCATTACACATATAACCCCCCCCCCCCCGCCACACACACATCCACATGTCGTAAGTGTATCTGTAAAGGGGAACATGATACATTCTAATCCGCGGTATATTTCAGGACAGTAGTTTGGAAGCACTTCCTAATTAAGACACTGAAAGAAAGAATGTGGCATTGTGAGGATGTCTCTAAGCTGAACTCCTTTTAGAGGCAGTTAAGATTTTTTTTATCTACAGCACATCTTCACCTCTGTCTTGGAGTAGGCAAGTAACCAAGGACTCTGGTAGAGTCAATATTTTAAAATGAATTTACATGTGAACATAAGTTCTTGTTTTAAAAAAATTAGATGACAGCCTTAGATTCCTTCAAATGCGCTCGTTGTGATATTGCTATGCTTTGTAGAAAGAGCTGTTATTTTAGTTTAAGATGTTGGCAGAGAGGGACTATGAGAAGCCTGTGGTTAGCACTGGAACCTTGTACAATGCACACCAATATCACTGTTCATATTTGAAATTGTAAATACAAAATGTGAATTCGAGATGGCATAAATGACTTTTTAGAAAATATCTTGGTCTTTATCTGTTTTTTTACTTTTCTGTTCTGTAACCTCTGAGATTATAGTACCAGCTATTATTAGCTATTAAAGGAAGTAGGTGTTGCTGTTTTTCTAATTTTTTTTCATGTTTATTTATTTTTATGAGAGTGAGAGACAGAGCCTGAGCAGGGGAGGGGCAGCGAGAAAGGCACAGAATCCAAAGCAGGCTCCAGGCTCTGAGCTGTCAGCACAGAGTCCGATGTGGGGCTTGAACCCATGAACTGTGAGATCAATGACCTGAGCCAAAGTCGGATGCTTAACCAACTGAGCCACCCAGATGCCCCTCTAATGTTTTTTAAATTAAACATCCAAATAAGTGTATCTGGTCATCAGTCATAAGATAAGGTGTCTTTCTGATTTGGGAAGAGATAGATAAGCAAATGCCCCAAATTAATATGGCAGTCATAGCCATGGAAGCAATTTCTAGCCTTCCACTATAATTATTTAGATTAGCTATTTGATTTCCATTAATCAAAAGAAGAAAACTAAGTAACCACAATATGCAACTAACTGTCTGCCTCTGACTTTAAAAATAATGTATTCTGAGTCTCCGCTGACTCTTCATTATATCACAAGTCTAAGCCTGTGTGTGAAAAATAGAGTCGGGGACTGTATGTAAATGAGGTTTTCCACCCATAGGGGATCAGCTCTGTGAGATTCAGTAAGTATTTAAACAGCTACAAAGGATTTATTAAATAGAAAAGTGCATCTATTACTGATTAGGATATTTTGAGAGAAAGGCACATTAAACCGCAATTTTTAAATAATCAAGTTAGTGAATCACAGTATCAAATGAATTTAATGCTGAAAAAGAATCTTAAAGATCAAAGACCAGCCCTCCCATTTTACTAATGAAGCCAAAAGCTTTTTCTATGACCACCTGAAACATTTCAGCTTTTTGAAAGGACCTCAGTTCCACTGAACTCAAGGTCACTGAAGACAGTATTTAATTGTTGCTTATATCCATGGTGTTTGCACAGTGTTAGGAACATATTAAACATTCAAAGTATAAGTCTGTGTGATGAATTAGTAATTGATTTTATGAACAAACAATCACCTGTCTGTTGCACAGCGATTTATGTTATATAAATCATACTCAAGGTTGGCTTTAGCTGTTTTCAAAAAGTTCTCATTAGAGTAGTCTAAATAGGTTATAATCAATCTCTCTCTCTCTCTCTCTCTCTCTCTCTCACACACACACACACACACACACCATAAGATACAGCTATTGAACTTTTAATTAATTTTTTTTAAGTTTATTTATTTTTGAGAGAGAGACAGCATGAGTGGGGAGGGCCAGAGAGAGAGGAGAGAGAGAATCCCAAGCAGGCTCTGCACTGTCAGCACGGAGCCCTATGCAGGGCTTCAACTCATGAAACCATGAGATCGTGACCTGAGCTGAAACCGAGTCAGATGCTTAACCGACTGAACCACCCAAACACTCCTAAGTAATACTTCTTTCCAGCCTCTGTATATTCAGATGAATGAGGGATATAAATGTCCCTAAACACCCTTACCAATTGCCAGATGGGTAAATCTCCAGCCAGAGTATAAATGTAAAGGGTATTCAGTACCCTGAACTTCTTATATCCTTATAGGTCTTTTGTCTTCATTTTTGGAACTGCTGGTGTCTGGGTCACTGTGTCCTGGATACTCCAGACATTTTTTTACAGCTATACATTTTAATTTTTTCTCATATGCCACGTCTCCAAACAGGCGTTTCTTGGGGTAGATTGATTTTCGGCAAGGCATTGATTTGTGTGAGTTGAACCATCAAAAAAGGCCATAGCACATCTAGGACAATTTGAAAAGCAAATCAGTACTGATAGTAATGGACTGTATAACCCATGGAATAAAATAAATACCTATGGATCCATACTGATACAAATAAATAATTTGGATAAATAAGTAAATGAGAGAAAAGGGATACCTCTTTCTTGCAGTAGAATTCCTATTAAGGAATGAATGTACAAACAATAATGGAAGTAGAAAAACCACCATTTGGCAAACACTGTGTTAATTGTAGCAGATAAGGATAATCAGTGGATATTAAAATTAGTGGCCAAAAACATGATGAGAAATAGGATATTTTCATTCTTACTATATCTACCCATAAGATACGTTTGAAAAAATTGAAGGAGACAAAGGAGACATGACAGCTAAATGCAGTGTGAAACCCTGGATAGAATCCAGGACTGGGAAGATTAGTGGAATAATTGGAAAAAATTTGAATAAGGTCTATACATCAGCTAAAAGTAACATATCAAAGTTATTTTCCTGGTTTTGGTGATCGTGCATCAGTTATAAGTAAGATGGTAACATCCGGGGAAAGTAGGTAAAGGGTACATGGGAACTCTTTTTTTCCAATGTCTTTGGTAAGTCTAAAATTATTTCAAGATTAAAAAATATTTTTAAACATAAATTTTAAAGAGGCATCTGGGTGGCTCAGTCAGCTGAGTCCGACTTCAGCTCAGGTCATGATCTCACGGTCAGTGAGTTTGAGCCCCATATCAGGCTCTGTGCTGACTGACAGCTCAGAACCTGGAGCCTGCTTCATATTCTGTGTCTCCCTCTCTCTCTGCTTCTCCCCTGCTTGTGTTCTCTCTCTGTCTCTCAAAAATGAGTAAACATTTTAAAAAATACATTAAAAAAATAAATTTTAAAAAGGCCACAACACTTTCTGGTATTTGAATGTCCCTTTATAAAAGAAGCCTAAGATAGGGAAGTTTTTTGATCCACACTTGACATAGGAAATACATGCCACCCATTTCAGTGATTTGCCCAAGGCTACCCATTATGGAGCCAGGTGTTCTGTTAGATCCGTTTTTTCTCACTATAGCCCCTTTGTTCTCATAACTGCTTAACAAAGAAGATGGAGAAGGCATTAGTATTCCCACTTAATAGACTTGGAAACAGCAAGAGTAAAAGATTTGCTGCTTAGTGAGTGGTGGAGTTAGAACTCAAGTTCAAGTCTTCTCACGCTCCATCCAGTTTCTTTTTATTCATATTCCATAAATGTAGCTATTTCTCTATTACCGTCTTTCATTCGACAAACATTTGTTTAGAATCTTCCAGTCAAAACACTGCACTGAGAACCGTACATACAAATGTGTAAATAACTTTTGGGGGCTGACTTCATTGCAGTGAGTTATGAAAGAGAAATGGAAGTTAACCAGGTGAAAAGGGCTAGGAATAGCATCCTAAGCAGGAACGGTAGTAACTCAGCCGCCAAAGATCGCAGCAAGGACAACAGAATTGGCCTTGAAGTCCAGCATCCTTGAGGTCCTGTTTATTATTTCTCTGCAAACATTCAGTGCACATCCACCAGTGAAAGGCCACTTACAGACTGTTTAAAAGTAAACTTTATTTTCTTCATATTAACTGTGCTCTGGGAATTGTTTTAGAATCTACTTACATCCTGCTTCAACTGGCAAGCTTAAATTAATCTTGCTGCCCGAATATCTCTGTGGTCCAGCTGGCTAGCCTCATCATTTCCTCTTTGTGGTGCCATCAATCATATCTTACTAAAGTCATAATGGTTCTGGTAGGAGAAGGGCCAGCCACCAGCTAGATAACTGAAGTCAAGAGAAGATGCTCCAACCTGGCTTCAGAACTCATCACAACTTGTCCTGGCACTAGGGCGGTGGAAGGCAACCGGCCAGAGAAGAAGCCAGCCTCCAATCCTCCCACACTGTGCCCCTGGGTTGAACATACTGCCTCAGCTCAAATTCATAGGCTGGCAGCAGGAGATTCTTCAGTTCTGGTAGCCTTGCTCCAAATGGTGCAGGTGTGGTGTGTGTGTGCGTGTGCACACGTGTGTGTGTGTGTATGCTTATATGCTCAGGTGTGATCTTGACTACTTCATAATCCTTAATCTTCTTAAAGTCTATGGATTATTGAAATGGAACATCTCTTCTGAATTTATCTAATCTGACCAAAGATTACACAGTTCAAAGGATCTGAATTTGCCTTTCCTTTGTTGGTTTCACACATGTGTTTTTATCAGCCTGTGCAGGGGACGAGTTCAACATCAGGATGATTTAAGGTGTTAACTCTTAAGTTTTATTCATAACAATTCTGCAAATAACAGTGGCCAAGTCCAGGGAGAATAAGACCAGATGATTATTCTCTGAATGTGGGTAGTCTTGAATCCTTAGCTTTGGAATGCCATTGTTTTGGTAGCATATGGGATATACGCATCTGTATTTGAGCAAGATTTAATGCTAGTACAATAGTTACTCCTGATACACAATTAGTGCAGATGAACTCTTTGGTTGTACAAGAGCCCTCTTCAGCCTAACCTGGAGGGGGAGAAAACAATGCTGCCTAAATGGTTTACTCAGGTGTGATATTTTTGTTCTAAGCCTGCCTTCAGATATGCGAACAATAGACTTTCGGGATCACAGTTTTGTTATAAGTTTATTCATTGCACGATTAGCCACTGAGTTGCAACACCTTTTTTTTCTTTTAATGTCTATTTCATTTTTGAGAGAGAGAATGAAAGCCAGGGAGGGGCAGGGAGAAAGGCACGGAGGGACAGGGAGGGTCTGGAGCAGGTTGTGTGCTGACGGCAGAGAGCCCTGCCTGGGGATCAAACTCCAGGAACATGAGATCATGACCTGAGCCAAAGTCAGACGCTCAACCAACTCAGCCGCCCAGGTGCCCCAAGGGTTGCAACACCTTTAAGTCTTGAAGAGTCTAAATAATAAGCTACAAGTTCAGTGGTGGCACTTTCAGTTTGTTAAACCATATCTTGGCCCCAGATTAAAATCTTTGTGGGCCTCTACTTAATGGGGAGGAATTTGCCCAGATTCTCCATTAAAAAAAAAAAAAAATTAAGTTCCCAGCTGAATCAGCTTCCACCTGTATCATCATTTGTATTAGTATAAAGACTTTAGGCCATGCTAGCCTTATAAATTAGTTGACTTGGTAGATTGGAGGAGTGGTGAGTAGTACCTGTATTATCCGACTTGTGTCTGTCTTTAGTGTGCTTTCAGCCAAAATTACTTGATCTACATTAACCCTCTAACAGTTATGCATTCTCCTGATGCCCTAATTTCATAAGACATTAGAGTGATTTCTGTTGCATAAATGATAGCTTTCATTGCTTATAAAATGTGCTTAGACACACTCAATAATGTTTTCTTCAAACTTATATTGCATTGATTACATCTGGCAGTCCCATATGGTGAAAGTTAGTTACAACCCTTCCAATTAAATTACGGTTGGAAACCCACTTCTGGGGTGCAGCTCAGCAATCTACTAAATTCCTCAATGACATTCAGAACACGAAATAATTTTGAGAGAATAAATTTACAGTACAAGTGGGAGCAGAGAAGAAGGTTTTCAATCTGTATTAATTTATTTTTCAAAATTCATTACTTGCACGGTTTACTTTCCAAGCTAATTCTAACCAAAGATGAGTAACACTGCTTTGGCAAGAGTATGTGCGTAAGATATTTCCATATGTTTAAGCAGATCTACCAAGTACAGTGCTTACACACGAGTAAATGCAGTGAAAAATGTACTGAAGGCAGGTTCTCTGGCACCTGCTCCCTGGCTTGTTCTTAGCTAATGACCTTGCATCCTATTTCGTGGAGAAAAGGGAACCCATTAAAAAAACGTTCACAGTCTGGGCACCTGGGTGGCTCAGTCCGTTATGCATCTCACTCTTGATCTCTGCGCAGGTCTTGAACTCAGGGTTTGTGGGATCTCATCCTGCATCAGGCTCTGTGCTGACATTGTAGCATCTGCTTGGGATTCTCTCTCCCTCTCTCTCTGCATTCCCCCTCTTTCTCTCTCATGTGCTCTCTCTCTCTCTCTGTCTCTCTAAGTAAATAAACTTAAAAAAAAAAATTCACATTCTCCTGCTACCACAGTTCCGCACCTGAAAGCATCTGTACCCACATACTTTGCCTTTTCTCCTATGTCTATAGATGAATTATCTGTGCTTCGATGTAAGGCCACCCCCTTCCTGTGCACAGGTTCTCATCCTCTCTCCTCATAATACCTAACTCCTGAAATGCCCTCTCCTGAATCATCAATCCCCCTTCTCTCAGTGCATGTCTACTAGGAGACAAGCGTCCTGTTTGGTACTTCAAACAGGCAAATAAAGAAGACCCTCTTCCAACTGTGGTCTCCATCCAGCTACTGCCAGATTCCTCTGTTCTTCAAAGGGGCTGTCTTTTTGCATTCCTCCCCACTCTGATTAGGCTTTCACCCACTCCCCGCTTTGCTCTCTCTATTCCATCGGGGTTGGCTGATCTTGGAACTAAAGACACACTCCTTCTTCAGGCTCTTGCTAATAATCCCTGGCCTCGGACTCCAGTTATCAGGGGCATGGCTCTTCCTTAAAGCCCATGTCCAGAAATCACCTACTCAGGGAAACCTGCCTAATCTTTTTCCTTCAAACTGCAATACTCCTTGTCACCCTCTCTCTCTCTTATTCCCTTTTGCTGAGTGGTCCCCACCCCCCCATGCCCAGGATATTTACGAATGCCTTATGACAAGGCGCACTGTCTAGGGAAAGCAGCCTGGGCTCTGGTACCAGCCCTGAGTCTCTGCTCACTACCAACTGGGTGGTCTTAGGCTACCTACCGTCTCCAAGTCTCAATTTGTTCATCCGTGAATGCAGGTAATATACGTAAATCATTCATTCAGCATATATGGAGGTCAGACAGGCCAAGCCATGCTCTAGGCCCAGATAGTCCTGAGGGAGACAGATGTGATTGTGTCCTCATCAAGCTTACAATCTGGGGAACAGGTCAACATTCAGCCATCGTCCTAGAAACAAATGTAAACATCACTGCCCACCACACTGTAAAGGAATAAATGAGCTGGTTTGTGAAGTGCCTCGTTTTAAATTTTTTTTTTTCAACGTTTATTTATTTTTGGGACAGAGAGAGACAGAGCATGAGCGGGGGAGGGGCAGAGAGAGAGGGAGATACAGAATCGGAAACAGGCTCCAGGCTCTGAGCCATCAGCCCAGAGCCCGACGCGGGGCTCGAACTCACGGACCGCGAGATCGTGACCTGGCTGAAGTCGGACGCTTAACCGACTGCGCCACCCAGGCGCCCCGTGAAGTGCCTCGTTTTAATTAGCACTCGCTATTTCCTCCTCCCCTGTTCTCTCACACCACCATTGCATTGTTTTTACCTCAGTTCTACCTACAGGTATATCCTAGTTGGTATCTACCCTTGAGTACATCAAACAATCCCCTGACAGATCTCTTAAAAATACTAGGGCCCGGGTCTAGAATTTCTGATTCAAGAGGTTGGTGATGTGGCCCCTACCCTGTGTTTTCATCATGTCCTAGGAAATTATGATGGTAGAAGTCCCCGGACCACACACTGAGAAGTGCTGATTTAGAGAAATAGTTTAATTATCCTTTTTTTAAATATTGGGTTATAAAAACATTTTAAAGTCATGTCATTCTGAATAAATTACACTTCCCAAGAAGCCATTTAGTCTGGGACTTTTGCCTCACATTAATGATATTAATGATCCTTAGAGGCTACGCACACACTATCTAATCATACTAGATTCTCAATCTTAAAGTAACTCACCCCTCTGAGGACACCTTTTGTTGCCTAGTAACTTCATCGTCAAAAAATTGAGTTTTAAAATGCCACCCGTGTTCATTGCTAAAAAGTGAAGAACATCAAAGAAAACCACAACCAAAAAGAAAATTGACCAGAGAGCCTCCCTGCCTCAGACACTGAGCTGTCAACAGATGATGCTGACTGCTGCCATTATGAAGCCATGCAGATTCAAATATGAACATAATCTCACTTCATTAACATAATTACATTAAGGCAAGTAATTTTGAAATATGACATGTTCTGCAGTAAGGTCATAAACCCACAAAACTATTCCTTAAGTAATTACAAGGTAAGTTAGGTATTATTCAATTCAGAATTATGGAAGCTTGGAAAAGCTGACTTGTGGGTAAAAAACAAAAGCACAAAAGCATACCAGTGACAATTTATTATTTGTCTTTTAAACTAGAGTGATCACACTTAGCTGTGTCCAAGGAGGAATTTGCACAATTGAGTTTTCTAGACAAATGAAACATATCTTGGTAAATATCCCAATATTTTGTTTCCAATGGCTTATGGGTAGTTTATCTAACATGTATTATATGCATCCTTCCATATGTCCTGAACAGAGTAAGAATTATTTTTGAGACGGCTGAAGGGCATCCTCATGAATATCTAACACTGGATGCTGCAGTAATACCATGATTCTCATAGGAAATGTGCCTATAGTAAGTCGTCCTAGGCTTTAAGTCTTTATATCAGATCTACATAGTTTTTCATTTGCTGTAGACCAACATTTTTTTGTGGCTTCTTCCTAAAGTCAGTATGCCTGTCTCCAGCAAACTTTCTCTCTCCCTCTTTTTTTTTTTCTTTCTTGTAATTGCTAAAGATGGGAAACCAAATCAAAACAAAAATTTATGTTGGGACTGTATATAAAATAAAAGTAAATATTCTGAAGTGGGGTCCACGGCATGCCCCTCTGAGTCAAGTGTACAAGTTTTAATACAAAATGTGTATCTTTATGGATTTTTATTTTTGACTATTTTTTAAAACTTAAAGATTTTATTTGTTCTAGTTTTTCCATTACATTCTGGATTAGAGAGATCATCTGATGTTGTGACCTTTGCATAAGTTAGAACCATAACACAAGCCTAAAGATTACAGGAATGTTCTATAACTTCTAAGACGTTATTGCTTTTTTGCCCCAGTCATTTTTTTTCTACAAGTCAGATGGCCTTAGAGTCATTCTTAAATAATTAAGAATTTAGGCCTTAATATTACTTTCATCATTCTGATATGTAACTAATGGTACCTCAGTGTAGTTTTAATAATTATCAAAAAGTTTGACCATATTATTATGTGGTCAAGAGCTTTTTAAGTATCATTTTAGTGAAAGATCTATTCATGTCCTTTGCCTAATTTTCTATAGGATTTTCGTTGATTTTCTAGATTTATAGAGGTCTTGTGTAAGGTAGGAAAATTATCTTTTTATCTGTAATTTAAGATTTTTCAGTTTGTCACTTCCCTTTGACTTCACTCTGTGGTTTTTGCTGTACAGATTTTTTAATTTTCCCTACAGTCATATTAATCATTTCTTTAATGGCTCCTGGGTCGTTTCTGTGTTCCCAGGATTTCTCCCTGGAATTTTAAAGCTTCAATTTTCACTTTTAAAGTTTGACCCATCTGAAATTTATTTTAATTTAAAGTACAAAGTACTCATCTTCTTTATTTTTTAATATATGGATATTCTGTTCTTAGCATGTACTCAATAATCTCCTACCCCACCGATTGGACATGCCAAGTTTTATCATATACCAAATTATATTTCTCACCACCCTCTTCTAATTATTATAGTTTTTAAATGCATTTTAGTATTTCATCGGTATTATTTTTTCCCCAGAATTTTTTTTCTTTTGCTATTCTTGCTTAGTTTTTTCTATGTGAACTTTAGAATGGCTTGTCTAATTTTTAAAGGTTGCTATTTTTACTGAAATTACACTAAATGCATACAGTAGTGTAGGGAGAACTGAAATCTTTATGGTATTGAATATTCCTATCTATGGAGAAGATGTCCATTTCCATTGATCCTAGTCATTTCCCACATTGTCTCATAATACCATAAGTGATTTTTAAAGTTTGCTTGTTTCACCCAGCATCCAAATAAAGGTCAGGCATAGCAACCTGTGGCTATGTCTCTCGAGACTCTTTGAAGCCACTGGCTTCCTGCCTCCCCAGCTCTCACTGGCCTTTATTCCTGCATTTTATTTGTTGAAACTGAAGTTGTCCTGTGGAGTTTCCTACCACCTGGATCTTGTTGACTGTACCCCTATGGTGTCAGTCAACATGTTCATCTGTCCTTAGTTTAGGAAGATTACATAGGAGATGAAACATTCTAGTCTTTTTTGTGTCTAGTTTTTAGCAATATTTCAATTTTTCTTCTGTATAGGTCTTCCTTATTTCTTTCTAGGGCTTTTAATGGTGTAATTTCAATGTAGGGTCAGTAGGCAATATTTATCAAAATTACAAGTACTTGTGTTTTTTGACCTAGCAGCTTCACTTCGAGGAATTTACCCTGCAGAGATCATTGCACACCTGTGAAATGATATATTTCTGAAATTACTCATTATCTCATTATTTGTAATAGCAAAAGATTACAATAATCTAAATTCCCATTGGTAGGAGACTAATTAAGTATTTTATGGCAATCCATACAGTAAAATGCTGTGAAGCTGCTAAAAAACAAAACAAAACAAAAACGAGGAAGCCTTTTATGTAACGATAGCAAATAGTTTCCAAAATGTGTTGCTAAATGAAAAAATGAGGTTGTACACCACTGTGTATATGATGCATATTATGTTATTACTTCTGTAACAAAAGATGAAATGTATATACTGTACATATATAAGATATCTCTGGATGATGACATTGGTTGGTTCCACCAAGAGAAATTGGCAAACGAGGGGATAGGAGATAGAAGATCTTCACTATAAGCCTTTTCATAACTTTTGAATTTGTTGTCTGTGAAGGTTTTACCAATTTAACTTTCTCTAGTTAAAAAAGTTAAAGTATTATAATGTACTCTATAGCAGGGTAAGACCCTAATTAATATATTTTTTACTTAAAGCCTGTTGTAGCATTATAGGCAAACATAGGATCTGTATGTTAAAGGCGGTGAGATTTCATCTAAACTACAAGATACCTTGCTAGCATGGAATCCAATAAAAAACTCAGAGGTCCCTCCTCCCCCCTCCACACCCATACACACACAAACACAAAGCTGACACACACACAAGGAATTTAAGCAGAGTTGGTTTTGTGGAATTCCTGCATTCAATATGAGAAGTGGACCAAGTGACCTCTAAGCCCTATCCACCTGGGGCAGCGTGGCACAGTAAAAATAGCATGAGATTTGAAGCCTTCAGATGAAAGCTCAGATCCCCTTTTCACTCCTTAGTAAGCCATGTGAACATGGTAAAATATCTTAAACTCACTGAATTTAAGCTTTTTAATCTGTAAAATGGGGTTACCTTCCAGCTTATTATGAGGATTAGCCATGATTTGTTTATTATGTATAGATGACTAGCCCGTTACATTATTTCAGCTCTAGAATTCCATGAAGTAATTGGTCTCTGGGGAGAAAACTGATGTCAGATGATCTGTTTTATAGGAAGAATTTCTCTTTTAATTTGAAACTGAGATATTCCTATCATATTCTTAAAGCGTATTAACAATTCCCTAGCCTTCAAGATCCCAGACACTCACATGTAGACTCTCAAGCAACACTAGAAATGAGAAAATATGACAGCATATCCCTCCTATCTGAGTAGACTCTCTTGAGCTTAACTCAAGTTGAGCTTTGACTCTCATTGTTTTTCTTACTGGGACTATAACTGTATATTTAAAATATAGATCTGTAGATCTATTCCACTGTAAAATCTGTGAGGCTCAAACTAACCTGATGCCCATCATTCAGTCATTCTCTGCAGGGCCAATTATCTGTATGTATTTTTTAAAAAGTTAACTTAAGAGAACAATTTCATTTTATTCTAATTTATGTATAGGCAAGTTGTCTGCAAGATAGACCCTGACACATATCTTGGAGTCCTAAAAATATTCTCTGAAATTTCTCTGACACAACTAGCTTTAACTTTCAATAATGTTTAGGATATGTAAGAAGCAGTTCCCTAGTTAGGAAAATGAAAAGTAGACATCCCTGCCTGCATTTCACCATGACTCTTGTGCGATCTTTCTTTCAGTGGTTGACTGAGGAGAGGAACATGCTCTCACGGTGTGCCAGGGCAGTGGGCACTGGTGACCAATATAAGATCCATAAAATATCCCTCCCATTTGACCTGCCCAACCATGGGGAAAGCCTTGAGCTGCCGTATAAGGAAGGAGTTTGATAAAAAGGACCATTTCCAGTCAGTGAGAACCGTGAAACTTAGAAGATGCAGAAGAAAACAATTAAATCCATGTCTCTCCAGATCTCTGAAAATGATAAGGGTTGATTTTTATTTAGATTGCTTTAAACTCTGCTTTGTGGAGGAGAAGTACACTGTCACCCCAAACTTCTCCTCTCTCTCTCATTTGCTTATCTTTTTTTTTTTTTTTTTTTTTTTTTTGCCTATTCAACATTAACATTGGCTGATTTCCTTAATCATCTTTCTACACACTTCCTACAGCTATTACTATATTGTAAATGTGGTTCTGAAATTTACAGGGAGATGTAACCAGAATACTTTCATGGAGCCTTTTTATATCTACTTAATGTTTCCCTTGTTGGCCCAGGCAACAAAAATTACAAGTTGCTTTTTCAGACACTGACAGTGATGAACAGGAAGAGGAAACCAAACTTTCTTTTAGAAATCCCCCACACACAGTATGTGTGGCAGGTTTATAAATAGAGTTAACAGGTGGATATTTTCAGGCAGCATTAATACATTCATCAATATCAGAGTAATTTTG
The DNA here is from genome assembly GCF_014898765.1 of Herpailurus yagouaroundi. NCBI lineage: Eukaryota > Metazoa > Chordata > Mammalia > Carnivora > Felidae > Herpailurus > Herpailurus yagouaroundi. The sequence goes on from NW_024412400.1 coordinate 61,288,254, forward strand.
TATTTTTAGTTTATAGGAGTATTAAAAAACAAAGCAGTAAAATTAGTTTTTGACACATTCTCACTTTCATTTTCCCCATGCTCTGTAGTCCTGCAAAAGACTGTCTAGAAAACAATGCCTGTAACTTAATTTCCCCAGGGTACAGTAAGTAAGCCACAAGTATTTTTTGTTTGTTTGTTTTTTCTTTTCAAGAAAGAGTCACCTAATTTAGGTTGGTGTTTGTGTCAGTTTCTAGCATTTCTAACACAAGGTGAAAGAATTCTAAGAGAAAAATTATAATAAATATTTTCCAGCTTCTCAACTAGTATGCATTTTGAAAGTGTGAGATATTGTAACTTTTCAAAATACTGAAATAACTGCATGAAATAAAAAGTAGTGAAACAGCAAATGAAAGTTCTAACCTTCAGCCTGCGGCACAGCAAATTCTCACTAGATAGTAGGTTGAAGCATATGGAGGTGCCATTATTTGACCACGTTGACTTATAAAAATGGCAATTTCACAAAATTCAACCTAATATTAATATCCTTCTGCAATCATCTTGGTGTCAGAAACCCATGAGCTTATGCCATTTTACTACCAGAGCACTCGGGTCTTGAGAATATTATACTTATTAGCCAAGATAAGAAAACAGCTTTGTGTGGTCTCAACAGACCTGAGGCAAAGTGAACCTAAGCATTTCACCTCAGAAGAATTTAGGGATGTCCTCAAACCCTCACACATGATCTTATGAAATAAGGCAAGAGGTAAAAGCCGAAGGTGAAACCCAACACCAGCTGTGAGGGCTCTTCAAGCTAAAATAGTAAAATAAAGGGGAGAGACAGAGAATGTGTAAAAGAAAGACAAGACAGGAACGCTAAATATAACCCAAATATAATTTGGTATAAATACAAATGTAAATACCTTGTATCTGGGATACTGTGCTGGGTGTGGCTAACAGCCCTAACTACTGTCCTCTATTAGGGTGTCATCGCATTACCATACTGTATTTATAGTTCTGACTGTGCATTTTCCAGACCAGTTTAAAACTGGCTTTAAACACTCTGAAAGTCTTTCTGTGAGAATTTTTTCTTGACATAATTTCTCCGGATGTTTCACCTCATTTCCCAGCCCTTCAGGATACACTCAAGCATTAGTGAATGATTGGAGGGTGAGTGAGGCTCATACTCCCTCCATTAGCAAAACAATTGAGAAGCACCCTTACAGCTGAGTATTTTCAGATTTCCAGGGGCATAGCCCGCTAGTAAAAACTTTATTACACAAGCAACATTTTCATATCGGGAATTAGAAAATCCAATATTTTTAAAGCTCTGAATTAAAAGCTGGAGATCTCTTTAAAGAATGTATACCTAATACATGAAGGGAAATACCACAAAAGCATATATTTTGTATCTTCCTGTTATCTTCTGTATCCCTAGCATTTTGCACAGGACCTGGCATGCAGTTATCAAGAATAAGTATTTTTTGAACCACTGACTGAATGAATGAGTGAATTGAGTTCTAGAGATTGCATTCACATTTCAAATTTGTATGTTTTTTAGCCTCTCTCATAGCTCATTAAACATCCTTTTTGTATGTAAGAAGTTGTTCAGTACAAATGACTCCATTTCCTCACCTATAAAATGAGGGTCTGGTCAAGGTGTTTCCAGCAGGAACATTCTGCAGTCTTTTAAACAGCTAAGCCCATAGGCTGGGGGAGAGCAATCAGTAGGGATTTCTTAAAGTATTAATGGGTAAGCTAAGACCATTAATGCCTGGCTTAGTTTCAAAATGGCCTTGAGCCACACATGACCTTGATTGATGATGACGTTTTAACCCATCTCTCTGAAACGACTGCCTGAATCTTGCCTTAGGGCTTGTGTGTCACTTGTCTAGCTCTCCTGACAATATTCCAAAGGAAGTCATTCACTGGCAAGGACAAAGTCTCCCTGCTTGTGCCAAACAGAATTATTCATTACCACTTTATGGAAAGCCCAAGTCACATTTCCAGGAGGGCTGGGATCTGCCAGCTCACTGGTGCTTGTTGGCATTGACTTTACTTTTCCCAGTAGTCACCCACTTTAATCAAAAGCCTTTGGAATTCTCAATGGAGCCTCTTTATTAATTGAGATCTCTTGAAGAAAAGGAGTATGTTTACAAACAAAATATCTTATGTAAGGAGACATGGGTTTTGGAGTTCATTCTACTAATTTTTCTGTTTGTTTTAAGCGCTTGTGTTATAGGCTATTTGGTCAAGAACCAATGTTATGAAGAGTAAATCTATTTGGCCTACCTCTAGCTCTGCGTTGTCAAATATGATACCCACTAGCCGTATGTGGCTATTGAAATTAATTAAAATTAAAATTAAAATACTTGCTTTTCAGTTGTATTGGCCACACTACATGTACCCAATAGCCACAGGTAGCAAATGGCTACCTCATTGAACAAGTACACATATGTAACATTTATGTCATTGCAGAAAGTTCTGCTGGACTGCATTTTTCTAACTTTCTGAAGGACACAGAGTAATTGAGTATTTTGGTTTTTGGATTTTAGAAATTTCTTATGGCTTAACATGGGAAAATATGTGACCAGAGTCTCATTTATTCATCATTGATTTATGGAGCTAAACAGTTTCCCAAGAGGTTATCTTTGTTGTGAAGTGTTCTTGAAAGTTTATAACCCTTACCTCCTACTAGTTAGAGGATGTTTGGCACCAAAAAACTCCAAAACTCTTTGGAAGCCTTGGGCATCCGCAAAGAAAGGAATTTTTTTTTTTTTTTCCTCAAAATACCTGCTCGCTATTTATTTATTTATTTTTAAAGTTTTTGTGTGGACGCTTTTTCTTTTTCTTTTGTTTTGTTTTGTTTTAATTTATTTATTTTTTAATTTACATCCAAGTTAGTTAGTACATGGTGCAACAATGATTTCAGGAATAGATTCCTTAATGCCCCTTACCCATTTAGCCCATCCCCCCTCCCGCAACCCCTCCAGCAACCCTCTATTTGTTCTCTATATTTAAGAGTCTCTTATGTTTTGTCCCCTCCCTGTGTTTATATTATTTTTGCTTCCCTTCCCTTATTTTCATCTGTTTTGTATCTTAAATTCCTCATATGCATAAATAAAGTCATATATTTGTCTTTGACTGACCAATTTCACTTAACATAATACCCTCCAGTTCCATCCACATAGTTGCAAATGGCAAGATTTCATTCTTTTTGATTGCCACGTAATACTCCAATATATATGTATATACCACATCTTCTTTAAGGAAAGGAAATCTTCTAAGTCACAGTTCATCTTCATTCCAGTTAGCCTCCTCCTGATGCTGAGGAATTCAGACTTAATATGTTCATATATACCAAAGCACTTTACAAATTCTGGGGAGTTTTAGCACATTTTCCCTTGGTTGTTTCTCAACATTTCCAGGGTTAGTTAGTCCCTAAATGAGCAGGCCACCATAGACTCTTCCAGGCCTAACCTTCTATTTGGATGCATGCAAAATACCCAAGAACTTTAGGCCTGTTGCACAGCCGCTCAGTGCCAACTGCTATGTGATCAGTAATTCCAAGCCACAGAGCTCTACTAAATCATTCTGGGGTACCACTGATATAGTACTAATTCAACCAATAATTATGGAATATTCAATAATAAAAGACTAATGTTCCAGTTCCTTCCCACTTTGATTGTTGGAGTATCCCATGAAAATAAATATTTTTGGAAAGAAAAATTTCCAACTGCAAGATTTTTAAAATTAGTAAAATTATCATTATTTTTTAAGGGTTATAATCTTGACTCTCAAACAAATGTAAAATGAAAAAATATCAAAGATTTTCTGTAGCTCATTAACTAATGAGAGACTCAGGAAGCTATTAAACTGATAAGAACAGATACTACACTTGATCTTAGCCAAAAGGCCGAGAAGCGATGACTCAGGAGGCTATTATAACCAATTCATTAGAGAATCCAAAAGGCAGATGAATATATAAACTCATGAGGAATACTGAAACACATTTGCATTGTAGATACAAAACTAGTCAATATCCACAGGGCAATAATCAATTGCATTCAATCATACATGTACACTAAGTATTTTTTATAGATAAGAATTATTTGCATCCCTATCAATGATCTTTATCTTAGAGAGCTGTAACATTGTTCAAAGAAGATGAAGGGTTCCAAACTCATAGTCAGATACCCTGGAAGGTATGTTCTAGATAATCCATAGTTTTTCACTGAAGACATCCAGTAATCATGTTGGTCCATTTTCAAGTCTTTCATAATTTTTTTTCTGGTAAATTATGTATCTGTAGCTTACTCTCTCCATAGTTCTGCCCCTTTGATTTTACCTGGCCATTTTCTCCTTATTTCTGAGATACCTGATAAGCTTTCCTTTTTGCTTGATTCAGTAGAACAGGAAAAAAACATAAAGATGTGATTTTTTTTTTGGCAAAATGTAAGAGAGTATGGAAAGAATCACAGTGGGCTAGATAGCTGGGGTGAGAAGCAAAAGAAAGAAAAAGATGGAAGGATCATAATTTCATAAATGTTGTGATTAAAGAATTAAACCTCCTGCATTCCTTTATTTCCTTGGTTCTGATCTCTTGGTTTTAAAATACATCTTTAATAACATCTTTCTTGGGAGAAAGAACATTTTAAGGAGAAAATTATACAGTTCTTTTTTAAAAATAGCACAATGAAGTATGTTTATTTATACCCTAGCATATTATGCCCTTAATAAGCAAGATTTTTCAGTCAGAGCCTTCTTTTCATTGTTTTGAATCACTTCTGACCATCATTTATGAGGCACATGAGATGATACTCTTCATAATGCATTTTCTGATCAAAACTTATAGACCTTTGTGATTGAAAATATAATCTTAAGGCATTTCAAAAATTGCTGGTGTGCTCTCTCCATTTCCTTTTGATTATTTGACTAGTCTACCCCACACCCCTCCACACATCTATACAACTAATTTGAAAGTTATCAGGAAGCTATTGACAGCCTAGCACTTGAGCAACAGTCCTCCACAAAGCATGCATGTGTCATTCACCTTTCCTGGCTTTGAAAATACTATGATTTATATTGAGAGATTTGGCACATTCTTCTGCCTCTAATTGTGCTGCTTGGCATCCGACAGACCGTTCTTTTGTACATATCCCGAGGACAAGAGATATATCCACTTGCACAAATCATTTACTCACATGGGTCTTATATTCGTGAATCCTTTGTAAAACGTTTGGCTGCTGTTTCAAAGAAAATCAGTCAGTTCGTTTCTCGAGTGGTAAATGCTTGCATCACTTATAGTAAATCTACATCCTCTTTTCTGTTCTCTGCCTCCGTGGCTCCTTTTCTGCCATACAGTACAGCGCTATTGAAGATAATTCTGCCTCCAAGTTTAAGCAAAAACTCAACTGTGGGAGGCACCACCAAAGAAAACAAGTCGACTGAGAAAACAAGGATAAAAAAGTAGCTGAAAGTTTACACTTATTCAGGCGATGACACTTAGGCAGGAAATGACCACAGTGGCACAGCTTTGCATCTGAGGACTGGCTGGTTTCTTTGGACATTGATTATAAGATTTATTCTAATTTCAGAAGAGTTAACATTGGGGGTGGAGACGAACATTACGCATGTTACAGTTGAGGAAATTTGCTACATTATAGGTTGGTAAAATATGGATTGTTTCACAAGGTAATGACTCCTTTTTTTGTGTGTGACAAATTCTTTGACAAATTTTCCAGCTTCATTGCTGCTGATCTAGGTCAGCCCTTTCTCTTAGTGAATCAGAGAACAATTCCAAATTTCTGTTCCAAATTCCACCAAGTGAACTAGAACTAACCAAACTTAGAGCAGTGGTTTCCAAACACCCAGTGCTAACCCTGCTGGGGGGGATGGTGGGAGGGGGGAGAAAAGAAAAAAAAAATTAGTGAAACCATGAATTCAAACATATCCACTTTGAAGAACAGTCTTCTTTTCATGATGGAATATTTATTCTTATATGTGACTGATACATTCATTCTTTTATGTAATTGTAAGAGGCATTATTTTTATAAAACTGTTTTGCCCCTATCCCAGTGTAATATAACTACATGTGGGGTGCCTGGATGGCTCATTGGTTAAGCATCCTACTCTTGATTTCTGCTCAGGTCATGATCTCATGGTTGTAGGATCAATCTCCACACATCCAGCGCCAACTCTGGGCATGGAGCCTGCTTGGGATTCTCTCTCTCCCTCTCTCTCTGCCCCTCCCCTGCTCATGCACGCGCTCTCTCTCTCTCTCTCTCTCTCTCTCTCTCTCTCAAAATAAATAAATAAAAACATTTAAAAAATAACTACATGCAAAAATATGAGAATTAATAGGCCAGAGTGCTTCAAGATAGTGTTCTTTGCTTTAGATATTTTTTCCTTAGTTCTTTTCTTCCTTTCTTCCTTTCTTTCTTTCTATCTTCTTCCTTTTTTTAAAATGTTTATTTTGGAGAGAGAGAGATAGAGTGTGAGTGGGGGAGGGTCAGAGAGAGGAAGACACAGGATCTGAAGCAGGCTCCAGGCTCTGAGCTGTCAGCACAGAGCCAACGTGGGGCTCAAACCCACAAACCGTGAAATCATGACCTAAGCCTAAGTCGGACACTTAACCAACTGAGCCACCCAGGCACCCCTTCCTTAGTTATTTTCTGTGGCTGTTTTTTTGTTGGAGAAAGGATCTTCCTCAGCAATTCTTTTCACCATCTAAAGAATACTTTCAGTTTTTCACAGTTCGCAATTATGAAACCATTTTTTTTAATTTCAAACAATTGGGTTATCCAAAAAAGGCAACAAGTTGTATTTATGAATAATCCATCTTTCTATAAATACCATTAACTACTAAGAAAGTTTTTTTTTTTAAGTCTTTCTTACTGTGCTAGCTTTCAGCTCTGTGATCACTCATCCCTCAATTAAAAGATTTAATTCCCTGACCTGTTCGAACGCAGTGTTTTCTAAAGCAAAATGCACACATGCACGGGCCACAACCTATCCGGCCACTAGTACCATAAAGGAGAGATGCAAGAGTTAATGGTAACTTATTCATAGCTCAACTACTTCTGCCTTTTCTAGCAACAGCACAATCAACTACTATTCCGGCACTGCAGCCCCTTGTTTTTATGTAAAGGCATTTTATTCAGTAGTTTGAAAATAATGAATCTATGAAGTAATGCTCCATGTAAGAGTAATTTGTTTTAGAATGTGTTGATTATTATGATTAATGGTGGAGCCCCGGCATTTTGTAGACTAATGTTAATACAGTAACATTTGGGTAGCACCTTTGGTGATTTTTCAAGGTGGTGCGCTTGTTTGTTAATGCATCCCGTGTCCAGCCATTGCATTATGCCAGCATTGGTGACAGTGCCACTTTGTCAGTCTGGAAAGACCGTCTCCGACTCAATAAGGAAACACTTTATCAAAGGGAATAAAAAATGGAAATGAGCTACTACCTGTGGACTAAGATTAAATTAGCTTTGAGAATTTAGAAGCAGCAGCTACTCCTGCTTTTCCTTCTCGTGCAGCATTTGTGAGCCTTTACATCTCAAGCTATGTTAGTTCAACAAATATTTGGTACCTACTATGTGTAAATCATTAAGTACTTATTCTGATTCTTTTAAGATATACAAAGATGAATGCACTGACATCTGTGCCTTCAGAAAACCCAGGAAAAGAGATGGCTCGTGTACAGAATTATCTGTAATGGAAGGAAGCAGTGGTATGTGCTATTGGAGAGGTAGAGATGAAATGTGCCAACATTTCAGAGGAGGGGGAAATTGTCGTTGTAACTGAAGAATCAGGAGGGTGTTCATGAAGGAAATGGAAGTAGAGCAGAACCTTGAGGAGTGGTTAGGATATGAACATATGGAACCAGGTTGAAGTAGTTCCAGAAAGAACTACACAAGCCAGCAACAGGAGGGAGAAATTCTGGGATATGTATTGCAAAAGGGAGTCTGGCAAGAATTTCAGGATCCCTGAAAGGGGAATAGTGGGTAGAAACATGTTGGATCACACTACAGTGAGACTAAAGATTTTGGGCTTTACTCTAATGGGCGTGAGGAAGAGCGTAAGATTTTGTAAGATTTTGTAAGTATACCTGTTCGTAATGGTACAATCAAAACAATTCATCTGGAGGCAATGCATACATTGGATTAAAGAGGGCAGTAACCTAGACTTCAGAGAATGGCTGAAAATGGTGGGTCCTTGAGAATGCATTAAGAGGAACTGCCACCATGGCCATGGGAATGCTTATGGGATAATGGATAGAAGTGTCGGGAATGCAGTATGGAGTAAGTATTGACAGCTCATTGAACATAAGGAAAAGGGAGATTGAAAGGAGTCAAAGACTTTGATGTAGAAAGAGAGAAAGAAAGAAAGAAAGAAAGAAAGAAAGAAAGAAAGAAAGAGAGGGAGGGAGGGAGGGAAGGAGGGAGGGAGGGAGGGAGGGAGGGAGGGAGGAAGGAAGGAAGGAAGGAAGGAAGGAAGGAAGGAAGGAAGGAAAGAAGGAAGAAAGGGACCTGGGTGACTCGGTTAGCGGCCGACTTTGGCTCAGGTATGATCTCATGGTTCTTGGGTTTGACCTGCACTGGGCTCTGTGCTGACAGCTCCGGGCCTGGAGCCTGCTTCAGATTCTGTGTCTCCCTCTGTCTATCTCTGCCCCTCCTCCGTTCATGCTCTATCTCTCTCTCAAAAGTAAATAAACATTAAAATTTTTTTAAAAAATTAAAAAAAGGAAGGAAGAAAGAAAGAAAGAAAAGAAAAGAATGGTTTTGGTTGATAAGACAGAGTCCTGTTTGAGCCACCTTGAATTAGAAGTGCCTGCCAGAGTCAAAGGCTAAGACAATCCCAAGATAATTTGCAATGCACATCACAAATTAAGATTAAAAATAAAGCCAGGGCTAGACTTTTACTTACTTGGGAATAATATGAATAGGGATAATAGTTGAAATATCTTTGCTTTGAGAGGAGTTCACCAGCAGACAGGAGAAGAACGTTACACGGAAGAGAAGAGAGCCAAGAATAGATCCATGGAGAACACTCCCCACTGAGAAGGTAGAAGAAGGGAAGAAAATCTTCCCTTCTCCCCAGAAAAAAAAAAAAAATCCTCAGAAAGAGTAGTTCAGAGGCACCAGACAGGAAAGGGCCAGTGACCAGGGGTAGGGTAAGTAGGATCAGAAAGACTGGGCCAGTCTAACAGAAGTCATTTTTCTTGCACCCTGGAAATTTTGCCTTTAAAAGAAGGAAAGATCACTTAACTATAGATAAAATGTGTGTTTCCAGAACAGAGTTCTTTAAATATTTACTAAAGAGTTTCCTGATTTAAGCCGCATGTAAATCAGTGGCTGCCGCTCACTGCCCTGGGAAGAGCCCTCTCTCACAGACATATGGCTGTTCTTTCCAGGACACCTCCAGAGGCCTAGAGATACATTAGTGGTTTTGACATCTCTTTCCCCCCATAAGGATACACCGCAGAGCCACAGGTCCACCAAACACTGCTTCTTTCTGCATCTGGCCCATCTGCCATGTAGACCAGGGGTTCCTGAGGCCAGTGAGTATCCTGGTCAGTGAAAATAATGTTCTGTTATCCACAGGTGTGCATTTTCTGAAGAGGTTATTTACCCTTCTCCTGATTCTTAAAAGAATCTCTTTCATTAAAAAGGTAAGGACTATAACTGATTATATGCTTTTGTACAATGATGGGAGTTCCTTGAGGACAAGATCCCGTGCTTATAAATTTTGGTAACTTCGTGGTGCTCTTTTGATCTTGGCTGAATGAATGGCTAATTGTGCTGCATTAGATGGGCGAGCAGGAATGATAAAATACTCATTTTGGCTCTAAAGCCTCTTCCTTGACTTAGCAAATATACAAACCTAGGAAACATATTCTCTAATGATAATGCTATTATTAATATAACTTGTAGCTTAAAATGAGTGCTTCAAACACACAGTGTCTCATTTATTTCTTCAATACTAGTGTGGAGTAGGGATTGGCATCTTAATTTCATGAAAGAGGAAGCTAAGACTGAGAGAAGGCATGTGATTTGCCAAAGATCATACATCATGTGTTAGCTTATTTATCTCATGGTACATTCACTTGGAAATAAAAATGCTTATGAACATAATAGACGTGGCCTTGTTTGCTGGAATGCTTGTTGGTTGGCAATAGGTTGGTTTTGTTTTATATGAAGGAAAAATGTTTATTAACCTAAAATTTGATACTCATGTTAAATGCATTGGTTTCCAAATAGCTGTGCTATTGGATGACAGATACCACTACCGTATAGTGACTTCAACTTCTTGGCCTTATACTCGATAACATTCAATGAGAGTAATGAGGCCCAGGTTTGGGTCTTTGCAGGGTATATCAGACAGCAGTATAGTGTTAGGTTTAAGAGCAGACCTTTGAGTCCGACTTATATTTCCAAGTTCTACTGAATGGTAATACCTCCCACGTATTAAATACCATATATGTCTTAAGGTCTCTTTCAACTAAGAGAGGTACCTGCTAAATTTCCATCCAGATCTAGAGCTTCAAGCTCCCCTATTCTACTTCCACCTTTTCTTTGAGTTCCCTAGAGTACAGAAGGAAGAAAGGATGCCACAGCAGCCTGCCCTTGATGGCCCAAGCTCGTAGGCTAGCAGGGGAGCTGCGTTCTCTGCCCCTGGCTTCAGTCCCTGCACCACACGCACCCCTGGCCGCTGTTCTACAGCAGTGCACTTGATCTCCCACGGGCAGCCATCGTGTCTTCCACAGCGTGGGTTTTGAGAGTCCATATTTACATACAGGCTGAACCTTACCTTCCTAAGCAAAGGAGAGTGCTCTAAACCTTCACACAAAAGTGGAGGGGTGGCGGCAGTGCTGGGGATTTCTCAGACAAAAAACTGATACCTAAAACTGAGCCCTGAAACGTGAAGGACTTACAAACTAAGTAGGCAGTTCTCTGAAGTTGGAATTCAAACACCGCAGGAGGGATGAGGTCGTTGTGACTTGGAAGCTTGGCAGAAGCACACCAGTCTTAGGTGAATGTGTGCACATCCGTTAACTGAGTAAAGGGGACTGTTAATGCTCCACGCGAACTGAAACACAATTTTCTAAATGTGTTTGCTCAGTATCACTTTACATGCTGTTTTAGTGATTTTTTTTTTTTTTTTTAAGATCGTGAACAAGGAAGCTACTTGATTGTCCGAGTAGGCAGTTTGGCTTTTAGATGCCTGCGGTGACAAAGCGGGAGAACACAAGGAAGGAGGAAATTCTGTCCCCAGTGTGTGCTTGTCACTGTGTGCTGTTTGTGGGGAGACAGGGCTGCTGGAATACTGGAGTGCCAAGGGGCAGAAATATTATCTAGAGCTGTCTGGGCACTGACACTCTCTCTTCCAGAGAGAATATGGTTCAAGAACCAGAGAAGCCTCATATTTAGAAATACTCATTGAAATAGAAGCATCAGTTTGTATAAGTTGAAATGGTAATATCAACCTGAGTACAAAAGGACAGTATTGTAGAAGGCTCCTCTGCCCCGAGATTGTCACTGGGCGCAGCCGCCTCATAGAAGCCAATGTACAAAGGGAAAGTGCACAAGGATGTGCTGACCCTGCTTTTTCTCTGGGTTACCACTTCCTGTGGGCTCTGCAGCCTGGGCTGAATAAACTGGGGCCCGTGGCAGGTGTGTGTCTGATCTTTTCCTGCCGGTTGACAACCCAGTTGCATGGTGCATTAATTTTATAAATTGTAGTAAGTAAATGGGTAAAGCGTTATTTTCAAATACCTGACTTCACTAGTTCATCTTAAACCTTGTACATATCTTTTGGTTTTCATTAGTTTTTTTTCTGGACCTGTGTAGTTTAGTGTAAGCTAGAGTAAACTGTTTCAAAATCATGACCAAAATATATATGGTGAAGATATGAAAAATTGATAAATCAGCCTCATCAAACATGGTCTATAATACCTCGTTATATATGCATCTGTATACACTCTTGTACACAGTGGGGACCAGGAAATACCTTGTTCCTAGAAAATCCTCAGAATTTAGCAATATTATTTATTCATTTGACTATGAATTGCCTTTTTAAAAATAGCATCTTCCAGCATATCCTTTAAGGGGGTTTTGTTATGAGATATTAATACTGTGTACATTTAAAAACCTGGTTTGCTTTACAGCTTTGCCAAGAAATAATTATTACTTATTTTACCTTTCACTCCATTTCTCAGAGATAATTAATGATTAATACACAAACTACTGTTTTTCAGGTTTGAACTCTCCCATCATGGCTTTCCTTGGACTCTTGTCTTTGCTGGTTCTGCAAAGTTTGGCTTTAGGGGCCACTTTCCCTGATGAAACCATTGCCGAGTTGTCAGTGAATATGTATAACCATCTTCGAGCCACTGGGGAGGATGAAAATATTCTTTTCTCTCCGTTGAGTGTTACCTTCGCTATGGGAATGATGGAACTTGGGGCCCAAGGATCTACCCTGAAAGAAATCCGTCATTCGATGGGATATGACAGCCTGAAAGATGGTGAGTGTGCTTAGGTTTACATTTTCAAGGTGGTTTGACTTTAACTGTCAACTCAGTTATGCTGTCTTATGCTACAGGCTGCAGTATTTACATGATGTGAGAAAGTGATGTCACTGAGACGGTATGGCTAGGAGAACCATTAGGAAACCCAAGAAAAGTATTAATTCCTGGCTCCACCTTTAGCTGAGTTAATCTAAGGAAATTGTATATTTTATTAGTATTATTTCAATAAGCCTCATTGTGATAAATAAAAGCACACATGATTCTTAATGAGTTTCCAGTCCAGAGGGAGAGACGTGTATTAATCAATTATCACCTGAATAAGTGAAAATTTATAACTATGAGAACTGCTATAAAGAAAAGCAACATCATTCTCTAAGAATATCAGAAATTTTTGCTTAAAACCAATTGCGTCTTCATTTTTAAAGGAGCATCGAGAATTCCTTGAAATGTTTTATTGTTATGAAAATGTTATGTATTGGGGAAAGTTTTTAGCCAAAAGCTGTTTTGAAATCACTTTGACAGGATGTATGATTTTTATTTTAATGTTTTTAATATGCATGAGAACTGACTCATTAAAAAGTTGAGAACTCAATAATTTCGAATAGATTTTTCTCGTTATTAGGTAAAAAAAAGTCTAGTGAAAGTAAAGTTTCAAGGACTATTTTAATTTTTAAACTAGGTAATTAAACTTAATCCTTTTTCCTGATAATTATAAAATGAAGACCAATGTAATGAAAATAAACCTAAGTACCCTGAAAGGAAATAACCCCCAAAAATCTATAGATTCTACCAAGGTATCAATGAAAGTGAAAACTAATGCCAGTTGATAATACTAAAAGTTAATTTGAAAATCCGGAAGTAGCACAAATACCGGAGCCTCCTAATCATGTCTGTGTAGGGAACAAGTTAGTGCTCTTCCCTTGGGCTCCAAGTTCCATCAATCTCCCTTGCTGTGTTTCAGTGCTTCTCCACTCCCCGTGATCGTTCACTGTGTTTGTTCCACTAATAAACTTATCCTTTGTCATTTTTCAGGTGACGAATTTTCCTTCTTGAAGGATTTTTCTAACATGGTAACTGCTAAAGAGAGCCAGTATGTGATGAAAATTGCCAATTCCCTCTTTGTGCAAAATGGATTTCATGTCAATGAGGAATTTTTGCAAATGCTGAAAAAGTATTTTCATGCAGAAGTAAATCATGTGGACTTCAGTCAAAATATAGCTGTGGCCAACCATATCAATAAGTGGGTGGAGAATAACACAAATAGTATGTCATTTGGTTCCTTTCTTTCTCTAATAGTTTAGTTTTAACTCTTTTACTTCTGAAATTACTTGCCCCCTCACTCCATTTGAATTTTTGAAAGATAGCATTTAGTTGAGCATCTGATAATTATTTTGTATAGATTATAGTCTTTTTAGAAGCATTACATATGAATAAGCGTTTATGAAAGAACTTAAATCTTTTGGCATGTAAAGAATTTTGGCACTATTGATATATCAGTCTGAAATCTGTGTTCTCCAATAACGGGTTTCCTCTGTATGATAATCTTAACCACTGTGTGGAACTTTGTTTGAGCTAATTTATTTAATAAGTTAGATAGCAGTTAGGATGACAGTTGGTGGCCCTCTTAACAATATATTTAAAATAGAAAATAAGAGAGAGCTAAAAATCAGGGTTTGGCTTTTAAATGACAGAACTATAGGATTTCTTTTTAAAAGAGCAGCCCATTTTAAACCCAAATAAATGGAGAAGTAGAAAGCGCTAAGTTTATTTTAATATCTGTTTCTAATCTTAGAGCATCTGGCTGGCTCAGCTGGTAGAGCATGTGACTCTTGATCTTGGGGTTGTGAGTTTGAGCCCCACGTTGGGTGTACAGATTACTTGAAAAATAATCTTCAAAATAATAACATAATATTTCTAATCTATATTTTTTTTTCAACATTTATTTATTTTTTTTGGGACAGAGAGAGACAGAGCATGAACGGGGGAGGGGCAGAGAGAGAGGGAGACACAGAATCAGAAACAGGCTCCAGGTTCCGAGCCATCAGCCCAGAGCCCGACGCGGGGCTCGAACTCCCGGACCGCGAGATCGTGACCTGGCTGAAGTCGGACGCTTAACCGACTGCACCACCCAGGCGCCCCGCTAATCTATACTTTAAAAATCTATTTAAGCTTTCCAAATGTTTCATATTTTATCATTTTATTTTCTAATTTTACCACCAACATAATTGAAATTAGAATTTAAAAAAATGAGACCAAACTGAAAGGAGATTACAGATGTTCATTAGATTAATTCCTACTGTCAAAACCCCCCAAATAATATCAATCTAATAAATTTTATGTGGGAACAACAAAAACCCTGACCATGTGCCCTATGTCCTATTATGCCTAAAATTCTGAGGCACCTTTGTAAGGACCTAAAGAAGTTCTATGATTAATAAAATGAGAGAATATAAATTTTGGTCCTATCTTTTTCAACTATGACATTAAAATGTAGGATAAAAGAAACGTATGTTTGTATTTTAACATTCAAAGAATAAGTCAAGAATAATAATACATTTGGAATAGATTGGATTATTAAAAGCTATTTCCAAACTCTTTTTAAACATTTTCAGCTATCAACAAAAACCCAATGTTTTTGCAAATAGATTTCTAAAGGAACATTTCAAATGATAGAAATGATAGGTTTTCACTCATCTGTTTTCACCTAGTTGAATGCAGTTGTTATATTTGGTAGAAAGATATCCAGTGTTTATGGGGGGAAATTTTGAATTGGATGACATTTTAATCGTGTATGTTCTTTAAGAATGAACTCTGAAATGATCATTGAGTGCTTACTCTATGTTAAAAGTTTTACATGCATCACTGCAACTAGAAAGTGGTAAAACCTGAGATTCTGTTGTATGTGGTTCCGTAGTTTCTTCAAGTGTCAGGATCCTACCAGTTTTATTTTAGGTGGTGTGAATGTTTTAGATCCCTTAATCTGTAACTGTGTGTGTGTGTGTGTGTGTGTGTGTGTGTGTGTGTGTGTGTTGTGTGTGCGCGCACACACGCGCACTCGCTTGCTTGCTTAACATTTTTCCTTTGAAAGCAAGATACTTCCTTCTTTTTTTAATGTTTATTTATTTATTTTGAGAAAGAGAGAGAGAGAGAGCAGGGGAGGGGCAGAGAGAGACAGAAAGAGTCCCAGGCTCTGCTGGCAGTGCAGATTCTGACGAAGGGCTCAAACTCATGAACCATGAGATCATCACCTGAGCGGAAATCAAGAGTCAGATGCTTAACTGACTGAGCCACCCACGCATCCCAAATGCAAGATACTTGCAATTTTTATTATAAATTTGGTAATGGTATACAGTTTTTCTGGATTACTCTATCAGACGGTAGTTTGGTAATCTTTTGGTCTCTTTCACCTTCAGATTTAATATGAATTTTCATCTCTCCACTTTTTCCTGCACAGATCTCTTGAAAGATTTGGTATCCCCAAGGGATTTTGATGCTGGCACTCATTTGGCACTCATCAATGCTGTCTATTTCAAGGGGAACTGGAAGTCACAATTTAGACCTGAAAATACTAGAACCTTTTCCTTCACTAAAGATGATGAAAGTGAAGTCCAAATTCCAATGATGTATCAACAAGGAGAATTTTATTATGGTAAGATCTTTTGGCTTTTATTTTTCTTGTCTTGCTGTATATTAACAGCTTTTTAAGAAAGAACATGAAATATTTATTACACAAATGTCAATCTTATTTGGACTACAATTCAATTTCCTTGGCTCCATTTTCAAAGGCCTCTCTAATTAGATCCTGAGTGAATATTATATGCACTGACAGTTTTCCAATATGTTTCTTTAATTTATAAAGTTGATTACACCCACAGAGTGGCTTTATTCATATGCAAACACCTGACCTGTGTAAGAACATTCTGAGTTACTCCAAAAAGCCATTGGCTTTGGGGTGGTTGTCAGTGACTCATATGTTCCACTCTGCTCTTGCTTTGGATTCCTCACCACTATTTGAA
The DNA here is from genome assembly GCF_014898765.1 of Herpailurus yagouaroundi. Classification (NCBI taxonomy): domain Eukaryota; kingdom Metazoa; phylum Chordata; class Mammalia; order Carnivora; family Felidae; genus Herpailurus; species Herpailurus yagouaroundi. Next base: position 61,304,783 of record NW_024412400.1, read on the forward strand.
TTATAAGCATTTCTTTAAAATTTTGCTTTCAGACTTGTGTATGACATAATTAGTCATTTATAGTTTCATTTATTGTGAGTCTATGAAATGAGATACAACTCAATATCCTTGGCATTATTTTCAAAGATATTTCATTGGACCGGAGCGCCTGGGTGGCTCAGTCAGTTGGGCATCTGACTTCGGCTCAGGTCATGATCTCATGGTTTATGAGTTTGAGCCCCACATTGGGCTCTGTGCTGATGGCTCAGAGCCTAGAGCCTGCTTAGGATTCTGTGTCTCCCTCTCTCTCTGCCCCTCCCCTGCTCATGCTCTCTGTCTCTGTCTCAAATAAATAAATGTTAAGAAAATAAGTTAGAAAAAAAAGATATTTCATTGGACTTTTCAGAAGGTTAGGATGTTAATCCTTCTTACACACTATATTGAACTGTAATAATTTGTTATCATAGCAGAAATGTAATTGTAAGCCAAGTACATATTGGAACTAATAGTTCATGCTATTTAAAAGTATGATGTAAATTGGGGCGCCTGGGTGGCGCAGTCGGTTAAGCGTCCGACTTCAGCCAGGTCACGATCTCGCGCTCCGTGAGTTCGAGCCCCGCGTCAGGCTCTGGGCTGATGGCTCGGAGCCTGGAGCCTGTTTCCGATTCTGTGTCTCCCTCTCTCTCTGCCCCTCCCCCGTTCATGCTCTGTCTCTCTCTGTCCCAAAAATAAATAAACGTTAAAAGTATGATGTAAAATTAAAAGACTATAATCATAGTTAATCAAATTAACAGTCAAAATAAGAACCAAACATTTAACCAAAGTGTTTAACGGGATGTCTAAAGGACCTAGATCAGTTATAGGAAAATATTTATAACAAAAGCATTACATTTTCTTTTTGAAAATGAGGGAAATTTTAAGGTGGTGGTGGCACTATTTGTTTTAAAGATTTCTTTATTTTTGTATGGAAGCCTGGTGAATTTAGCTGAGTTATTAGAACACAAAGCCAATTACCTAATTAACCTAATTACCTAGTTTGGAGGTCTTAAGCACTACAAATACACTAGATAACTACTGTAGAATGTAATTGATTTCATTTGGACTATGCTACTCTGGCCCCAAGACTTTTAGCTGTGGTGATAATACAGTCCCAGGTATTATGTGGTTAATTTTTCCCTTCTTAGAAATCAGGTGGATTTCATCTAACTTGGATCCTGGGCTTCATTTTTTTACCCAGGACTTATTGTTGTTTCTAAAAATATCCCTTAAGTATATATTCATTTGAAGTATCTCATTTAAAAATAAAAAGTAAGTCTAGAGAACATATTATGACAAATGTGATGAAATTCTGGGGATTCTAAAATAAAATAATTTCTTCAAGGCCAAAGAGTCACTTGAACTTCAGGGCCTATTTTTTTCTTTTTTTTAAAACCCTCTTTTCCTCAGATGCCTGCGTTTCTTATATTCTATATACTATTTTGGAAGAAAGTTATTACAAATTAAAACTTTTATTTGAACTTTGATATGGGCCTTTAATCACCTTTCTTTTCCTTTTAGGAGAATTTAGTGATGGCTCCAATGAAGCTGGTGGTATCTACCAAGTCCTAGAAATACCATATGAGGGAGAGGAGATCAGTATGATGTTGGTGTTGTCCAGACAGGAAGTTCCACTGGCCACTCTGGAGCCATTGGTCAAAGCACAGCTGATTGAAGAATGGGCAAACTCTGTGAAGAAGCAGAAAGTGGAAGTGTACCTGCCCAGGTGAGAGGCTTCTGTGTGACCCCCTCTGATACATCTCAGAGGGAGAGATAGCAATGGAGGTTCTGATTCAGAAAAAACCCTTGCCACTGCTTTTGAATTTTAAGTCTTAGCTACTCTCTTCAACACCCCTTCACTCTTCCCTCCTCTTCCCCTCCTCACCTGCGCTTCCTTCTCCTTTTTTTCTTTAAACTATTCTTTTGTATTCAGGAGGTCCTGCCCCCAGACACAAGCTCTCTTAGTGATTCATTCAGTGCTGTTTACCAAGACCTAGTTTCAGATCCTGGTCAATATTCTTAGCTTCATTTTAGAAGATTTCTCAATAGATTGTCTCTGAATATCATTTGCATTGGCAGTCTTCTGTATTCCATTAATATTTAAAGTTGATTATAGCTGGAGAGAAAATAATCTCCGACACTGTTGGGAGAAGCGCAAGCACGTTACCGTGCTGGGTGCCAAGATGCAACCATAAATAAACAAGAAGAGGCTTAAAATTCTCCCTGTGGCTTAAATAATAAAATCTATGCAGGGCTCCGATGTTCTTCTCAATGCTGCCTCTGGCCACACACCACAACAAACGTTTTGTGGCATGTACTATCCACGTGGTTGTCGTTAGGCTACAGATAACCTGCTCTTGACCTGCCTCTGGGTCTCCATGCATGTTTTTGCATTGGCCTAAAATGCCCTTCCCATGCCTCTTCCCATGCCAATCCCATGATATTGATGTGTATTTTTCCTTATATTTTGAAAGAACTTCTTCCTGATAATATGAGAAATTCAGGACAGTGTTAATGCTTCCCTTATTAAATTCCATGAATTAAGTGCAGCATCTCCAAATGCTTCAATTCTGTGAGGATGCAAAGTTATTTAGGGGTATTTTAACAGAATTCCAAATGAATGCTTAATAACTATCACAAATCCTAATTCAACCATATTCACTAGAAAATGTGGCCTCCAGGTCCTGTCCACTGAGAAATTGAACGTGGCAGAAGAAAATTAAATTTTCATTTTCTAAGAGATACTCTTCAATTATGGAATACTTTAGCTTGCTTGCTCATATTAATGCCTGATACTAAACTAGGCACAGTTAATTACCATGCATCCATTTCTCCAGAAGTTCTATGAACTCTTCCTCTGCATGGTTAATGCATAGAGAGAGAGGTTAAATCGCTAGATAAGATGAATGTGGTTTCCTTTTTTAAGAAATTGACGGTTTTCAAATACTTATATGTAGGTAATAATCAATGGGAAACGATCCATCAAATGTTCAATGAAGGTGATGATTCTTGTGCCCTCATTTTAGCAAACGTAAAAATTTTCTGGTAGCCATTTTCTAGGTTTACTCAAGTGTCTGTTTTAAATGGTTTGTATAGTTTTATTCACGTGGAGATATTACTTTGAAAACACAACTTTGCATTTCTGTAATTTGACCACATTCTTGTCCTGCTTGACAGGTACTTTTATTTTCCATTATATTAGATTGTATACTTACAGGTTTTAAATGCTTTTCTTAAAGGCTATAAAGGTGTATGGGGTATTTTAAAGAGGAGAATGGGTAACTACTTTTGCATTTTTATTATTTTCCCCCCTTAACAATAAGTCCTACAGGAATCAAATGCTGAATTGAAATTGTGTTTTTATCGAAAATACAAAACCCTATTCAGGAGAGGGTAAAAATTTTCCACCTATATGATATAACCAAATCTAGTGAAATACCAAAAGATTTATGCACGGTCATACATTTCTAAGATTTAAATGAGATTACCAGATATTCTTGCAATTTATTCATGCTAGCAAAAATAGTTTGGCTAATATATATATATATATATATATATATATATATATATATATATATAAAATATATGTAAGATATCTAATAAGCACTTGAGAATAATGCCTGGCACAGATGCTTATATTATAAGCATCATATAATTATTATCTATTATCACTATTATTATTTATTTTTCAGTGTACATTTTAACTCCTAGTATTCACCTTGTGTTAATCTATAGGTAGCTTTATATATACTTTTCTTTCAGTAGGATTTTTTAAAAACCTTGCTCTGATGAACATTACCTTCTTCATTATATAAGGTACAAAAGATTTTTCTAAAATGAAAATCAAATATCTTGGAATACTTGGAATGCAGATGTACCTGGCTGTCGTATCTTTCCACTCTTTTGTAGTCTCAGATTTGTCATTTTTTAAAAGTTTATTTATTTATTTTGAGAGAGAGAAAGGGAGAGAGAGAGAGTGCGTGTGTGAGTGGACGAGGGGCAAGGAGACAGGGAGAGAGAGAATCCCAAGCAGGCTGCACACTGTCAGCACAGGGCCCAGCATGGGGCTTGATCCCCCAAACTATGAGATCGGGACCTGAGCCAAAGCCAAGAGTCTGAGGCTCAACTGACTGAGCCATCCCGGCGCCCCTCAGATTTGTCATTTTTGATCAGAGTGCTTGAAATCAATGGACATGAAGTGGTTTTCTATTTTGTCAACAGAGACCATCCTGTTATTTTGAAATGATTGCCTTAGAAATACAGCACTTTAGTTTGATGTTTGTAGAAGAAAACTCATATATAACCCATCTGATTTTGTTCTTTAATGTGAGTGCTTTTTATAGGTTTTTCTACAGAAGTTTTCTTGATTAGTTTCTTAATGGCCTATAAATTTTCTAAATCTCATTATATGTAACATATATTTATTCTTTCCTAACACTAGCTCTACACAGCTGTCTCCAATGCTTCTGCCTCCTACATACCTCTTCAACTTACTCAGAAATTTGCAAATGCATGATTACGTTATTAAAATGCGCATGCCTTTTGGGTTTAAAAGAGCAATGATGTGGCTTTTTCTTTTTAAATTCAGTGGGTGAAATATAAAAATCTGTCTGTAGGTTGGAATTCTAGTTATTAGTGGTAGGGGGCCTTGCGGTCAAACAGAATTTAGCTCATGTCCTCATTCTACCACCTACTAGCTGTGTGATTAGGGCTAAACTTCAGTTTGTTCTTCTGTAGAAAAGAGACAACAATGCAGAATCTCATGGGATTCTGTGAGATTATCATTAGGATGATTAAATGAGATACCATAAATAACAGGATTTGCATAGTGTCTGGGAGCCCTCAGTGTATGGGAGATGACAATGATTATTTATATGAATATTGGTCTATATTAAGAAGAAAGGGATAGTAAATGAATAATAGCTATGTTTCAATAGCTTGATAAGGAAACAAAGATGAGAAATGGCTAAGTGGAAATTGTTTACATCCTGTCTTCAACTTGGAACACTCAATGCACCTAAACTTTTTCCACTTCACCCTGTGTGTATTGCCCTATGCCAGATACTACAGATATTAAAATAAAAAAGACGCTAGATACACTAGACTTGACTAATTTGCAGTTAAAGCAGCATGGATTCAACGGCTATTTGATGAAATTACTCCACCACTACTGAAGTGCAAATATAAATACCTTAACATCTAGAATAATGTGAATGTTATACATAATGGCATTATCACAAGTGCTATCAACACTATCTGCCCTTTATTGCATGCCTCCTACGTGCCAGCACCATGCTAAGACTTCCAGAGACCTCATTCAGTCCCCTCAACAATACTATGGTGCAGGAATTACTAAGGCCATTTCCTACACTGCAAAACCGAGGCTCAGAAATTAAGGAGCTTGCCCGAATTCAATCTGGTTGAATTACCATCCTCACCCGAAACAGCAAACCTCAGAAATGTGACACAAACCAGGTTGCTCTTAAGAAGTACAAAGAATCCTCTCCTGATCTCTTCCTTCACTTTCCTATTTTAGGTGGATCAGGACACACAGAGTACCGCCCGGATCCCTGCTCTGCCATTTGTTAGCTGGATGACCCTGGTCACATTATCTCATCTTTCTGCTCCTCAGTTTCTTCTTCTATGAGCTGAGGATGATAATAATACCTGCCTCCAAGGGCTTTGGTGATATTTAAATTAATCTGTTATAATCTTGGAATAGTTCTCGGTAATAATCTTCATATAAGCGATCAATCAATCAATGAATAATAAAAGTAAAGCAGACACACAAAACATCTTAATCAGGCGGTTGAATGTGTTCTTTGAGACATTTCGTATTTCCCAACTCATCCCCCTTCTCTACTTTCACAACCAACACCTGCTCTTTGAAGGAAACAAAAGGAACAATGTTAAGTCCAAGTTAGAGTATAGGATACAGATAAAATTCAGTACTTGGTTTAATATGTTTGCTATACATTTATTTGTCTATTTGTCATATTTTCCCCATAAACATGAGCCCGCTAAAACTATTTTCCCCTGATGATACCTCTTGATGTCTGAGTCTTGTTGACAGCAGTCATTCCCTTGTCACCAGACATCAGAAGTGATGCTAATGTAACGTTTGGTGACTGTCACAGACTTGGCTTTTTAAAGGACAAAAACTGACATTTATGATCTTTACTGATCAAGAGCCAACACCTTAGAAAAAAAAGAAACGTTTGGTTCTAACTAGTCGTTTTCACTTGTTCTAAAAAAGTAATAAAAACCTTTGCTTTCCAAGAACTGCATTCATGTGTTAATGCAGCCTTGTTTTATGCTAGAAAGATGGGTGACACATTTCATCGTTTGGGGAGAGACTCCACATTAGGACCAATCAAGCTTTCTATGGAAACCATTTTTTAAATTAATATTCTATTCATGACCACTGTACCCATTTTTATTTCAGTTTTAAGAGATGTTTTATTTCTTCTCGCAAACGTGACGCACTTCTACATATGAGAATTCATAAAGTCCATCAGGACAAAAAAATTAAGATTAAAATTCTTTTGCTTAAAAAAATCTCTAATATAATTTTAGAAGTGTATAGTTTTTAAAATGTAATATTTAGCTTACTTTCATTGATGAACGTCTTTCTGTGATGCTACCAGGAAAAACAGGCTTATGTCCTAGAGGTTAATATAACCATGAATATATATATATTTTTAACACAATAGCTTTTATATTTCCTTTCTCTGAGTGTATGGAGTTGAAATGCTAAATGTATCCATTGTACTGCGATTGGCTGTCTCCACACACAGGGAATTGAGCAGGACGCTAAAAAGAGAATCAAATGCCTTGGGCAAATGTTTGGTTAGCCATTGACAGCTTAAAAAAGTCAAATATATTACTAGGTCAAAGAATTTTGAAAGCTACTCGTTTACAAGTTTTACATTCTTGATCTCAAAACATTTATTGCACCGTATCTATTACCGTCCTCATCAAATAGTTTTCCTACTTAATAATTAATACTATCCTGATATATTATTCTTTTTGCCATCTCCTCTTTTTATAAGCACAGTCAAATACTAAAAGTATTTTGACTGAAGCACAGTCAATACTTGCAGTCAAAAGCCAGTTTTAGCATAATTTGCTGTTCAAATCAACATATCTAACATTTTGCTCTTGTGCCAGATTAACAGGATACTGTAACTAAATACTTTAAAAATGCTGTAACTAAATGCTTTTCCCGCTATATGTTTGTTCTCCAGGTTCACAGTGGAACAGGAAATTGACTTAAAAGATGTTTTGAAGGCCCTTGGAATAACTGAGGTTTTCATCAAAAATGCAAATTTGACAGCTCTGTCTGGTAGGAAATAAACACCAATTTTTTTTAAATGTCATTATTTCAGAAAAGCTTTGAAAAGTGATGCTGTTGAACCCTCTATTTACTATGGAGTTCTGAAGTAAAATAAAGTTATCGTTTGCCAAATAAATGTAACGAATACATTTACCTTCAATACCCCAAACTATAAATCATGGTCATAACATTGTTTATATTATTCTGGTCCATGTCTTATCTTCAATAATGGATATTCTCCAGAAGACCTGTCTTATATATCTTTAAATTCCCCATCCTACCTGTCACAATGCCTTGTAGAGTAGATAATCAATAAACATGGTGATTTAGTATCTCAATATGTTCGGTTACAGTAAATTATATAGAAAAGAAAGAAGGAAGAAAGGACAAACCCATGCCTGCTGTAAGAACTAAACAAGAACTAAACACTTTAAAAAATTGTTTTTAGTGTTTATTTTTTTTTTTTTTTTGAGAGACAGAGCATGAATGGGGGAGGAACAGAGAGAGAGGGAGACGCAGAATCTGAAGCTGGCTGCAGGCTCTGAGCTGTCGGCACAGAGCCCGATGTGGGGCTCAAACCCACAAACCGTGAGAACGTGACCTGAGCTGAAGTCAGATGCTTAACCAGCTGAGCCACCCAGATGCCCCAACGCTTTTTAAAAGAACACCTAGTGGGATGATGTAAAGATTGTCTTTAGTCTTCAATAAGAAACCAGTGGTTTTGTAGTAGCTTCAAAATATACCTGGCATATGGGTAATTTATTTTAAATATCCCAAGGTGGGGGAAAACCCAGTTGAATTATTTGATTCAGATGCCCTAATTTGTTCAAGGTAAAAATCATTAACATATTAGCAACATTAAGTACTTAGAACATGTAAAATCCTTTTGGAAGTATTTTAAGCAGCTAACCCCAAGACACTTATCATTGAAATAAGGTACCTGTGAGTTTAAGACTTAGCTTGTATAACGTTGTTCTATCATTTCTGTGGAATATGGAAACTATCATAGATAGAGAGATAGATAGATAGATAGATAGGGACATAATCAAGATAAAAAAAAAAAAAAAAAAACCTCAGTGTGTAAGTCCTCTTTATATGCAATCTATTGGACCCAATTCTCCAACCAGAGAGAGCTGAGGCAATAGAAGTTTCCTTAGCAGTTTATGTGTTCAGGAGAGAATTTAGTTTTCCTCTCCTGAAGTAGCATCCTATAGAAAATCAAGCCGACCAAATAAGAGCTTCTATGAGGAGTATGAGGATCCATGGATTGAATTCAGTGAAGTGGATGCCTCTACCCCTGAAATTGCATATAAGTGTGTACACACACACACACACACACACACACACGCAGAAAAAGAGAGAGTGGAGATAGGTTCATAGATTTCAGGAAATTCTCAAAGAGTTTATAGTCAAAAAGGCCTTGCCTCCCAGATTTAGAATTGGACAGATTGTTTTCTAAGCAGCACTCAGCAATGAGATGATGTTGACGTATCTGATACCACAACTTCTACCCGATTAGAGAGCCTACATCTCAAAACACCAGTAGAGCTTTTCTAGCTGTCTACTATATAAATGTTCCTGTCCACATCAGAGAAATGTGAATTTTTCCTGAGTAAAGGTTTTCTTGGCTTACATTCACGCTCCTAGGGCTCTGAACTCTTCAGTGGGATTGTGAATGAGGTAGGACTGGGGGAGACTCACAAGCTAATGGACACTTTTGTGCTTGAGTCAGAAATATATCTGTGGCTCAAGCATAGTATCATTTAAACTTCTTATGCTCCCTTCCTTAGGAATTGAGAGAATCTGTATAACACACTAGCCAAATTCCAGCTGGATAATTACATTCCGCTTTCCTACCGTGGCTCTATTTTCTGTTTTATTAGAGATTCCTCACTGTCTCACCCAAACATCGAGGCAGTTACTTCACACACATAAGAGTATCTGCTCCTTCTTGGTCCTGAGGGAGTAGCACTGCAGTGGCAAATCCATTATTGTGGTCAGTGTAGCTTAAAATGTTGGCAAATCTGGGAGGTTTATGATGTAATATTTAATTGCCTTTAGTATGTACAGAGACAATAGAGAATAAATATGTATTATGAATGCAGATGGTTCAGAAATTTGAAATCACACTCGGATCTCTCGGAGTTCACATAGTTTCTATGTGAAGTCTCTGTTCATCTGACCAAACCTCAGTCAGAATTTAACAGAGGCTGCATTCCCACTACCTGGCACATGGCTGACACCCAGTTGGCACACAGCAGATGTCCACTAAAGGATAAAACAAGGGAGGGAAGGAGAGAAGAGGTTTCTTCAGGGCCACCTCACATATTACATTTCTCGGAACATTTAACTCCTTAAAACATCAGTAAGAAATCCAGGATTGGCCATCCTCAAACACTACCCCGTTCGAGTCTTCAGGATAACGTGATGAAAGGTCTAAAGTCAACTTCTCAAGCTTTCAGTGGGAACTCTTTATTCTTAACTCCTTAGTTTTGCCAGGACCTTGGTAGACTCAGCATGTCAACCCACCCCAACCAATATATCCTTTCTCTTTCTCTCCCTCTCCCTCTCTCTCATTCTCTTTCTCACACACATCCACATCCACATTAATTTATGAATCACTCTTTCAAAACCTATTTACTGACACAACTATAAAACTTGTCCCTCTGCTTTTACTGAATTTGATAGTGTTTATTCCCTGCTTTGTTCACTTGGGCGCCATATGCTCTGCCCTACATGGTTGGTGTCCTTTTCAGGTGTCCAGTTTTTTTCCTCTCCAAATGACACGAAAACCCTGATGATTAAAGTGTCTATGACAGGGCACCTGGGTGGCTCAGTTGGTTGAGCGTCTGACACTTGGTTTTGGCTCAGGTTGTGATCTTGTGATTGGTGAAATGGAGCCCCATGTCAGGCTTCCTGCTGGGCATGGAGTCTGCTTGAGATTCTCTTTCCTTCTCCCTCTGCCCCTTCCCCACTATCGCGCATGTGCACATGCTCTCTCTCTCTCTCTCTCTCTCTCTCTCTCTCTCTCAAATTAAAAAAAAAAAAAATTAAAGTGTCTGTGACAGTAACCCCTGCACATACCCAGGAAAATTATTAACGTGTATTTGATTATTACTTCCTGCCTTAATGAATTTCATGGTGAGAATTTCATGGTATTTAAGATATACAACATTAATTACATTCAATGCCATGTCTATTCATTTCATTTAATAACTCTTTGTGAGGTAGATGGTGTGAACACGGTACTATGTCATAAAAATGAAACAATGATTAAGATATACCTACTGTGAAAACAGATGCAGACTTATGGGGAGAAAGACATAAAGAGTGGATTTAATAAAAGGAAGAGTGGTAGAAATGCTTTACTGGAGCACTGGTTCTCAGCCAGGACAATTCTGTCCCCCAGGGAACATTTGGCGATAACCGGAGACCTTGTGGATTGTTACACCTGGGGAGTGCTATTGGCATCTATCCAACAGATGGCCAGGGATGCATCTACATCCCAGTGATCTATGCTGCATAGGACAGACCCACAACAAAGAATAATCCAGTCCCAAATGTCAAGAAACCCCATAGCAGAGAAAGCATTGGGAAAGCAGAGAGGGAAAAGAAAGTCAATGGGCAGCCTGGGAGCATATTGGTTCAAAAGATGGAGGAGGATGGGGTGCCTGGGTGGCTCAGATGGTTGAGTGACCATCTCTTGATTTTTGGCTCAGGTCAAGGTGCTGGGGTCATGGGATCAAGCCCTGCATCAGGCTCTCTCTCCCTCGGCCCCTCTCTCCTGCTCTCACTCTTATGTGTGTGCATTCCCTCTAAAATAATAATTTAAAAAAAAATGGAGGAGGAGAATATAGGTATGTATTTCAGTTTTTAAATGCGTTGAACATTTTTTAATAATGTCTTAGAAGATGATAGCAATGGTTACCTCTGGAATACAGGACAGAGGCTCTTAGATGAAAAAGGAGATGTTGTTTCATGTACCACTGTATACCGTTTAGGATTTTGCCTTGTGTATGCACAACATCTTCAATTAAAATGCTATATTGAAAACTGGGAAAAACTTTTAAAAATAGCATTATTAGTAGAATTCCTAAGTTCAAAAGCACCCAGAAAACACTTCAGTACTATTTTGATACTACCAATTCTTAAATTCTGCAATGAAATTGTATCTTTCTTTAAAGATAGCAAATATGATTTAGCAGTGGAACAAAAAAACAAAAACAAAAACAAAACAAAAACCCCTGCTCCACATTCTCTTGCTTCTGGAAAGATGCAGTGACTTGAGAGTCCTTTGCTAAGACCTCTTGAATCCACTCTTTCATTTTCTATTCCATGGCATCCACCTTTATTTCAGACTCTCATGACCACTGCCCCAGACTATTTCAATAGCCTCCTAAACGGTTTGCAATCTCTCTTCCCTCTAATCTGTCTTATGTACCACTGCCAGGATTAATCACCTTAAAGCCCGCTCTCAGATCATCTCAGCTCCTGTTCGGAGCCTTCCTTGTTCAGTCTGCAGTGCACTGTCCGCTGCTTGGCAGGGCATTCAGACCTCAGCTCCCTCCAACCTTAACTCCGACGGAGTCCTTACATACAGCTTTCACCAGCCAAACTGACCGCTGGCTCTGCACCTCACATCTCCCTAGGGCCCCATCATTGTAACGTCTCTCCCACCTGAAATAGATCTCGAACGGATCTTCAGCTTCGATATCGCCAACTTCATCAAGCCACGTGATTGCACCAACCAGAAGTAATTGCTCCTTCATAAATTCTACAGTATTCTGCACTTTTCTTTATGCTGCATAACATACCCGATCTCAGATTATCATTACTTATGCATTGGATATCGTCTGCTAGAATTTAAACCTCTCCAAATTGATCCTTGTGTGTGTTTAGGAAGCACGCAGTTCTGTGCTTTCTGGCTAGTACTCACTGAAAGAAGAAATGAATAAGATGAAATGCTGTGTATTTACTGTGCTTATTTTTTTTTTAATCTCAATTTGATGTCCATTGCTTTTGACGCTAAACTCCATTAACATAAAACACAGTAAAGACTCATACAATAAACATGGAATCTAGAGAGTGCTGAGAATCATTTTCTTCTCAGGCTCGATTTAAAATGCTCATCTAGTGGCAGTGAGGATCCTGTTATAGAGTAGGGCTATTTTTGTAATGGAAATGAATGACTGTCAGCATTTGGATTAATAGATAATCCTCTTGGAAGGTGGAAGGGGAAGGAGAAAGAGAGTACTAAATCCTTCAGCACAAAGTACGAGCTTTAATAAAGGAGCCAATAAAGTAAAGGAATTAAGAAGACACAGCAAAAGCCACATTCCGGTCAGACTCAAGTGCTGAGATTTATGCGGGACTGACTCTTACATCCTGCCCTTGTTTGTTCTTCTTCTCCTTGCACCTGTAAGCCAGAGGGCTGCAACTGTCTTCCGGTGCCCTACCTCCACTCTGCCTCCTACTTTTTTGCCTGAACTGTTGTAACAGCTAGCTAACTTGAACTTCTGCCCGTAGCTGTTTGCTCATCTGATTCACGCTTTACAGCTCCTGCCGCAGATTATCTCCTAAAATCAAAGCAGTAGTGCCCTGTTACTTCTGGATGAAGCCCAGGCTCTCCAGACTCGTGGTTCAAGCTCTTAAAATCAGGCGCATCCCCTGCCATGCCCCGCCTCCTCATTGCCCAGGATCCAATTGGACTTCAAGTCTTTGCCGAGGCTTGTCTCATTTGCGATATAATCCTCTGCTAGGGATGTCCTTGCCCCATTCTCTGGCTCTTTTCTGCTTACCTTCAAGAACCAGCCCAAATGGCACCGCCTCCAAGAAGCTTTCCCTGACGTCTCTCCCTTCCGAATGGTTCACTTTCCCTCATCTGGCCTGTCATCATGCAATGTGCTATCACAGGTTCTACCTTTTCCTTAGATTGTCTGTTCACATACCTGTCTCTGTCCTCGGAGCTCCTCAGAAGCAAGGACTGTGGCATAGATGACTTTCTGTCCTCAGAGCCCAGCATGGTGTGGAGAGCAGGACAGATGCTGGCTGGGTAGGAAGTGGTGATGGGCCCGCCTCACTCCAGGTGTAGAGGCTTCTCTCAAACGTCCGGCCCTCTTCACTCTCTGTGCTCTAGCCACACAGGCCTTCTTTTGGGTCCTTGAACACACCTGGCTCCCATCTGCCCCTGCACTAGCTTTTCCCTCGGCCGAAAACTGCCTTCAGGTGTTCCCGTGGCAGGCTCCTTTGTATACTTTAGGTCTCAGTCAAATCCACCTTCTCAGATGGCCTTTCCCAACACCCTGAGTCAAGTAGCTCCCCTTGCCTGCCCCCGTCACCAGCCAACACTTCACCTCATCTTGTTTCTTAGGAACACTCACCACACCCTGAAATTGTGGCCATTTATTGATTTGCTTTTTTATTGCCATTGTTATTTCATGTCTGCTTTCCTCCCATTAGGAAGGAACTTTTTAGTTTACTATAGTATATCCAGCGTATCCACAATGGCACATGGGAGGTGCTTAGTACCTGAATGAACGCACGAATGGACAGATGAATGAATATTTGCTGGTCTATAACAAAATTTCTCCAGAAAAACAAACACTCTTCCTACCTCGGAGGAACTCAAATTCTACGAACCTTTCTAAAGTTCATAGGTGGGGCTGAAGCTAAAAATATTTTAGCGACTCAAGTACAGAGACGCTTTTGATATTCTCGGGTTCTGTTATGGAACGCTCTTCATTTTGTTATTTTAAGCATGTCCTTGGTGACGCAGAAAGCTATTTAAATTGGCTGTGTTTAGGAACAGTGCCACAAGGGAGCTAGTGGCATCCACTCGCATGATGGCCATCCTGCCAACATTATGTTAATCACAGATACTTAGAGCTTTGGTTTCCTGCACAATATCTCCTATGAACAGAGTACTTGATAAATATTTGCTCAGTGACTGAATGAATGCCTTAGTATTTTGCCCTGCTTTCTGCAGAAGAGCTTGAATTATTGCCCAGCTTTTCTCTGGTAAACCTAGGGCTTGCTGGCCCCTTTCCCATCTTCTCCTTTGTGAAAAGCCCGGCTCCACGCTGCCCAGAGGCAAGCAGGACTAGTTATTTGGCAGCAATGTCTGCTGCGGCCAGGAGGGGAGGACTGCTTGGGGCCAGCATACGCAATGTGTTTTTTTTGCGTGTAGCTTTGTTTGCCTTTGATTTATTTATTTTCCTTTTCTGGAGAACAGTGAACTTTTCTCTAGTCAGTAAGACGGGCTCATCAGTGTAAATCTCCTTAATTCCCCCTCACATTTTGATTCACCAAATATCCGAGTGCCTACTTGGTGCCTGGCAGTGTGCAAAGCATGGCAAGTAGGAGATAAATTGGACAGCGAGGTCTAGGCCCTGAAGGAATAGGTGTATGGCGAATGGCCTAGCGAGAAAGACGGCCTTGATTGACACCTAATTACATGAGGATGAGCAATATTGGAGGCAAGCATAAGAAGCCATGAACTTGCCTAGTAGGTGCCTGCATGACCAGACTGGGTGGTGGCAAGTCCCATTCTTGTTGAAACCACTTTTGGCTTATATTTTAAGGTGACTGCTTGCAGTGTGTCCCGAGAGAAGAAAGTTTCATTTTATTTCTTCCCTCCGCTATTTGTGCTGTGATTTATCTGTTACTTTTTCTCCCACTGGTATATCTCATGGGGCAGTGTGTTTCTGAAAGTTAAGTGTCCTGAGGTCTCACGTACATCTGCAGACATTTGCTGTCCGTTGGAGTTGGAACATTGGATTCAATCTTTATTTTGCTGTCTTTGAAATATATATGAGGCCACCGGCCTGTTGGATCCCGTTCCCTTAGCTCCTTCTCCACGACTGGATTTTTAAGTTTTTAGTCTGCGTGTGGTCCTTGCATTCTCTCCCTGTCTAGTGCTGTTGTCCGTCAATTTTCCTAGAGCATCCACTTTGGATGAATGTCATATGTTTTATCTATTACAAGAATAAACTTTATAGCCATGCTTGTGAACAGAATTGTGGCCATGACGGCCATAGAGTGACGTATCCAAAGTCTTATTATAGTAGGAAATAGCGAGTCCCTTTCATTCAACGATTACTAAATTCCTGTTCGTGCTAGGTTAAGTACTGGAAACTCACACATTACCAGGAAACTCTCTTTTCTTAACGTTAGTTCAGTCACTAGGCCCACGAAACGTCAGAAGCCAGGGACCGCAAGAGCAATGACACAATCCTTGCCTTAAGGGATTTGACAGTTCAGGAAGAGAGAAATATTGCAAATATAAAGGCTTCAGTTGAATAAGACGCTGGGTTCAGTGGGAAAGAGTGGTTAGTTCTACCTTAGTGATGAATAGCAGTCAGAGGAGAGCAGAAAAGCCCAACAGGGCTCAAAGCTGAGCTTCAGAAGTAGATTAGGTATCTGACTATACAGGGATAAGGGAGTTTCTGGGGAAACAAAGACACAGAAGGGATCAAGTATGGTATGTTTAGATTATTGCTATGCAAATAATCTGGAGCACAGAGCATGGCGAGAAGCATGCTAAATGAACGGCACAAAGGCAATCTCCTGGAGACCCCCATACTGCACCCCGAGGTTCGTGGGTACACAGTATGCCAAAGGCAAGGCGGGAGGCAGAGCCAGCAGGAGTGGGGAGAAAGGGTTTTCAGTCGGGTAGTAGTGGCATAAACTGGTTTCTATTTGATGAGATCATCCTGGAGGAAGCCCTAATGTGAAATGGGGTCAGTTAGGGCAGTTCTCAACCACTGTGTCATTACACACTAGGACATCCCTTGAAACCTCATTTGAAAAAAGTATTTGCATATGTTGCTGGGTTTAATGTTCTGATTAAAAAAACAAACAAGCAAAAAAACGTTTACCTCTATGTTAACAGGTGAGTTTGGCCTATGATTTTCTTTCCTTAGACTGCCCTGGGTCAATTTTTATATCAAGGTAAAAGTATCCATAGATGACTTAGATTGCTTTTATTCTCTTTCTAGAGTTTCAAATGGTTTTATAACAGAGAAGCCTATCTGTTCTTTGGGGGATTGGTTAAATCACTTAGGAAACCATCCAGGCTTGGAGTCTTTAATTTTGAGGAGGGAGAAATTTTTGTCTACTTACTCAACTATCTTAATGGTTACTGGATTATTCAGATATTCTATTTTTTTCTTTGTTCAGTTTTATAATTTATATATTCCTATAAAATTGTCCAGTTGCTGACAAGTCTCTTTATTTTCAAAACTATCTGCATAAAGAAGCACAAGAATCTTTTAGGGGAGATAGAAATATTCTGATTCTTATTTGTGGAGAGGGGTTCAAAGATATATCAAAACTTACCAAATGTGGTGTTGTTTTGTAAAATATATTTTTGTTTTCCTGTATTGTAATTATTGTGTTGTTAATATATATAGTGCATGGTAAATAAATTACACCTCATAAAGTTGATTCACATTTATCTGCAGAAAATTGTACAAAGTATTTTTTGTGATTTTTAAAAATTCTCTTCTCTATCTTAGGACATGTTCTTTTTTGCCTTAATATTGTTCATTTAGGTAATTTCTCTTCTTTGTGAATCCTGTTAAAGGTCTGTCCACTTCATTATCTTTTAAGTGACTCACTCTGTAGGAAGAACCCTCAGCATCCCTGCCTTCTTGATCTTTCTGCCATGGTGCCTTGTAGTATCCCTCTTCTCCATCTCCCTACCATTCTGTGTGGGTAAATGAGGGCATATAAGAGGTTAGGTGACTGGAGGAGAAGACCCTTGTGGCAGAAACCAGAGTGAAAGGGATGAAATTCCTTCTTTCAAGGTGTCTAGTGTAGTCAAAAGATCAGACTCAAGAGCTAGGAGGCAGTTTCCTCTGTGCAAATTGATGCGGCTACCGTATCATTTGCTGTCGTTGAAAATGCCCCTCCGAATATTTAAAGAGGGCTTAGCTGGCAGTGTGAACACCCATCACCCTTTAGGAACTACGTTGTCTCACTTTTGCATCCAGGGCCATCATACCGCCTCTTGATGCATGACCCTACCTTAACTGGCAAACTGAAGAAAATGGGCAGCAGAATCTGAAAATAATATAGCATCAGTTAACTAGTAAATAGTTAATATGTTTTACTCTCTTGGAATTCATGTATTTGTTTTGTCAGCTAAATATATCTGACTAGTTGCTTAATGCAGTTTGTGTTGTTCTTTCTATTTGTTGTGGAAAAAAATGAGTCTTCTGGATTTGAGGGAGCTAATTATACTTAATTGTTTAATGTAAAAGTCTATTGCTTTTTATTTTTCTTCTAGTTACCAAGTGCATTCTAGGAGAAAATACCATAATACGTGAGACTATTTCATAATGCAGTGTTTATATCTTAATACTAAATATGAGCTGAGGAAGTAATATCCCTATTAAAAATATATTCAGAGTTGGCACTCAGTTGTCTTGGGGCTGATTCAAAATAAGCAGGTGCTGTGTGAAAGATGTACCAAAAATATTGTTGAACATTATTCCCTATCAGTGTAAGATAATTATGGGTTTTTGAAAACTAGAAAGGAAAATGTCTGTTGTAGGTAGGACTTGGTCACTTACAAAGTCTTACTAAACAGCCTAATGGGAAATCCCCTGTGCTTTTACTGCATCAGCAACAAGGTTATCTTAAATTTGAATTAGACCTCCCAGAATGGAAAAAGGGGGTGAGGGGGGGTGGCAGAAACTTGAGTAATCTTTTATCTTGCTTCCTTATGCTACTTTCCTTTTTATGTATTTGAGCTATGTTTCGTTCATTTTGTTTTAACTTTGGGGACAAAAGTTGGAAACCCAAGTCTGAAAGCTGGGACTGCCATAACAAAGTCCCACAGACTGCGTGGGTTCACAGACCTTTGTGTTCTCACAGTTCTGGAGGCTGGACATCTGAGATCAAGATGTCTTCAGGGTTGGTTTCTTCTCAGGCCTCTCTCCTTGGCTTATAGGTGGCTGTCTTCCCATACTGTATTAATGTTCTCCAGATAAATAGGACCAACAGGATGTGTGTGTGTGTGTGTGTGTGTGTGTGTGTGTGTGTGTGTGTGTTTGGAGAGAGAGAACTATCTGTATCTATACAGAGAAAGAGACAGAAACTGAGAGATTTACTAAGGAATTGGCTTGTATACTTGTGGTGACTTTGGAAATTTAAAATCTTCAGGGTGGACTGGCAGGCTAGAGATTCAGCGAAAAGTCCCAAGACTTCGTCTTTGTTCTTCTAAAGCCTTCAGCTGATTGGAAGAGGCCACCCACATCACAAGGACAATCTACTTCACTCAAAGTCCACCAATTCAAATGTTAATCTCATCCACAAAAAACAAAACAAAACAAAACCCCACATCTGTACAGAAACATCCAGAATAATGTTTGACCCAATACCTTGGCCCAGCTGAGTTGACACATAAAATTAGCCATCATGCATGGTCTTCTCTATCTGTGTCCAAATTTCCTCTTCTTACAAGGACATAAGTCATATTGGATTAGGGCCCACCCTAATAAACTCATTTTCATTTAAGACTCCATCTCTAAATACACTCATAGTCTGAAGTCTCAGGGGCTAGAACTTCAACAGATGAATTTTGAGAGAACACAACTGAGCGCATAACAGCCATTAATTTAAAAGTAAGCATAACTAGAAATACAACCTAAAGGGAAAAACAGCCCTCTTAATGCTGAAAATGTGTTGTTTCCTCTGACTTTAGGATAAAGCATGTTTGTGAACCCTCAGATAAACCAATTAACTGGAATGGGAAGTAACTTTTTTACATATTCATGTTTGTACAATCTAGAAGTCAATTTTGCTTTTCTTTGCCAAGGATATTTCTATTATCACCATAACTAGAGATCAGATTTTTAAACATTTCTTATTCTGGCTATATCTGGATTTCTACCTGTTTTCATTTTGTGCTTTAAAATTTCAGATTAGAGTGTAATGTGTGAGATGTTTTATCTTGAATTATGAACTAATTTGAAGTTGCTATTAAAAACAGAGCCACATTCCTGCTTCCTCTGGCAATATAAGACATAAACATTGGGAAAATTACCAATACAAATAAATGAAGGGAAGCACGAACAAGAGAATATAAAATAAGGGCAAATCTGAAAAGGCTTCTCTGAAATCATAATATAATCTTACAACATGATCTCTTATGTTTTACATCAGTATCTTAAGTCACTTATATTTCCCAAATCTGTTTAAATAAAGGGTAAGATGCTTCCCTCTTTCTGACACTGAAGAAATGCTTCTCTTCTCTCTCTTTTTTTTTTTTGTTTTTTTTTTGTTTTGCAGATAACAAAGAGATTTTTCTTTCCAAAGCAATTCACAAGTCCTTCATAGAGGTTAATGAAGAAGGCTCAGAAGCTGCTGCTGCCTCAGGTGCCAAGATAGAGTTTTCTAAAATCTTCTTGTCTTTTTTAGATGTGTATTTTTAAAATCATCTTGGGTAGGGGGTGGGGGTCATTTTTAGACCCAAGCTAAAAAAAACTGACTCTGCTCTAACTCAGAAGTCAAGCTAATGCTGAGTTTTCTAAACAGAGTATGAAGTACACACGTCCTCCATTGCCCTGATACTGGAGAACTCCCACCTCTAAGGAGAGGCAGGGGGACATTGACAGCTCTGTAGAAGACATTTCCCTGCTGTGCTGCCTCTTTCGATATTTTAAATATTTTCTTGCTGCCCATTTAAACACTTTTCTTCCTACCTAAACATTTGTGGAAACTAGTTCTTCATTTTGTCAACAGTCTTGATTTTTTAAAAGCACATCCATAAACAAGGTGTAATAAATTATTTTAAATAACTGTAACTCAATGATGTTCATAAAATACTTCTATATAAATAATTTGAAAATGTAGACCTACATCATGTGTTCCCAGCGAAATGTTAAATGTCCTTGATTGTTTTCAATGTTCTGATTTCCCTAAAGGAGAATGATTTCTCCATTGAATTTTTTCCCATTTGTTTTTGTTTTTGTTTTTTTGTTTTTGGATTTGTTTCAATCTCATGTTCAATAGCTATGTTCAAATTTTAGTAGGATTTTGCCTTCCTTTGGCAAAATGTAATATATCATTTTTTAACTTCTCCGTAAATTTGTCCACTAGAAGGATATCACCAGTTAAAACTGTTTTCAGGAAGAAATAGAAACACGGTAGTCTTAGGCATCAAGAAAGCTTAAGATCTTACACAGTTTGATCTTGACCTTTTCCTGACAACCAATCACCCTGTAGCAAGTATAACGCGATTACCCCATAATAAGGATCTCAGGGGAATTCGGTTTCCCAGCTGTAGGAAACATCATGCCTCCCTTCCTGCTGTATATTCCATTTAATCACTGCCGTTCTAGCCACTTACCAAAAGCCTGATGACTTCCCACGTGAAAATCCCCATTTTAGACAAAAGAAATAATGATTCGAGGATATAAAGAAACTTGGTTTTTTTGTCTGGGGTGTTTGTTAATTCTCCCCCTTTCCTTAATTCAAAGGTCATTTTAATAAAGCTATGTGTCTTCATCTGAAACAGAATAACAGGCAGAATAACTTTTTCTGGTATTTTGGTGGCGTGGAGATAGGAAACTGTATGTGTGTGTATGGTGTGTTTAAAGATCAAATAGAAATGTTAGCACCTTTACAATTTTTCCTCTAAGTCTTTAAAATCTTGTTTTCCTGTAAATTGTTGCCTTTGCATTAAACATAGATGGTTTGGAGAAATTACTCATTAGTCTCTGCACATCCACAGACATGTAATTACCTTCTCCCTGCACTGTAGGAATGATTGCAATTAGTAGGATGGCTGTGCTGTATCCTCAAGTTATTGTCGACCATCCATTTTTCTTTCTTATCCGGAACAGGAGAACAGGTAAGTCTGTTATGAGCACCGAATTGTATCTATAGGCCAAAGAGAGATAATTTTTAAAAAATTGAGAGCATTTTTACCACATTATGTATCAGATAATTTCTCATGTTCAATTTTTTTTTAAGAGAATTATTTATATTTTTATTTTGAGAACACTGCTAATTATAAGCAAGAAGGAAAGTAAGTATCCCACTCTTTTGTTCACACCCTGTTCTGTTCACTTCCAACCCAATGCAGGTACAGTCCTATTCATGGGCCGGGTCATGCATCCTGAAACAATGAACACCAGTGGACATGATTTTGAGGAACTTTGAATCATTTCATATGTAAAATAGTAACCAAACACATTATGTGTGCAACTGGTACAGTTAAGATTCGTGTTTTACAGTATATCTTATGATACTATTTAAAAATAGCTCCAGATAAAAACAATGTATGTAAATTATAAGCCAACTTGTCAAGGAATGTTATCAGTCTCATTGAGGTGATGGTCCTGTGGTGTCACTGTGTTTGTTGTGCTGTTATTTAAAATAAAAGTACATATTGATCATGTGAACAGCTCTGTTTTCATTTTATAAATTGTAGTGTAAGGATACTTCTAGGTAAAACTTGGGAACTGATTTTGTGGACATCTGAAATCTTTCATAATCATGCAAAAGCAAAGAGCCAAAGTAAATTAGCACCACCATAATAAGCAATAACAAGTCAGCCGAAGACAGGTTCTCCACAAAAATTCTAATTGTTATTTCTCTGAAGATGGTGCATAGTGTAGTATAAAAGAGTATAAACTGAATATCTTCTGTAGGCTCTATGACAAAACTTGGTGGAAAAAAATGGGACTATGCAAACCCCCAGATTATAGCTATAGTGTATTTACTACGTCAGAAACCTGGTATATCACCATGTTTTGCTGCTGCAAGTCACATCCAAATTTCAACAAAGTTCCCAAAATAAACCACATGAGCACATTAATAATAAAAAATGTTCCCTTTGGCAGGTCACCAGAAAATTAACTAGAAAAACCATGCTAGTACAGATACTGGAAACTGGTAGGTCAAGGGCTGAATGCTGCCCACAGAGATGTTCTTGTTTATTCTATGTGGAAGGATTTTATGTTTTGAACTTGAATGTCTGTAATTGGGGTATCACATTCTGGGTTTCTCTCATGGCTCTTGGATGCATTGGTATTTGGGACCTCTGGAGAGTCATGGTAAATGCTTAGCAGAATATATTGGCCTTATTTTAGCAGAATATATTAGCAGAATATATTGGTCTTATTTTCTAGTACAAGGAGATTCCAGTGGGGGCTATGCCCACTTCTTATGTCTCCAGTAAATTACTTAGTTATCCTTTGACTGAGATAATGGTATTCCTTGGATGGGTGGGGGAAGGAGCTGGGGGAGATGATTTCATCACGTTCCATGAATGGAACACCAAATTTTTGATTCTGTGATTAATGGTTGTAGAAAAAGTTTTAAACAGTTTCCAAACTTCACAGAAACAATTGGCATGTGACTTACTTGTGTGTTAGGTATTTTGCTATGATTTGGAGCCGTCAACAAGAATTGATATTATCATTAACTTTAATTCTGTTCAAGGATGTAATGGTTTGGGGAAACCAGGCTTGACCCTAGACCTACCGAGTTCTAAACTCTGGGGAAAAACTTGAAAATCTGTTTTTAACAGATTCCCCGTGGTGATTTTGTTATACACCAGATCTTAAATATTGCGCCCCCCCTCAAAAAAAAAAAAAAAAAAAAAGGATACACATGGAATACTTACATAGTAATTGTTTAGAGACAGTCTATTTATAGAAAATTAGATCAATCAATTAAGTATCCTAAAGTATTAGTGCTTTTCAAACTTTATGTGTAAGGGAGTAACCTGGGGATCTTATTCAAAATGCAGATTCTCATTTAGAAGGTCTGGGGTGTGACCTGACATTCTGCATTTCTGACAAGCTCCCAGGTGATGTGACTGCTTTTGGTACATGGACTCAGATTAGTATCAAAACTCCACTTAACATAAGGTTTGCACGTTTCATACTTTTATATATGGAAACACAAAAACTGTGTAATATTCATACAGCTTGGAGAGATTCAGGGGGTGGGATAGTAGTCTCCATTAAAAGGCACTTACACAAAAAGAGAAAACACTGGTTTTACTCTAAAGCTTCTTTTTTCATGTACATACAATGGAAAAATGCAGGCCTCCTCTGCATATTAGAACACTTGAAATACATTCTTTAACAATACGGAGACATTTATAGGCAGTGCCCACAAAAAATTTATGAATACCCAAGGATACAATGCTTAACACTGAATCTTTTACAGCTTATGTTTTCAGAAGACTTATAGTTTATTCATAAAGCTGAGGTTATTGTAAAACAGTGCTCTTGTTTTCATTTATAATGTACACAGATTGGGCTAACTGATGTTGATTCAGTGTTGATATTCTAGGTTTGTGATATTCTTTATTACCGTATCACTCCTTGTTAAGCATTACATCTATTGCTCTATCTGTAAGTCCATCAGTCAACTAAATGAGTTATCTATAAGGAAGAGTAAATATCATTAGACAAGCATGAGAATGTTATAAAGCCCCAAATGCAATTTTTATTAGCTGGTATATGATTAAACTCTACCATTCAGAATGTTGACCTTAAACTATTTCATTACAATTTAGATGTCCCTTAAATGAAAATGGATTCTGCTTTGGTAGTAGCATGTCTGTGGAGTTCTTTAAAAATACAATACTTGCTAGTACCAAGTTTTTCCTATTGTTTGACTTTGTTTATAATTTCTTCAATATCTTCATTTCTGTTGAAAAGGTAACATCTCATAGTTCAGTTCCATTTCCTTTAAAATGTATAATTTATCTCTCTCTCTCTCTCTCTCTCTCTCTCACACACACACACACACACACACACACACACACACTGTGCACAGCTTATGGAAACTTCTTTCTCTTTGACTATATATTTTGGGAAGAAATCAACAATTATATATCTTTTGCTTTTATTTTAAATCTTTCCAGCTTTATTGAGGTATAATTGACAAACAAAATTGTGTCTATTTAAAGAGTACAATGAAATTTCACATACATATACATTGTGAAATGATTAACACAATCAAATTGATTAACACATCCATTATCTCACATAGCTACCTTTGTGTGTGTGGGGTGAGGTTTACTCTCTTAGCAAATTTCAAGCATACAATATAGTATTCTTTTTATTTTTAAAGTTTATTTATTTATTTTGAGAGAGCACACACACAACTGGGGTAGGGGCAGAGAGAGAGGGAGACAGAGAGAGAATCCCAAGCAGGCTCCACACTGTCAGCACAGAGCCTATACGTGGCTTGATTTCATGAACTGTGAGATCATGACCTGAGCTAAAATCAAGAATCAGATGCTTAACCAACTGGGGTACCCAGGTACCCCCAATGTAGTATTCTAAACTATAGTCACCATGTTGTAGCTCAGAATCCCAGAACTTGTTCACATTACAACTTGTGCTTTTTTGACCAACGTCTCTCTATTTCTCCCACCACCACCCCGCAGCCCCTGACAACAATGAGTCTACTTTATTTCTATGAGTTCCACTTTTCCTTTGTTTTTTTTTTTTTTTAAGATTCCATATTATGAATGAAATCATACAATCTTTGTCTTTGTTTGGCTTATTTCACTTAGCACAATGTCCTGCAGATTCATCCATGTTGTTGCAAATGGCAGGATTTCCTGCTTTTTTATGGCTGAACAATATTCTTGTGTGTGTGTGTGTGTGTGTGTGTATACATATATATATACACATTTGATATATATACATATATTTGTATGTATATACATAATTACAAAGGTAAATATATATTACATTTTCTTTATTCATACATCAATGGACGCAGGTCATTTCCATAATTTGGCTATTATGAATAATACTGCAATAAACATGGGAGTACAGGTGTCTCTTCAAGATACTGATTCTGTTTCCTTCGGATATATATTTTAGAGATTAACATTTTATCATATATGTGATTTGCATATATTTCCTCCCATTCTGTAGGTTGTCTTTTCATTTTGTTGATGATTTCTTTTGCTGTGCTAAAGCTTTTTAAATTGATGGAGTGCCACATGTCACTTTTGCCTTTGCCGCCTGTGTCTTTGGTGTCACAACCAAAAAATTATTGCCAAGACCAATGTCAAGAGCTCTTTCTGTGTGCTTTCTTCTAAGAGTGCACACATGGAGAATATGAGGCTTAGCCCAGCCGCTTTGTTTCGTGTCTGCCAACAAAGTTATTCTTGAGGGAATGTTGAAGCCTCTATATGCACATAAAAATAGCTCATGGAAAAAAGATCTGTGTCTTATGAAGAAAAGGAGAGAAATTTCCACAGAAGAATCAGTTTATTTGTTTTTTATTAATTACTTTGGCTTAAAGTATCATCTTGTTCGTATCAGGTTCTGATTTTGGTGAGACAAAGATCCACGTATTTGTGAAAAGGATGTTTAATTAATGAAAATCGAACCAGTGCAGATAATACATGTACTGTCCTTTGTCCAAATACACTTTTTATTATACATTAAGTATAGATGAACTTTTCCTCTATTTGAAAATTGCAGGGTTTTTTTCTTTAACTGGGGAGAAATAAAGTGGTTATGTGTGACATATGGCATGTTCCAGAAAATGTTTCTTCAGCAGTCATCACAGCTTCTAGCTGATATAGCAGTTTTTTGCTCTTCCTCAAATAGGAGACAGTGTTTCATCTCTCTCCTTTTTTGAAAGTTTTGTGATAATTCATGGATACATAAATCTGACATTTGTCCACACAATGGCTCTGTGCTCTGTCTGTTATTCAAAGAAAATTACTGATGGAGAGATTATCTTTTTTCCATATGATTGAGTGACCCCCTCTTCTGGTATTTTCTGCTTAAATATTTATAACCAAACTGCTGTGGAAAAAAACACAGGCTGTGATATGGGAGAGAACCAAGTTTAAACACAAGATCTGCCACTTACTAGATGCCTGTCCCTGGAACAAGTTGTGTAATCTATATATTCAAATAATAACATTTACTTCATAGGATTATGTTAAATATTAAATAGTAGTCACTCATCAAAGGCTAGCTATTAGCATTAATATCATCATATTGCAGACCGTCTAAGGCACATCATTTCTCACGTTTGCACATTTATGAAAATGGAGTGATTCATAGGGTCTCACACTTGCCAGTAGAGGTGGCAGCTGTGACATGACATTGCTTGTGCATGCAGTAATCTTGTTGATGATGACCGTCTGTCAACAAACTATTTGAGAACAAGTCATAATGACTATTTGGGGAAGCATTGCAAATCCTGATTATCACCTAAAAACCTTGCACTGATTTTTTTTTTTTTTTTCTGTAAGATACGGTGCCAGTTTCAAAGTTTACAGAATAGTTGTCAACAGCTTAGAAGAAAGTTCTAGAGACAAAAATGGCAGTCTGGGCAGGACTGTGTGTCACCAATGATCTCAGGGGCACAAAGGACAGCAGTGTGGGCAAACACGGACATCAAGCGCTGCACAGAAAGTGACTTGGATCTGGACTCTATTTTTTTACAGTTTTTATTTATTTAAAAAAAATTTTTTTAACGTTTATTATTGAGAGAGAGAGAGAGACAGAGAGACAGAGCATGAGCAGGGGAGGGGCAAAGAGAGGGGGAGGCACAGAATCCGAAGCAGGCTCCAGGCTTTGAGCTGTCAGCACAGAGCCCCACGCGGGGCTCGAACTCACAAACCACGAGATCATGACCTGAGCCGAAGTCAGTCGCTCAACCAACTGAGCCACCCAGGCTCCCCTGGACTCTGTTTTAGAAACGTTGTATTTTGCATATTTTCATTTAAAAATGTACATAATGATGACATATGAGAAAACTCATTTAAATAAGTCCACAAAGCATACTTACTGTTTTGAATGAGTTGAAAATAAATGTTTATGCTATTCAATGTGTCACAGTTTAACTGAATGATTTTTCTTTCTTAGTACCTAAAACAAAGGAGTGTCTTACAGCTTATGTCTCGAATTGGCTAAAACTGCATATTATTCACATCAAGACTTGTGAAGGAATCACATTTATTAAAGTACGTAAAGTACATGTCACCTACAATTTTCAGGAGTTTGCCTTCACTGGCTGTTAGGGATTGCTTAGCAGTTCAAATTCAAAAGGAGATGGAGGAGAAGTTCAAATTCAAAAGGAGGGGAGGGGGAAAGCAAGAGGGGAGTAAAAAAGCAAATGTTCCCAAACTACCTGCACACAGTAACTACTTTCAGCAAAATGATTCTACAGTACCTGAAGTGGACTAAACTTGGTCATTAAAAAAATATCTGAAAGAAGTTTGTTTCTGGCATTCATCACAGGGAGGTGAACATTAATGACTGAAATGTATCTGTGTGATGAGGGCAGGGGAAGGGCTGGGGTTACTGAATCCACTTTGTCTTTTTAAAAAATTGCATCTCAGTATAGCTTAATAACATTCTCACTTTACATACTGCACCTGCTAATTAGAGGCAGTCCATGAGGAGGCTACTAACGATCAGATTTAAAGTGCAGAGGCTGGGGCGCCTGGGTGGCTCAGTCGGTTGAGCATCCGACTTCAGATCAGGTCACGATCTCTCGGTCCGTGAGTTCGAGCCCCGCGTCAGGCTCTGAGTTCGAGCCCCGCGTCAGGCTCTGGGCTGACGGCTCGGAGCCTGGAGCCTGCTTCCGATTCTGTGTCTCTCTCTCTCTCTGCCCCTCCCCCGTTCATGCTCTGTCTCTCTCTGTCTCAAAAATAAATAAATGTTAAAAAAAAACAAAAAAATAAAGTGCAGAGGCTGCATTTTGCCCTGAAATTTCTTTTTCTTTCAATAACATCCTTTTCTCCAATAAGATTGTTTTAATTACCTGGTCTGACAATTCACAGAAGTTATGAACATACACCACTTCCTTAACAGCAGACTTCTAATTTTTAATTTCATTGTCTTTACAAGGATTAAATGGAAGCCAATTTCTAGAGCATTTCCTATGTCAAAATGACGCCAGGGGAAGAAAGTTTAAAAAGAAATGCTAGCTTTTGATTTTTGAAATAAAATATCTTTCCAATTGAAACTATTCAAAAATATTTATTTGAACCAAATGAAGTTCATCTGGTTTCTACTTCAAGTAGTTGCTTCTGAATTTTTTTCACCAATGTAAATTACATTCATAAAGCTAAAATTTTTCAGCAAGAACTGAAGTGTCATTTACCTGAGCAAGTTTTAAAAGGAAAAATGATATGCCACAAGATGTCACTGTAATCCTAATAAATGGGTAAGGGTAATCGCTTTTATTTCTACGTTTAAAGAAATTAGGTGAAAAATCCGCACAATAGGCACAACACAGTTACTAATATTACAGTCTATTTTCCAGATCTATATCTATAAAAAGCACATCAGAATAAACCCCTGGCATTAAATGGCAACTCTCATAAAATACGAATCTTCTGCTCTTTTGAAAAAAAATCATCTTCATTTTCACGACACAATTCCATCTAGCCTATTTCTGATTCAGATTTGAAGTACAATAATACACTGGACTCATTGGAAATAAAAACTCCAGGTTAAAGATCCAGTAGAAGCTCTTTATACTCATCCTATGATATCTTTGATATCTATGAAAGATTCAATTGCCAGCCAGAATGGAGATAAAATTGTGAAAAAAACACAGTTTGGATCGAGAAAGAAAGAAAGAAACAAAGAAACAAAGAAAGAAAGAAAGAAAGAAAGAAAGAAAGAAAGAAAGAAAGAAAGAAAAGAAAATTCCTGCTTGATAATGTACTTGAGACACAAATTGTAAATGAAATACCCATTCTTGTTAATTTCCCCTCTGAAAATCTTTTTCTGATTCACATCCTATAGTCAAAGCACACAGATGAAAGGGACATCTATAAACCTATTTCAACTATACTGACAAAATCAGGGGAAAAGTGAGTTTAGTGGTCTTGAAAGTAGTTCTTTCAAGATTGCTTTTGCCATTACTGGTGGACAGAATAATATATCATTTCTGAAAGGAGGCACTTCCATGTCTCTGAATGTGTAAAATAATGTTATATTCAGAGTCCTTAGGTGATATGTACAAGGGTTGATTGGCTGGCATACATGGATGTGGAGGCAATTTTTTTAAGCTGTCCCTTACTTTTTAAAAAAGAATGTCTCAGTGAAAAAAACTGTTGAAAAGCAAATCCTTATAGCTAAGCATATGAAAGCCTTTGCTACCTGTAACTTTGGTGGTCAGTTTTCATTTGACTGAAGTTTTTCCATATTTATTCACTTAAATATTGCTAATTTATCATGCACTAAAGATACTAAAATGAATCAGACACAGAGCCAATGGACTGTTAAAGCTTTTGAAAACTAGCTGAAGATGGGAACTGTATTAGCAGATGCTGTTAGGATAGAAGCTCATATTGTGTGCATCTGGGGCATAGAGGAAATGAGTTCCTCAGGAGTTGGGATAAAGAGGTCTAGTTCTCTATAAATCCCAAATAGAGGGCAACAAAGATCTTCAGGTGATTGTTTTTTCACTTGATATGCTGATTTATTTTCTCTGTCCTAAAAGAAAACCTGACAAAATGCATGGTTTCAGTTTTCTTTTCAGCTTGATAAATTTATTTAACTAATCAAACCATCCATTTTCTAATTTGCATGATGTTGTTAACACGACAGAACTGTAAGAAATTGCTCACTTGAAGATTGAAAACATTTCTAAAGAGATGTTCTCTAATGCTCCTGTGGGTGCATAGTCTTATTGAATTCTATACTTTTTTGTCTCTGCACATAACTTATTGTAAAAAAAAGGGAGGGGGTTATCCAGTGCTTATACACTGTTCTGTAAAAAAGGAAAAGCTTTTTAAAAATCATTTTAATGGCTAATAAAGATACAGCAAAGTCTATACATTTATCTTATCAGCTAGAAGTTCTCCCCCCATTAGTAAAGCATTTTACATCCCCCGTATCTATTTTCTAGAGCTGTGACAGGAAAATGGATTCTCACCTGTGATAGGGCACAGCTAGAACGATCTGTGGGAAGCCCCAGCACAGGCACGAATGGCTTCAAGGTTCAGTTCCAGGTAAGGAAAAGGACTCAAGTGCTGGCAAAGAAAGAACTTTTATGGCAAAAACTTGGATATTATCACCAGTGACAGTGCTGTAAATCTGAGCACGAGATTTATAGCTGTAGACAGACATGTAAGCTTTTTCTGGGCAATGACTTGGCTAGGAGTGGACAGGAACAGGTTCATATCCTAATGCTCCTCCAGCTCTGGGCAGATCTCTGTCCATGAACGTCACCAGGACCACCGCCTCTTGGGCCACCTCTATAAGGGATGTATGGAATACTGTGCCTAACCACCCACATCTGATGTTGTTTATGTCCTTTGCACAGCTTCATTGTCTTTTGGAGCAGAAACTTACATACCGGCAACCTAAACTAGGTGCAAATCATTCTCACTGACTCTGCAACCCCAACCAGCTTCTTTGGTCTGGCCCAGAATCTGCTATGGTTGTTATTAAAGTAAAAGTTCCAGCAAATACAAATTAAAACGACAGTGAGATACCACCTCACACCAGTCAGAATGGCTAATATTAGCAACCCAGGCAACAACAGATATTGGCGAGGATGTGGAGAAAGAGGATCTCTTTTGCACTGCTGGTGGGGAATGCAAACCGGTGCAGCCACTCTGGAAAACAGCATGGGGTTCCTCAAAAAATTAAAACTAGAACTACCCTATGACCCAGCAACTGCACTACTAGGTATTTATCCAAGGGATACAGGAGTGCTGTTTCAAAAGGGCACATGCACCCCAATGTTTATAGCAGCACTATTGACAATAGCCAAAGTATGGAAAGACCCCAAATGTCCATCAATGGATGAATGGATAAAGAAGATGTGGTGTATATATATATATGTATGTATGTGTGTATATATATATATATATGTGTGTGTGTGTACACACACACACACACACACACACACACACACAATGGAGTATTACTCAGCAATCAAAAAGAATGAAATCTTGCCATCTGCAACTACGTGGATGGAACTAGAGGGTATTATGCTAAGTGATTTTAGTCAGAGAAAGCAAACATATGATTTCACTCATCTGAGGATTTCAAGATACAAAACAGATGAACATAAGGGAAGGGAAGCAAAAATAATATAAGAACAAGGAAGGAGAACAAAACATAGGAGACCTTCAAATACAGAGAACACACTGAGGGTTGCTGCGGGGTGGGGGGGGGAGGTTGTGGGTGGAGGGATGGGCTAAATGGGTAAGGGGCATTAAGGAAGATACTTGTTGGGATGAGCACTGGGTTTTATACATAGGGGATAGATCACTGGAATCTAATCCTGAAATCATTATTGCACTATATGCTAACTAACTTGGATGTAAGTTAATGAATAAATTTTTTAAAATCATAAAAAAAAGAATGGGAGAGCTGCCTGGCAAGATTGAGATGTATCATTTCTGGGCTGCTGTCTAAGTAAAAGATATGTGTCTATTTATATTTATTTAAACATTAAAATTTGAGGATACTGTTAAAGTGGATTCAAAAAAAAGAGCTTATGGGGCGCTTGGGTGGCTTGGTCGGTTAAGTGTCCGACTTTGGCTCAGGTCATGATATCACGGTCCATG
Source organism: Herpailurus yagouaroundi (assembly GCF_014898765.1). Taxonomy (NCBI): domain Eukaryota; kingdom Metazoa; phylum Chordata; class Mammalia; order Carnivora; family Felidae; genus Herpailurus; species Herpailurus yagouaroundi. The sequence continues at coordinate 61,336,681 of NW_024412400.1, forward strand.
AGTTTGAGCCCCGCGTCGGGCTCTGTGCTGACAGCTCAGAGCCTGGAGACTGTTTCAGATTCTGTGTCTCCCTCTCTCTCTGCCCCTCCCTTGTTCATGCTCCGTCTCTCTCTGTCTCAAAAATAAATAAATGTTAAAAAAAATTAAAAAAATAAAATAAAATAAAATAAGAGCTTAAATACTCAAGTTAAATTATTTGTAAAAAATTGTTAAGTCATTGCCTCATACTAAAGCACAAATAAATGTTGTAAGAGTTAGGGGCTTAAAAATAAAACCATAAATTGAAACATAAAACAAAAAAAAAGTTAAAGTTCCAGCTGCTGTCAAACAGGAGACATTTTCTTCAGAGAATTGGATTTTTTTTAATTAAAAATAATCATTAAAAGACGACTTAATAACAAAAAAACAAAACCAAAAACAAAAAAACCCAAAAAACCCCCAAAGAATCCAATTACAAAATAGGCAGAGGAACTGAATAGAGATTTTTCCAAAGAAGACATACACATGGCCAATAGGTCATGAAAAAGTACTCAACATCACAAATCATCAGGGAAATGCAAATCAAATCCACAATGAGCTATCACCTCACGTCTGTTAGAATGACTATCATAAAAAAGACAAGCAATAGAAGTGTTGGCAAGGATGCAGAGGAAAGTGAACCCTTGTGCACTGTTGGCGGGAATGCAAATTGGTACAGCCACTATGGAAAACAGTATGGAGGCTACTAAAAAAAATTAAAAATAGAAATACCATACGAGCCAGCAATTCCACTTCTGGGTGTATATCCAAAAGAAATAAAATCACTATCTCAAAGTGACATCTGCACCCCCATGTTCAATGCAGCATTTATTAACAATGGCCAAGACACAGAAAAACAAACTAAGGGTCCACAACGGATGAATGGATAAAGAAAATGTGGTGTACATATACAATGGAATATTATTCTGCCGAAAAGAAGGAAGTTTTGTCATTTATAATAACACGCATGGGCCTTGAAGACATCATACCAAGTGAGGTAAGTCAGATAAAGACTAATAATACTGTGTGATCTCATGTGTGGAATCTAGAAAAGTTGAACTTACAGAAGCAGAGAACGGATTGGTGGTTGCCAGAGACCAGGGGTTGAAGGTGGGGAAGATGGGTGAAGGTGGTCCAAATGTACAAACAAACAAACTAAAACAAACCTAACAGTTCATAGGAAGGGAAAAGACAGACCCAGCCAGTCCTATGGCAAAAACACTTGGCTTTCTTTTGCCACCCGTTCCTTTTTCTCCTGGACACATAACATATCCCAGCCTGCCTTGCAGATGCATGCAGCCAAGCAACTAAATTCTGGCCAAACGGTCATGAGTGGACATATGTATGTCATTTTCCTATCCTCTACCTCTTTTTCTCCCGTCACCTGTTGGCCGGATATAGAATGTCTGGAGATGTTCTCAGGCCCTAGGCGCTAGCACTACAAGAGGGAAGGAGGCTGGTTCCCTGAATGGCCACTTGCAGAAAAGATATCCAAAGGAGCCATGGGACCAAGAACTCACTCATTTGACCAGTGCATCAGCAAAAAACTACAACTTGTATAGTTACGTCACTGAATTCAAGTCTGTTACGGCAGTTACCCTGCTATGGCTTCTCTAAGCAAATGTATGACGGATTTATTCTCATAAGTATGCTGTATGCCTTTCGCTCTTTTTTCCATTTTTCTTTTCCTTGACATTTTACCAAAATAATACACTGGAAGATACTTATCCTAGATACCAGTGTGGTCCCCAGTTAGCCAGACAGATTTGTTTTGAATTAATGCTTGATCTTTGTGAGGTTGCTCTCACTGAACACTGCTAAGTAATGGAGGATATTACTTTCAGGAGGGATTTTCAAATGCTGACACCTTAAATAGCCCCCTTGCACAAGCCTAGTGTGTCAACGAACAGGTATTGATTAGATTTTTGCCACTTCTCTGCTTCCGGCTCCAAGAACCAAATACTTGAAACAGACTTTGGTTTCCTTGGTCAGTCTGCCCCGAGACGCAGCATCCCCACCCCCGCCCTGATTGCCTCTTTCTGAGGAGCTCAGAACTGTACTTAAAGAGAGACCTGACTGATGGATTGCCTCCAACACCCTCAGGCTGAGGCTGCTACAGGTACTGTCTACTTGTAACCTCATCATCTCTTCCCAGGTCTGATTCACTAAGAAAAGCAGCCAGGCAGTATAATAGGATATCCTACTAATGAGTGCTCATTTATTTATTAATTCATCCATCATTGATTAAGTACCTATCAGGCTCTATGGGGGCACAAAGAAGCAAGTGAACTTAGCTCAGCCCCTACCCTCAAGAGAGCTTATACTGTTGTAGAAGGAGCTGGGAGACAGACGGTACACAGGAAGTTATGATCCTGTGCAAGGTGTGTGGTACAGGGCAGCTCCAGGTAGGTATTTGTCAGAATTAACTCAGCTGTGCAAATGTAAGATTTGTGCACTTTGCTGTATGTAATATAATACACTTTTAAAAGTACTGTTAAAAAGGAACCTATTAAAGCATTTTTTAAAAAAATAACATTTGTTTGTAGCCCCCCCCCCTTCTCTGCTGCAAGGAACACTTCCTTCAGATTTGTTTTCATATTGCATTTATTTAAATATATTTACCTGTTATTACTGATGTTTAGTTTGGGCCTTTATTTTCCCTTGGAAATGAAGATGTTTACTGATCCTTTATAAAGTAACCTACTTTGGGGGTATTTATGGCATTCGCATTTCACAGGCATAACACAAATTAAAACAGTGTTAAAATACTTTGAAAATGTTAACAGGCTATGGAAGCTCTAAATGATAATACAGCAGATGAGGGAAAACTTGCAAGTAATTTAGCAGTTTTGTGTGCACTTTCCCCCAGAGAGACAAAACTGAGTTCAAGCTATAAATATAAGAAATCAGCTCTGAGAGGGGCACCTGGATGGCTCAGTCGGTTGAGCGTCCGACTTCAGCTCAGGTCATGATCTTGTGATTCACAAGTTCGAGTCCCGCATCAGGCTCTGTGCTGACAGCTCGGAGCCTGGAACCTGCTTCAGATTCTCTCTCTCTCTCTCTCTCTCCCCTTGCCCCTCCCCACTCGCACTCTATCTCTCTCTCACACACACACACAAATAAATACAAAAATTAAAAAACATTAGAAAAAAAGAAATCAGCACTGAGAATACATTTCAAAATCAAAACAGAACAGAGAAAACCCCAAAACCCAAAATGTCAAGCAAAAACAAATAAAAGAAATAGTCTAAAACAAAACTATGTGCCCCAAAGAGACATACTATAATAAAAAGGGACATAAATAGAACAATTTTTAAAAATTTTTTCTTAATGTTTATTTCTGAGAGAGAGGCAGAGTGCAAGTGGGGAAGGGGCAGAGAGAGAGAGCGGGAGACACAGAATCTGAAGCAGGCTCTAGGCTCTGAGCCGTCAGCACAGAGCCCGACACGGGGCACGAACCCACGAACGGCAAGATCATGACCTGAACTGAAGTCGGCGCTCAACCAACTGAGCCACCCAGGCAGCCCAAAATAGAACAATTTTTAATGACAGTATAGAAAATAACAGATCATCAAATATGATCTTTGAAACAGATATTAAAGATAGTTTTCAAAAATAAGCAGTTCTATTTTTTAATTGTTAAAATCCTGACACACTCAGTGAATCCCATGAGTAATGTATCAAGTAGTAATGTATTTGGTGTTATGAATGTGTAAGTTTACAAGGCAGACCTTAAAAGTTTTGAAAGTGGGAAGAAGTATAATCAGTCATTCCTTCAGTGGTGACTTTGCAGTTTCAACTCTAACCAAGATCACTTTTTAGTTCACTGTGTTAAATTAAAGAAAGTATGACGTTGGCTAGAATTTGGCAGAAGTCACATATGGGGCTGCAAACACTATGGAAAATTAACCTATGCACATCTCAGGAACAGGATTGTGATTTTTGTGTACTTGCACTTCCCACTAGCCCTCAACGACCTCCCAGGATGCAGAGTTTACCCTAAGGCAATGGAGGTACAAATGTTTTCTGCTAGTAGTGACCCACAGGCACCAAATAATCCTTAATTTGCTCTTAAAGAGAACTTGGTTCAATCTTGCATTTTACAGCTGAGGAACAGAGACCCTAAGAATATGTAGCTCTTGCCCAACATAACCATCATTATCAGCTTCGTCATCATCTTGAACTTACCGTGCCCTCTCCATGTGCTGGCCACTGAGATGTATGCACATCATACCATATCATCCTCTTACAATCCTCGGTGCTATTTTCACCCTTATTTATCAATGAGGAAATGAATGCTCAAAGCAATGGTATACCATGCTCAGGGTCACACAGGTGAAAGAAAAGTCTCGGGTTCCTCCTTCAGAGCCAGAATTCTTTTTTAAATTTTTAAAATTTATTTTATTTTTAACATGTGTTTATTTCTGAGAGACAGAGAGAGGCAGAGCACAAGCAGGGGAGGGGCAAGAGAGAGAAGGAGCCACAGAATCCGAAGTAGGCTCCAGGCTCTGAGCGGTCAGCACAGAGCCGGACCTGGGGCTCGAACCCACAGACCACGAGATCATGACCTGCTTAGAAGTGTGACACCTAACCGAAGGAGGCACCCAGGTGCCCCAGAACCAGCATCATTAATCACTGTATCAAACTGCCTATTGATTGTGCTGTCATAGTTAGAGCTTAGGGCTCAGGACTACCAAACAGTCGGTACAGCTGATACACAATTTATCACATTTTAGGCATTCAAAGATACTGTGGAACAAATGAATAAATGAAAACTATAAGCACAAAACATAATGTTACGTCTTCACAAATTTATCCGCAACAAATTTTCACCAATACATTTGAAAGAGTGGCTCCATCAATACAGTTACTTAGACATGCTTTATTTTCTTTCAAAATTACTTCTACATTTAATCACTATTTTAACAGAAAATAAAAGATACTTGAGAGAGGGAGAGTGTGCATTAACTGCCAGAAGTTGTGTCCTGAGAATATGGCTAACATGTATGAGGATACATTGAAGAAAATAAGAATAAATATAAACAAAGAAATAATTAATGATAAAATTGAAACTAGTAGTTTTTTAAAGAATTAATATAACGTCAACTTTTTGAAGTTTCTAAAAAAGATGGCCTATGTAGTATATAGTGATATGTATATACACATACCTATATTTCCCTAAATGAGCATTGACTTATATGTCAATATACTGTCTTCTGATACCCTTTATTGGTGCTTTAATGTCATCTAGTAGGTATTGAATAAAAATGTCAGTAAGGTAGACAAGAATTCGTTTTAATCTACCATAATCATATGTTACAGATTTTCTAAAAATTACAAATTTTATTATTTTTTAACATTTTTAATGTTTATTATTATTTTTTTTAATAATTTTTTTTCAACGTTTATTTATTTTTGGGACAGAGAGAGACAGAGCATGAACGGGCGAGGGGCAGAGAGAGAGGGAGACACAGAATCGGAAACAGGCTCCAGGCTCTGAGCCATCCGCCCAGAGCCCAACGCGGGGCTCAAACTCACGGACCGCGAGATCGTGACCTGGCTGAAGTCAGACGCTTAACCGACTGCGCCACCCAGGCGCCCCTATGTTTATTTTTGAGAGAGAGAGAGAGAGAGAGAGTCAAAGTATGAGCAGGGGAGGGGCAGAAAGAAAGGGAGACACAGAATCTGAAGCAGGCTCCAGGCTCCAAGCTGTCAGCACAGAGCCGGATGCAGGGCTTGAACTCATGGATTGTGAGATCATGACCTGAGCTGAAGTCGGATGCTTATCCAACTGAGCCACCCGCGCACCCCAGAAAATACACATTTAAAGTATATGTTCTACCCACACATTGTATTGCAAAACACACTCTTTATTTCTCCATTTTGATACCAACATGCTCAGTCCCAGACTTTCTTTTCAAGCCAAAAATATATCAATATGTTCAATATCAGTTTATTCAACAAATATTTCCTGGCTACCCATTATGTGCCAGGCCCCTAGGGTAAAGAAGGGGGCATTAGTCCTATTTTTGCATTCAAAAAAATAAGTAGCTCTGTCAACTTGGTGGTGAATTATACGTTAAAATTCAGTTGACCTTTAAAAAAGGCTAAAACTGTCTTTTTGCCAGATGTGTGATTGCCTGGGAAACTTTTATAACAAAGAGTCTAAATAGGTTTTTGCTTTTTCTTTTAAATTCTTCTTAGTATTTCAGAAGATAAGGAGCTTTTTTTAAATTAAAGATGGAAAAATTTTAAGTTATTACGAGTTAAACAGAGTTCATCTCTACAAAAGGAGAACTTATCCATGGATATTTTCATTTCAGGGGCAAAATCATATAATTCCTATAAGATATTGCAGCCAAATGTATTTTTTGAATTCATTGTGTAATATTTTTCACCACTGCTCAGCATTCCTAATACCTTCTGTGATTTTTGTAGAAGTAATATCCACTCATTGTATAAAATATGAGCTAAATGTCCATCAAAACAGGAATAGATATGCAGCTAAAGAAAATAAACCAGAGTTTCTGGGATTAATCTGAAAAAAAAATCTTAAATACAGAGTATTGAGCAAAATACATGTTTATAGTATGATTACATTTCTTTCTTTCTTTTTTTTTCCTTTCTTGTCCTAGTCTTTTATTTGTTAACCAGTAATCTTTAAAAATAAATGCACAGGAATGCAAATTGGTACAGCCACTCTGGAGAACAGTATGGAGGTTCCTCAAAAAATTAAAACTAGGACTACCCTATGACCCAGCAACTACATTACTAAGTATTTACTCAAAGGATACAAAAATACAGATTCAAAGGGGTACATGCACCCTGATGTTTATAGCAGCATTAACAATAGCCAAATGAATGGATAAACAAATTGTGGCATGTATATATATATATATATTTGTATTTACATACTATGTATATATATAAATATATATGTATTTATATACATATAATGTATGAATAATACATACATATAATGTATGAATAATAAATGCATGGATAAACAAATTGTGGTATGTATATATATGTATATATATATAAATATATATATGTATATACACACACACACATACACACACACACACACACACACACACACACACACAATGGAATATTATTCGGCCATAACAGAATGAAATCTTGCCATTTGCAATGATGTGGATAGAGCTGGAGAGTATTATGCCAAGCAAAGTAAGTCAGAGAAAGACAAATACCACATGATTTCACTCATATGTAGAATTTAAGAAACAACAAATGTTCATGGGGGGGGGGTTGGAAAAGAGAGGCAAATAAGGAAACAGACTCTTAAGTATAAAGAACAAACTGATGGTTAGTAGAGGGGAGGTCGGTTGGGGGATGTGTTAAATAGGTGATGGGGATTCGGAGGGCACTTCTTGTGATGAGCCATGGGTGTTAAATGTAAGCAGTGAATCACTAAATTCTTGAAACTAATATTACACTCTGTTAACTAACTGGAATTTAAATAAAAACTAAAAAACTAAAAAAAGAAACATTATAGTTAACTAACTAACTAACTAACTAACTAACTAAATAAATGCAGAAGGAAAGCAACAAACAAAAGCGGGCGATCTGCATAGTGGGTGGAAAATGACCGTAAGCCACGGCCCTAGAGAAGTTCCTGTTTTGTTCTGTGGGGCCAGGAGGTTACAGGACTGTGTGCTCACTTTTCTTCTCCCCGATGAAGGTCTCAAACAGCTAATTTTTGCTTTTCAACCATTTTTATTCATCTTATTCTCTGACTCCATACATTCCAGAAGGCTCAACGGATTTGTAATACACTTCCAAGATGAAGGGAAATTTCTTGCTCATTGTTTGCCTGACATCTTGGCTTGTGTCCATCTTATTAAACAAAAAATATGCTCCCAAAACACCCACAAATTCAACTACTAAAACTCCTTTAAAGATCTTCTTGGCCAGTGGTTCCACAGTGTGGGCCATCATGTAACCAACAGGCAGGTGAGTGGGCAGCAAGGGAGAACTGCATTGCTGTTTATAATGCTGTACCCGAGACGCTTACATCTGATACCATTTCTATAAAACTTTAAGCCATATATAACAATACCATATAGTACTAAATGGCTGTACATAGTAAAAATATAAAAATCTCTGTGGGTCGAAAAACAAGTTTGGAATAGTGGAGATGGAGAGAAAAGACTAGAAATGAGATCAAAGAAGGGTACCCAAGGGAGGAAGAGGTCAAATGTATTTGTACTAGACCAACAATTAACCTCTAGGCAGAACTTACAGGTGATTCGAGGGGCCAACGCTGATGGCCTTTTGACCAATGTCAGAAAGTGGCTGTTTCCTATCATTTAATGTTTTCAGGTTGTTTAAGGTAAGAAAGTCATTCCTGACCTTATTTTCTTGTGGTTTGAAGTACAAATCTTACTTAATTCTGAAAAATCACAAAGAAAAAGGGAAAAGAAAGAAAAGCAAAAATAAAAAAAAGAAATAAAAGAAAAGCCTCTGAAATTGGCATAGTAAAATGTTGTTAAGAGCTGGCACTTTGAATTTCCAGTTCTGAGATGTTTATTATACTATACTTTATACTTTTCTATATACTTGAGCTGTGTCACAATTTAAAAAGGTAAATTATATGAAATTAGAAATAAGAGGACACTTAAAAAAAATTCTGACAAGCCAAAAGGCCACAATTCTACCATCCTGAAATAGCCGCCTCTACATTTTAGTGTGTTTTTATAGTCCTATGTGTGGGAAATGAGACAATACTTTTTGTTACAATTTTAAAAAATTATATAAGTATATTTTCAGAATATAAATATTCATCCTCACATTTTTCCTGAATGACATTTCATTGTATTTCTGTAAAATGCTATATTTAATCAATCCTCCCTTCCTGGAAATACAGGCTGTTTCAACTTTCATAATTTGAAATAATGTTTTAACGAATGTTCTTCTACATGTATTTTCTATACAAAACCATGATAACTTCCTTAAAGTATAGTTTTGTAAGTAAAGTTTCTGGTCCAAAACTATACACAGAATTTTAGGTTTAAAGCATATTTTGAAATTGCTTTCCAAAAAGATATTAAGCTACATTAACATGAGAGACCCCATATTCTCAGAATAGCACTTATTATTTAAAAAATCTTTAATAGTTGCATAATATTGAATTTTACTTTTTTTACTATTGGAATTTTCTTTTTCACACCTTTGCCTATATCTTAGCCAGACATCTATCTTCTTTCCTTTAGTTCTATAAGATTTTTATGTTAAATAAATTCACTTTTTCTTATGCATTTTGAATATTTTCTCTATGTTGTGTTTTGCCTTTCCTTTTAGTTTAGAGTGTTTTTAATGTCTTGAAATGTATAAGTTAAATCTATCAATATTTCCCTTTATGTTTTCTGCTTATATGTATAGTCATTTATGTAATCTGTAGCATTTCTGTTTCACTTTCTATTTGGATATTCAACACATATGGAGTTTATTTTAGTATATTTGGGCATATGGTGCTAGGAATCTAATTCTATTTTATTATAGATTATTACAAATAGTCGATCAGCTGTCTCAAAGGCATTCATTGAATAATCCAGACTTAACCTGCTAACTTGAATTTTTTTCAATACTTAATTCTCATATATCCTGTTTGTGAATTTTCCATTCTTTTGCCATAGTCAAATAAGTTATTTTTTTTCATGAAAAGATGTATTTCTAGTACATTTTTGAAAGAACTTTAAGAATTGAGTTTTCCTACAGTTAACATTGTGTTAATTTTTTTAATGCAATTGACATAACTTGAAGTTGTTCTTGGAATTCTCGTTTACTTATGCCTAGAGAAGATAAAAAACTGAGGCGCAATCTATCAATTCCTGACATTTGGAATCGTTCTAATCAAAATGAAAATCCAAGGAAATGGAATTTATAATCACAACAATTACAATATATGAAGCACAAAGACTTAGGCAATACTGACCCTTCATTGGCTAAAATGATAATAACAGGAAATTGCAAAGCTGGGCTAGCTTGTTATCCTTGCTTAAGCTACTGGGTGTTATCATCCACCTGATAGAAATCTCAGGTTTATACCTCTCTATTTTATCTCTATCTCTTCTTTGGGTCAGTGGAAAGGATGAAAATTCAAAGGACATGATCCAAACCTTCTTACTCTTTTTTTCTTTTTTTAATTTTTTTTTCAACGTTTATTTATTTTTGGGACAGAGAGAGACAGAGCATGAACGGGGGAGGGGCAGAGAGAGAGGGAGACACAGAATCGGAAGCAGGCTCCAGGCTCTGAGCCATCAGCGCAGGCAGCCTGACGCGGGGCTCGAACTCACGGACCGCGAGATCATGACCTGGCTGAAGTCGGACGCTTAACCGACTGCGCCACCCAGGCGCCCCAAACCTTCTTACTCTTATCCTCGTTCTCACCTTTGGACAATGAGTATTTGAACTTCTTACATTCTCCCTTCTCAAATTACATGAAATTACAGTTATTGCCATGGATGAGGGAATGTACATAAGATATTCCTTCATTGGACAAAAACCCCTGAGCCTTAAGATCTACATCTGTTGTATTTTTTAATTAAATGAGCTATAAATGTGCACAATGTCATTGCGATAGAAATTCATGAATGACTTGGCTAAAGCATCATGTTTCAAAGTAAATGTTTCAACCCTTATCTTTCCAGGTCTCCAGGAAGCTCAATAACCATTTTGCATTATAGGGATTTTAATATATGTAAATACAGAGAAAACAGGAACAACGAACTACCATGTGTCCATCACTGAATGTAAGTAATCATCAACATTCTGCTGTTTCTGTCTCAATAGCCTTTGATATGATGGCATCTCCCTCCTTTTCTTCTGACAACACACTATCCAAGTTTGCCCCTATCCATCTGGCAGTTCCTTCTCAGGCTCTTCCTCTTTTCCTTAAACTATCTGTTTCCCCTTGAACCCAACTACTCCCATGGCCTCATTTACCATATTTAAGCAACTCCTAAATTCATACATCCTGCTCAGATATCTTTTCCGGGGAACATTAAACTCAACATGACCAAATGTACACACATTATCTTTAAACTCTCCTTAGCACAGCTCCTCTCTGATGTCTCAAGAAATGATGTATCCATCCAATTACTCATAATGCAAACAGAGATCTGATCACTGATAATTTTCTCTTCCACAATAAATTACCAAATTAGCCAACTTAGTGTCCTAAACACTTTTCAAGTATGTCTCCTTTCCATTTGCACTGTCAACACGATGATCAGCACTGTCCGATGAAATATAATGAAATCCGTACATCCAAGCCACACATAAAATTTTAAATTTCCTGGTTGCCACATTAAAGAGGTAAATTTAAGAAGACGTATCATTTAGTTCAATTTTTATCCCAGATATTGACATTTTAAACATGTAAGCAATGTAAAATACTATCAATAAGATATTTATACTCTTTTTTTTCTTACGAAGTCTTTGCAATCTGGTGTGTATTTTGCACTGCTCAGGACATCCTAATTTGGACAAACCACACTTCAAGCACTGAGTGGCCACATGCAGCTGGTGCTCACCACGTTGGAAGAGCAGATTTAGTCCAAGCTGTGACCATCTCTTTTTGGTGGTGTCTGTTAATGGGCTTCAAACATCACTACTTAGTTTCCTTTCAGTTCATTCTTTTGAATTTCCATTGGAAACTGGAGTTTCCATTTCCAAAGGAAACGGAGTTTCCATTCAGTTCATTATTTTTCCAATGCAGATCTGTCTCATGATTGCAAACTATAATCCTTTAGTGACTTCCCATTTATCCTTTTTGGCTAAAATCTGAGACTCCTAACATAACCTACAACACTCTCCTTGATCTGATCACATTTGATATCTCCAATTTGTGTCATGTACAAAGCCTCTTCCCATTCACAGCCTTTATACAAGCTTGAAATATTCTTGTTCCTATCATCTTTATTTATTAGCTAAGTGTCGCTTACTTAGAGAAATCTTCCTTGACACCACGTTCCTCTTGTCCTCCCAAGAATCCAATTATGTTGTCTTTCTACCCACAATGCTTTTACTTCATGGCAAAAATTATTTGTGTTATTATTTGTTCAAGACAGGCCTCCAATTTGGGTCTGCTAGTTATTCTGGTTCGTCTTTATATCTCTTCACCAAGAATAGTGCTTTGTACTGAATAAATATAGGCTAAATGTATAAATTTTACTTTCTTAGAATTATTCACATGAGAAAAAGCTGAGGTTACCAATATGGGCTTAGACCAATCATGATTCACATCCCCAGTCTAGGGAAGGGACTCTTATCCTTGAGCACAAAGACACCTCATCCTTGAACAAAATTAATATTCTGTGAACAAGAAAAAAAAAGAAGAGGTGGCTATTGGGTTTGCTACCAACGCTGTCTACCAGAAATTTCCAATTTATCTTTGTGATAGACTGTTCACCTACTTCGGCTTACAGCAGCCCAAGAAAAGCAAGACTGAGCCATCTGGAGATAAATTTGTGGATGGAGGTTTTATTTTGTTTTTAAACTATAAAAATAAAGAGGAAGAAACACACTGTATTAGTCAGGTTCTGCAGAGAAACAGAACCAATAGGATATATATAGATATATATATATACATATGAAAAGATTTATTATAGAAATTGGCTCACGCGATTATGGAGGCCGAGAAGTCCCACAGTCAGCTGTCTGCAAGCTGGAGAACCAGGAAAGCTGATAATATAATTCAGTCCAAGTCCAAAGGCCTGAGAATGAGGAGCTGCTATGTCCAAGGACAAGAGAAGATGGACATCTCAGCTCAAGAACAAAGAAAGAGAATTTCTCCTTTCTCTGTCCTATTGTACTGTTAAAGCCCTCAATGATTGATGATACCCATTTATACTAGTGAGGGGAGATTTCTTTACTCAGTCTACTGATTCAGATGCTAATTGTTTGGGGAAATACCTTCACAGACACACTCAGAAATAATGTTTTATGAGCTGTCTGAGCATCACTTGGTCCACTCAGATTGACACATGAAGTTAACCATTACACATGCACTATTAACTAACATTCACAAACATTTTCCTTCATCATCACATTTGGTCCTCCCAATAATTCTGGACAACCTCATTAAGTTAGTGTTATTACTTACCATCTTGCATAATTTACAAAGGAGAAATCTCAATCAAAAAGGTTCAGAGACTTGTCCAAGGATACTCAGAAATCACATAATGACTTGGACAAGGACATAGGTGTTCTTTTTTTTTAATAGACATATGCTTTTTATTATGATGATGAATTTTTAAACTTTTTTTTAATTGTAATATTATTTATTTATTTATGTATTTATTTAATTATTTTTAAAATTTACATCCAAATTAGTTAGCATATAGTGCAACGATGATTTCAGGAGTAGATTCCTTAGGGCCCCTTACCCATTTAGCCCATCCCCCCTCTCCTCCAGTAACCCTCAGTTTGTTCTCCATATTTGAGTCTCTTCTGTTTTGTCCCCCTCCCTGTTTTTATATTATTTTTGTTTCCCTTTCCTTATGTTCATCTGTTTTGCCTCTTAAAGTCCTCATATGAGTGAAGTCATACGATTTTTGTCTTTCTCTGACTGGCTAATTTCACTAAGCATAATACCCTCCAGTTTCATCCATGTAGTTGCAAATGGCAAGATTTCATTCTTCTTGATTGCCAAGTAATACCCCATTGTATATATACCCCACATCTTCTTCATCCATTCATCCATAGATGGACATTTGGGCTCTTTCCATACTTTGGCTATTGTTGATAGTGCTCCTATAAACAAGGGGGTGCATGTGTCCCTTCAAAACAGCACACCTGTATCCCTTGGATAAATGCCTACTAGTGCAATTGCTGAGTCATAGGGTAGTTCTATGTTTAGTTTTTTGAGGAACCTCCATACTGTTTTCCAGAGTGGCTGCACCAGCTTGCATTGCCGCCAACAATGCAAAAGATATCCTTTCTCCGCATCCTCGCCAACATCTGTTGTTTCCCGAGTTGTTCATGTTAGCCATTCTGACAGGTGTAAGGTGGTATTTCATTGTGGTTTTGATTTATATTTCCCTGGTGATGAGTGATGTTGAGCATTTTTTCATGTGTCATTTGGCCATCTGGATGTTTTCTTTGGAGAAGTGTCTATTCATGTCTTTTGCCCATTTCTTCACTCGATTATTTGTTCTTTGGGTGTTGAGTTTGATAATTTCTTTATAGATTTTGGATACTAACCCTTTATCTGATATGTCATTTGCAAATATCTTCTCCCATTCTGTCAGTTGCGTTTTAGTTTTGTTGATTGTTTCCTTTGCTGTGCAGAAGCTTTTTATTTTGATGAGGTCCCAGTAGTTCATTTTTGCTTTTGTTTCCCTTGCCTCCAGAGGCATGTTGAGTAAGAAGTTGCTGCGGCCAAGATCAAAGAGGTTTTTGCCTGCTTTCTCCTCAAGGATTTTGATGGCTTCCTGTCTTACACTGAGGTCTTTCATCCATTTTGAGTTTATTTTTGAGTGTATGGTGTAAGAAAGTGGTCCAGGTTCATTCTTCTGCATGTCGCTGTCCAGTTTTCCCAGCACCACTTGCTGAAGAGACTGTCTTTATTCCATTGGATATTCTTTCCTGCTTTGTCAAAGATTAGTTGGCCATGCATTTGTGGGTCCATTTCTGGGTTCTTTCTTCTGTTCCATTGATCTGAGTGTCTGTTCTTGTGCCAGTACCATACTGTCTTGATGGTTACATCTTTGTAGCATAGCTTGAAGTCTGGGATTGTGATGCCTCCTTCTTTGGTTTTCTTTTTCAAGATTGCTTTAGCTATTCGGGGTCTTTTCTGGTTCCATACAAATTTTAGGATTATTTGTTCTAGCTCTATGAAGAATGCTGGTGTTATTTTGACAGGGATTGCATTGACTATATCGATTGCTTTGGGTAGTATTGACATGAAAGAGGAGAGATCACAACCAACACAGCAGAAACAAAAACAATAATAAAAGAATATTACGAGCAATTATATGCCATTAAAATGGGCAATCTGGAAGAAATGGACAAATTCCTAGAATTTGTCCTAGAAACATATACACTACCAAAACTGAAACAGGAAGAAATAGAAAATTTGAACAGACCCATAACCAGTAACAAAATTGAATTAGTAATCAACAATCTCCCAAAAAACAAGAGCCCAGGGCCGGAGAGCTTTCCAAGGGAATTCTACCAAACATTTAAGGAAGGGTTAACACCTATTCTCTTGAAGCTGTTCCAAAAAATAGAAATGGAAGGAAAACTTCCAAACACTCTCTATGAAGCCAGAATTATCTTGATCCCAAAACCAGACAGAGACCCCCTAAAAAGGAGAACTATAGACCAATTTCCCTGATGAACATGGATGCAAAAATCCTCAACAAGATATGAGCCAACCAGATCCAACAATACACTAAAAAAATTATTCACCGCGACCAAGTGGGATTCATACCTGGGATGCAGGGCTGGTTCAATATCCACAAAACAATTAACGTGATTCATCACATCAATAAAAGAAAAGACAAGAATCATATGAGGCTCTCAATAGATGCAGAGAAAGCATTTGACAAAATACAGCATCCTTTCTTGATAAAAACCCTCAAGAAAGTAGGGATAGAAGGAGCATACCTCAAGATCATAAAAGCCATATATGAACGGCCCAATGCAAATATCATCGTCAATGGGGAAAAACTGACAGCTTTCCCCCTAAGGTCAGGAAGAAGACAGGGATGTCCACACTCGCCACTGTTATTCAACATAGTATTGGAAGTCTTAGCCTCTGCAATCAGACAACACAAAGAAATAAAAGGCATCCAAATCAGCCAGGAGGAGGTCAAACTTTCACTCTTAGCAGATGACATGATACTCCATATGGAAAGCCCAAAGATTCCACCAAAAAACTGCTAGAATTGATTCATGAATTCAGCCAAGTTGCAGGATATAAAATCAATGCACAGAAATCGGTTGCATTCCTATACACCAACAATGAAGCAACAGAAAGGGAAATCAAGGAATCAATCCCATTTATAGTTGCATCAAAAACCATAAAATACCTAGGAATAAATCTAACCAGAGAGGTGAAAAATCTATACACTGAAAACTATAGAAAGCTTATGAAAGAAATTGAAGAAGATACAAAAAATGGAAAAAGATTCCATGCTCCTGGATAGGAAGAATAAATATTACAATGATTTTTTATGTTTATTTATTTATTTTGGAAAGAGAGTGCAAGTGGGGTAGGGACAGAGACAGACGGAGAGAAAGAATCTCAAGCAGGCTCCACCCTGTCAGCACAGAACCTGATGCGGGGCTGGATCTAATGAACTGTGAGATCACGACCTGAGCTGACATCAAGAGTCAGATGCTTTACTGACTGAGCCACCTAGGTGCCCCTGCTTTTTATTATAATACTAAGTAAATAGTATACATAGTGTACTATAATATAGTATAGTATACAATACTATTTAGTATCAAATACTAAGAGTATTTTTTAGAGCAGTTTTAGGTTCACTTAAAAATTGAGGGCGAAATACAAAGATTTACCAAATGCCCCCTACGCCCACATATGCATAGCCTCCCTCATTATCATCATCCCCCTCCGGAGTAGTACGTTTCTTACAACTGATGAATCTACATGGGCACATCATTATCACCCACAGCCCATAGTTTGTTACAGTTCACTCTTCATGTCGGTGTCCTTATTCCCAAATTCAAACTCTTTTCCCTACAGTAGCATTTCTCAGTATGAACCTCACCTGGGAATGTGTTAGGGAAAGCAAATTCTTTGGCCTCACTCCAGACCTAATGAATCAGACCCTGGGAGTCTAGCCTAGCAACCTGTGCCTAATAAGCTCTCCAGGTGACTCTGATACTCCTAACGTATGAGAACCACTACAGTACATCCTACTACCCACACTGTTTTCTCTTACGTTGATCAATTGTTTTCTATTTGTTTCATGATTTGGCAGGAAAAGAAAAATACTGACTTTGCACTCAGGTGTATCATAAGAAGTCAAAGTCATCTTCGCCTTACTTCCAAACTCAAATGGCTCTTGGATTTAGGGATCTCCCCATGGGGCCCCCTTTCCAAGGTTACATACTTGAATCAAATGAATGGTGGCCAGTTACTCCCTATATACGGCCTGACTTGTATTTCTATGTGAGCAAGCAAAACAAGTCAGGGAAAGTCTGCATCTCACAGAACTTATTTTCTTTTACTTAACAATGAATTACAGTGAACTCTCTCTTCTGCCAAAATGAAAGCCCTTTGCCCTCTATCTCCCATATACTTCCATGACCCAGCCTTCTTACCACAAAACCTGCAGTATTTCTCCTTCTTAAGAAAACAAAAACCGGGGCGCCTGGGTGGCACAGTCGGTTGAGAGTCCGACTTCAGCCAGGTCACGATCTCGCGGTCCGTGAGTTCGAGCCCCGCGTCGGGCTCTGGGCTGATGGCTCAGAGCCTGGAGCCTGTTTCCGATTCTGTGTCTCCCTCTCTCTCTGCCCCTCCCCCGTTCATGCTCTGTCTCTCTCTGTCCCAAAAATAAATAAGCATTGAAAAAAAAATTAAAAAAAAAAAAGAAAACAAAAACCTAAAAATTTTCAGTGACTAATAATTGTCTCTGACAAAGATGTCCTAATTCTAGCACAAGATGAATTTGTCTTCTTCCAACTTTGCCCTTGTCTTTTGCTACATTATCAGCACTACAATAATTCTAACCCATAAATCAGGGGCTTATGCCTTGCATACTGCCTATTCTCCACATTTCTGGCATATTTGTGAGAATAAAAGAAATTGCAGACCCAAGGTCGGTTTCTGTCCCAACTGATATATTGGCCAAGACTGTCTCTCTCTCTCTCCCAGCTTTGGAGCCCTAGTGTTCCCTGTCAGTATCTGCCTGACCATAATGTTTATCCACAGACTTTTCCTGCTGCTTAGGTTTCTCAAAATTCTATACTAGCACACTTTACCAGATTGTCTTCCCAGTAACAAATCTTATATTTGGAACCTATTTAAATGACCTCCACACAAGAAACAAGTATTGTGCTGACTTTGAAGTCAGGCCAACCTTGTATAGCTGATGACCTTGAGCAACGTGCTTACTTCTTCAGTTCAGTGTCTCATCCATGAAATGGGTATATGCAGTGGTTCTCAAATTCTAAGGTACATTAGAACCATGAGAGTTTGTAAAAAGAAAAAATGGAGTGCAGGGCTTTCCACAGAGTTTCTGACTCAGTAGGTCTAGGGAAGGGCCTGCGAATTCATGTTTCTGAAAAAGGTCCTAGGTTATGCTAATGCTGCTTGTCTGGAGATCACACTTTGACCACCACTGAAATAACATTATTAGTACGAGAAATACTATTTGTAAAGTGCCCAATTCAAAGTAACCACTCAATGAATGTTCGTTTATTGTCCTCCACCTCTATCCCACATGGAAATAGATGACAAAAGTGAATTAATGACATTGGATTTGAATGGAATTGAGCTAAATGCAATTATCTCTGGGCAAAGCCTTTCTGGAAACAAACCAAAAGAGATATTTTGTGAAAATAAAATAAAGGAGGCATTTTAGGTAAATGAATTTTTAGAAGCTATTGATAAATATTGGCAAAGGCATCAAAGGGGACTTCTACACAGCATTAGTAGAAAAATAAATAAGTATAATAAATAAATATATTTTTACATGTATATATTATATATAATATATGTACATACATAATATATGTATTATATACATACATATATTATATATAATTTTAGAGGACAATTTGGTAGTACCTACTAAATGTGAGATACACATAAATTTTGACCCAGCATTTCACTTCTAGAATATGTCCTTGAGAAATACATACAGATGCACAGGAATATAGTACAATATATTTGTATAGCAGCTCCTAAACTCAAGTATGTAAGGAATGTATTTTTTTTTTTTCCTGTAAGCCAACTTGATTTATACTTCAAGCCCATTGCACCAGGTGGCAAAAATAAATCCCATTCATTTCAGGATTCATTTACTGACATTTTTCTGGAGTTGCATCCGAGAACCAGGGACATGAGCAGAGCAGAGGCATTGGGGTATGCGCAGAGTATTGGTCTTATGTCATAATCCATCCACACTGTCATCTCCTGGCTTGACCATCATTCTGTTGGTACTTGATAGATTTTATATACAGATTACTGCTACCTCATTGCACGATTTCCTCCTTGCCGCCCCATCCTGCCTGTTGATTTCATTACCTCCATACCTTGCCAGATACTACGGAAGCTGAGACCCTTATTCGTTTTATGCCACTTTTAGATGCTCAGTATCACTCTGATGTTTCTGTGTCATGTAAATTCTGAGGTTGTCTAGGGCTCTAATCAACTATATATCTTCTTATTTTAGTCCTACAAATAGAGTAAATCGATCAAGTTTAATGGCTAAATTTGCAAGTGTCACAGATTGCCATTTGAAATCTTGTGTCATTTTAGTTTTTATCAAATTCTGAAGAAGGGAAAATAGCCATTTTGATGGTGAAAAATCTTGTTTTCAAGACAAGTCCCAGATGTAAGCCACTCCTTAATCAGTGACTCAGTGATTATAACTTAGCAACATGCAAGTCTGTGTTAGCTCTATATAGCTCTATTTTTGTATGCATTGAAATGAGCCTCTGATGGTCAAAATAGTTTTGTATTTTCAAAATGATAGCAGCTGTTTATCCTTAATTTTGAGAATAATTTGGGGAGTAATGTACTTTACTTTTTACCCAAAAGACAGGGATGACTTCACTGTTTAGATACAGAAAGAAATATGTTAAATCATTCAACCAATGCTGCTTGGAATAGACTTCTTTAAAGCATATTTTGATTGTGTAACTGTTCTGAACTAAACTTGGCTTGCGAAATCTCTGGATGTTACATAACTTCTGAGAAAATACAAAAGTAAGAAAGAAAGAAAGAAAAGACAATGAGGTTGAGGCATTTCAGCATACATTTTGTTTTTTTAAGTAGCCATAAAGTGCCAGATGTTGTAATACAAAGATAGATAGAACACAGGTCCTGTCAATGAGATCTTGGACTAGGTGGGGAGAAAATCAAGTAATAGAGACAAAGTTCCATCAGACAATACAAAGTACAAAGACAGATAGCATATACCCTATCTGAAGAAAGGCTTCATGGCAAAAGTAACATTTAATCTGTGGTGGAAGAGGAAAAGAAGCATATTCAAGAAGCAGGGACAGGATTTCCCAGGACAAAAAAAAAAAAAAAAAAAAAAAAAAAAAACCCTATTCATCAGACTGTAAGCTCTGTGTTATGAGGAAGACATGTTGAGTGTTGCTTTTTCTTTGACTAAAAATCTTTTCAATATCTCAGAGCTAACTAGGGGAATTTATAAGAACTGCATGCATTCTATCCATAACATTTCCCTTGGGAGTGCACTGTTCAGTTGAATTTGGGATTGTAAGAGGAATAGTTCCCCCACCTGTCACTTTAGAAGGTGGTTTAACCCAATGTCTGGCTGTTCTCTTTGGGATGTGGGGCTAACTTCTTAGCACTTGTCCTTATCTATAGGTCCTAGAATCCAGTTTCATGGCAATAGGAAAAGTTTCACTCAACACTCAACACTGGTTCCCAAAAGAAATATAATGCAAGCCACATACGCAATTGTAAATTTTTCTAGTAGCCATGTTAGAAAGATGAAATGAAACAATTAAAATTAATTTTATAATATACTTCAAACCAATGTGTCCAAAATATATTTCAACATGTGATCAATATAAAAATTATTAATGAGATGATTTTCATCCTGTCTTCAAAACCTAGTATTAATTTAAAAATTACGGCACATCTCCATTTGCTCTAGACTCATTTCAAAAGGGCATTTTAAGCAAAGCCATTTATTTATTATAGATTGTCTTGTGACAAAGCTAACAATGGCTCCTTACCATGCTCATGGAATAAGTCCCACTTCCAATTAGACATAAATTTGTGTCTTAGACAATCGAGTAAAGGAGAAGATGCCTAATGCAGTTCTCCTTCTTGCTCCACAGGCTTGGAGAGACCACTTCTTTCGACGTCCTTCCTTACTAAACAATTCTGTAGAAACTCAGTTGTTTTAAAATATCGGAAAGAGTATTATTTTTCTAACTCAGCTTACTGCCTAATTGGATAGAGGCAAACTTCTAGAATAGCTTTTCTTTGACCTTTGTATCACAATTTTTTTAAAAAATCGATGAAATTTGTTATCTCTTACAACACAAATCAAGCTTTTCTTCCACATCACCCTTTACAGATGGATAGGTCTGCCTCCAATGGCCTCATATCTGAACACAGGCTGGATATGCCCCCATCAGCTTGGTTTCAGATTTATTTCTTTAGACTGAGCAAGAAAGAATCAAGAATCAAGAGTAAAACTTCACTCATTACCTTTTAAACTTATTTACTTATTTTTTGTTGTTGGTTTGGCAAGTTGCCTCATTCCACAGAGACTTTACAAGGTGCTTATGTCTTATGTTTGAAGGTGAGAACTGTGATCTAATCTGTATTCTGTGTGTTACTTAGCACACTGAGGGTGCCCAATAAATATTAAACAGGAAGGCTTTATTGAATCACTTTATACCATACACTTCCTAGTGGCCTCCTTTGTGCCAGCTTCCAGTATAAAACCATTATAAAAAGATGGGTGGCTGGATGGATTAATAAGTGAATTTACTTGATAGTTTGCTGCCAATTTTTTGCTACCTGTAATGAAATCATATTTCTCGGTCCTCTCCCATGAATCACAAGGAGAACGGTCTCACATTAAGACAAAGCCTAAATTTGAACAAATACATAGTAAGCTCTCTGCCTCTGAAAAATTTAAAGCAGAGGTCAAAGCCCAATAAACTCCATTTCCATCCACTCATAAAACCAGAACCTCCACAATGACCTTCCGGCACCTCAACATCAAAACATTTTAACAATATGGGGATATAGGGTAGTCGTAATATTGGCTCTGAATTATTCAAAAATGAATTATATTCAGTACAGTTTTAATTCTAAAAATGTTTTATTCCTTCAGAGCTATTAATTTATTAACCTCATCGATTGTTAAAGACTCTATAGAGCACCTCTTAGGATCTAGGCTTTGTTTGCAAGGTCTGGAAAACATAAAAAAATCTTGCTTTAATGAAATGCATGTTCTATTGGAATATTTAATTCAATAGGTGCTCAATATTTAAAACCTTTAACCAACCATTTTTATTTGATTCACACAATTAATGGTTTTGATTTATTCCTACCAAACAGCAAATCCACAAGCTAGGTGGTAGAACTGAGGCAAGAGTCAAGGTTATTTGAGGCAAAATCTATGCTCTTTTCACAGGACTGTGACAGATATTTGTCTTTCTATTCAACTTGTTCAGACTTAGGTTAGGAAAGCTTCAAGGTTTCTTACAACTCTAGGACATTTTTCACCCTAGTTCTCTCTTTTTTTAAATGTTTATTTTTGAGAGACAGAGAGAGAATCTGAAGCAGGCTGCAGGCACTGATGCAGGGCTCAAACTCATGAACCATGAGATCATGACCTGAGCTGAGTTGAAGTTGGATGCTTCATCGTTGGAGCCACCCAGGTGCCCTTCTCCCTAGTTCTTAATAAAATATACTGTAATCCAAATACATCTCAAGAAAACTGGTTTTCGATTTGAAAATGAAGATAATAAGACAAAACAATACCGAGAAAGCAATCCATTCCTAAAGGGTTTTTAGACGAAAAACTTATGAAAAACTTGAACACAAATATGCAGTATAAGGGTGCCTGGGTGGCTCAGTCAGTTAAGAGGCCAACTCTTGATTTCAGCTAAGGTCATGATCCCAGGATTGTGGGATTAAGCCCTGCATTGGTCTCTGCACTGAGCATGGACCCTGCCTTGAATTCTCTTTCTCTGTGTGTTTCTCTGTCTCTCTCTCTCTCCCCCTCTGTCCCTCTTCCTTATTGCTCTCTTTCTCTCTCTCAAAATAAAAAAAACAAAATTGTAATTAAAAAAATTCAGTATAATCATGTCCTTATAGATCTGATTAACATATGACAGAAATTACACTGTAAACTGATACTATTCCATTTTATGTCCAAGTATGTTAACCTCTACTCTTCCAGAATTGTTCTGCAATGTGTTTCTCAGGCTAACTAAGATTTGATTGTCTCCCTATAAAACAAATAGGTGTATTATAAATTCCCTTTCACCTCCTCAAATAATATGAATTTCTCCCCTCCACAGAAAGCCTCCCACAGTCAAACTGCTTCACACTACTCTTGAATGATTATTATAAATATAATCGTGCTTTAAAAGGTTAGCTTAAAAGATGGTAGAGAGGGGCGCTTGGGTGGCTCAGTCGGTTGGGCGGCTGACTTTGGCTCAGGTCATGATCTCGCGGTCCGTGAGTTTGAGCCCGGCGTCGGGCTCTGTGCTGACAGCTCGGAGCCTGGAGCCTGTTTCAGATTCTGTGTCTCCCTCTCTCGGACCCTCCCCCATTCATGCTCTGTCTCTCCCTGTCTCAAAAATAAATAGAACGTTAAAAAAAATTTTTTTAAAAAAGGTGGTAGAGAGGGAAGGTAATATAGAAGGCAAAAAAGAGTTTGGGAGAGATATCTCTTAAATAATTGGAGACCATTCAATTAATTAGAAAATTACTTGTTTTAAAAATTCTCTAAATAATTTTGTTGTTCCAGATTGACTGTCTTATTTAAATAAAGGCTAATTTCTTTAAAAAATTTTTTTTAATGTTTTATTTATTTTTTCAGAGAGAGAGAGAGAGAGAGACAGAGCATGAATAGGGGAGAGAAAGAGAGAGAGAGAGAGACACAGAATCCGAAGAAGTCTCCAGGCTCTAAGGTGTCGGCACAGAGCCTGATGCAGGGTTCGAACTCACAAACCATGAAATCGTGACTTGAGCCGAAGTCAGACCCTTAACCAACTGAACCACCCAGGTGCCCCAATAAAGGCTAATTTCTAAAATTTGTCTTTGAATTTTGTATCGCAGCTTTAAAAAAATTAAATAAACCTATTATCTCTCAAGCCACCAATCAAACTTCACTGATTGAGGTAAGTCAAGGTGCCCCGCTTGCAGATGAAAAGATGGAAACTCTCAAGACCACAACATTCTGAGCCCCTGGACAATCTTCTTAATGCCACTCTATATTATAACTGCTTTCTGAATCTTTGGTTTCTTAAAGAGACTGTTGGTGTCTCAAAATCAAAATGATACCTTTCAGTTGCCTTTCTGAACCTCTCTTGATTTCATGCATTCCAATAGCATTTATTAAATCATTTTCTGTGCCAGATGCCATTTCACAGCAAGGCAAACATGAATGTCATCCTACCTGCTCTTAATGTATTTAGAGTCTAGAAAAGTGAAATACAAGAAAAAAAAATGGAGTTAAGTGTAGTCATAGAGACATGCATACTCTAATGAAAGTATTATGAAAGGGTTCCTGGCCTAGACTAAGGATTCAGTGGGAAGGTTTCCTGGTGTACAAGATGCTCAAGAGAATCTGAAAGTTATTGGGATTCCTTAGGGAGGCATGTAGGCAAGTTACCTCTGCTCCTTTCTGAAATTTATACCCATCGTGAAACTCACTGATATATCCCATATGCTTCATATCTCTCGCTATATATAGTGAGTTCTATAAATCCAGGCCCATATCTGGCACAAATTTCTCTCTTATACAGGGTCTAGAATAATGTTTCTAAGACAAAAACTCTCAGTCAAACAGTCCCGTTCTGCAATACACAGGTGATTTGGGATGAGGAGAGGTATAAGCCCAGTGTAAAGGTTCATATTAATGACATCAGAAATACATCTTCCAGGACTTGACATTTTTCCACATTGAAGCAGATATAAGACCTTGGAAGCCTTTTAAGAAATAACTGAGTAACTCCCAATTTTCATTTGCTTACTGAATCAGGGCCATGCAATAACCCTAAGGGAGTCATTTACATTTTGTTCAGCATACACTTTTGTCAAACCTCACATTACAACAGGGTACAACATAAGCGAATATTGAATGGTGCTAAAGAGGGTAACTTTTCATACCATATATCAAAAAGATAGTGCTGAAAATCAAAGCAAGACAAAGCAATTTCAACCAAGAGACGAATTGAACTGTGGCTTCCTTATCCGTCTGCTCACACCTCCTCGTTCAGTCCCAAGAGTCACAGCAAGATGCCAACACGTGTTTGTATCTGAGTATGAATGCACGCACGCATGCATAATTCTGGTAAATTATAGTCCTAAATGCCTATAGCAATCATCTCTGATAAATATATCAAAAAGCTTCTTTATTACTTTTCTGTATTTCCTATCTTTATTTGTTGCAATGCATGTGGATTACACTGATCATCAGAGAATCTATTGTGCAATTAAAGTCCTCACCTCAACTTTCCTCATTCTGTGTGTGGGATGTGCGTGCTGTTATGGTCTGCAGCGTCTCGCCGTCCCCAGCACCATGATGTGGACCCTGGTCTCTAACCAGTGTATTTGTCATAAGCAGGACATCCTCATGAAAAATTTCAGCTAGAATAGGAAGAGGTTACTTGAAATCAGAAGTGCTGGAAAAGGCATTTTGTAGTTTATTGGCGTACGAACGCTGGCAGGTATCTAATCTTTTATTTTCATGTTCGTATGCACTGAAAAGCCTGGCTTTGTCTATGTGGATTGTCTAAGTCATGCATGCTGTGTGTAGGCTTCTTAACCTCCTGAAGCAAGCAATGGGTTTTGCCTTCTTGGACCCTCAAGATACACAGTACAACCATCATACAATATTCGGTTTTCTCTATTGTGTGGATGTTACCTAAGAATGTAACGTCCATTGAGTGAGGCCATGTTTTCCCCTTTTGTAACTCTCCAGAGATGAGACCATAGCTGGTTAAACAGAACATTCTACCTACTTCTTCACATCTTCAGTACCATGGTGAGAAAGACGAGTGCCCCGGGAAATTAAAAAATGCCACATTTAAAGAGATGCTTTTTGAATTCCTTTTTAAAATGGCCTCAGGGAACATGTATATATAATAGGTATTTAGAAATATTGCTCATGGTGAATAGACTATCAATCTATACTTCATTATACACAAAATGATGATGAAAGTGTATGTTATTATTGTTGAAATCATGCCACAGAAATATAATAGACTGTGTCTAAATCAAACATAGCAACCTAAGAAAACAAAACAAAAAAATCGCCTTTTCTTGAGCAGCTAATTTCATTATTTTAGTAAGTCTTGGCTTGCTTACCAAGAATTGTTTCCTTTGGAAGAAGAGAGATGGACACATTACATATCTGACAGGTCATCATCTTGTAGGAAACACAAGTGCGGAGTGTGAGGTGGTGTTTCCTAATGAATTGAAAATATGATGCCAAGACATTTTCTAAGATGATAACTGACTAGTTCAGGCTCTGAAAAGGATAAATTCGTCACCCCTGTAGAGATCAGAAGGTGAGCCTTCATGTGGGAATGGAGATGTGGGTAAACCAAGGCTCAACTCTGCCAGTCGAGTGGGGCTGGAGTGAAGGTGGGGCTAGTCCCCAGTGGGCGTTTGGACAAGGAGCCACCTGCACCACTGCGTCAGCACCTTCCCGGCAGCTACCCCTAGCCCCGGCACCATCAGCCTCCTGAGAACCATCCAGACCCCTGAGTGTGCATCTCGCTGAGTGATGATCCCCAAGAACAAGAGTGCTTAGAGCTTTTCCTGAACGACCTGCTCCCCAACTTCCTGCAGCATCTAGTCTTTCTTGGCTCACCTGAGGCTCACCTTTGGGTGAGGCTGCTTCTCCCAGATTCTTATCTACCGACCTGCAAGGCTTACAGGAAGCCTTGAGGAGAGCTGGGAAGGAGGCCGAGGCTGCTAGTGTGGGGTGACGCCCTAATAGTCCCCACACTTGACTGACATGCCTCTTCTGTATTCTTAGCTAGGGCTTCACCCCTGAACCCAACGCAACCAGAGCAGCCTCTGCTGCTCACGCTCCTGCTTGTGACAGGGAAATTGTCAAAAACAGCCTAAATTCTTGCCACGCCTCCTCATGAACTCTGCGTAGTATGACCTTAAATATACTAGCTAAGCCAGAAACCTAAAATAGTTCAGCTCTTAGAGTAATAGAATTTGGTCTTCTCCTTCCTTTAGTTGCAATCTTTTTGTTGTTGTTGTTTTTTAATGTTTATTGATTTATTTATTTGAGTGGGAGACAGAGACAGAGTGTGAGCAGGGAGGGACAGAGACAAAGGGAGACATGGAATCTGAAGCAGGCTCCAGGCTCTGAGCTGTCAGCACACAGCCCAGTGTGTGGCTTGAACCCACGGACCCTGAGATCATGACCTGAGCCGAAGTTCAGCACTTAACCAACTGAGTCACCCCTTCCTTCCGTTGAATTCTTAATTGGTAAGTTTCAGACTTACTTTGTTGATATGAAAAATCTTCAAGACCCAAATTCCAAAGATTTTGAAGTGAAACGCTCATAAAATCAATTACTTTGCCATTAATGGCCATTCGATTACTATTCTGGCTTAATAGTTGATTAGGGGAGTACTTTTGGTTATTTACTTATGATTTTGTTGTTGATTCCTATTTTACTGGATTGACTGGAGAATATGGCCTCTGTGGCTTCCTGTGGGATGAAATATATAATTCACACTTGTGTATGCTCTGATAATGTAAGAAAATAATGCATATTCTGTCAGTCGAATAAAATGTTTTAAATATATAAATGTTTGTAAATATTTGAGGAGTCTGCTGATCTTATTTTTTTTTAACGTTTATTTATTTTTGAGACTGAGAGAGACAGAGCATGAACGGGGGAGGGCCAGAGAGAGAGGGAGACACAGAATCTGAAACAGGCTCCAGGCTCCGAGCCGTCAGCACAGAGCCTGATGCGGGGCTTGAACTCACGGACCGCGAGATCATGACCTGAGCCGAAGTCGGACGCTTAACTGACTGGGCCACCCAGGCACCCCTGCTGATCTTATTTTTAATGCATTGCACCTTTACTTGATTAAATTATTTTAATATTTCTGGAGTATTTTGTTTTATATACTGTGATGCCGTGTGTGTGATGAATAAAGATATTAACCTTATTTTGGACTACAGCTTTTATCATGATATAATAACCCCTTTGTCTCATTTAATGCCTTTGTTGCATACTTCGCTTTATCTGATTTATCAATATTGTCAGTCTTTCTTATTTTTTATTTGCATTTCCCTTTATGATTCTGCACATCCTTTTCAACCTTTGTCTTCATTTTATTTCAGATGAGTTTCTTACAGAAAAAAAATATATATCTGTATATATCTTGTAATCCTATTTGATATTCATTGTTTCATGACAGGGAGATGTGGTTCATTTGAATTTATTGTGAATATTAGTATTTTGATTTTGTTCTTATCATATTTAATATTTACTATTTATTACTTTTCCTATTTTTACCTCTCCCTATTTCTTGCTCATCATAGTAAGGTTTTTGCTAGTCCTATTAAGTTTCTCTTCCCTTGTCTTATTTTTAAATTGTATTTTATGATTCCCTATGCCCCTAAATACTCACTATTCTAATAATATTATAATCTATGTGTATTTATTAATACATAAAAGTTAATAAGTACCTGTAGCCACCAAAATATTTACCTTCCCATCACCTCCCGTCTCTTCAATTCCCCTCCTATCCTTTTGAAGATGAGACATTTCCACCACCCCCTTCATCCTGAGCAAACTCTCCACCCTTGCCAACATCCAGTACATGCATTTTGTGGCAAAAGTTTTAGATTTTTAATGTTTCATATCTTGGCTAAGTTTTCTGAGACAGCATTTTCTTCTGTTTAGGAATAAGTACTTAAAATTTAAATATATTCCAGTCATATCATCTTATCCATTTATTTTATCTCTGTATTTTAAAATCCATGGCATCTCATGGTTCAACATTAGAATATCCATCACTATGATTCATTAAGTAAATAAATTAAAGATGGAACATCATATTGCCTCTTTACGCTTTGGGTTTTAGTAATATCCTTTCACATTCATAATCCAGATAGCGAGATAAGCAAGATTTTATGCACCGAGGCCTTTCCTTCATTGCTCTTTCAAACTGAAAAACATTGCTGCCATTTTAGCCAACAGTTAAACTTTACTACAAAATATTTTGATACCCTTTTCTTTTTTTTTTTTTTTTCAACGTTTATTTATTTTTGGGACAGAGAGAGACAGAGCATGAACGGGGGAGGGGCAGAGAGAGAGGGAGACACAGAATCGGAAACAGGCTCCAGGCTCTGAGCCATCAGCCCAGAGCCCGACGCGGGGCTCGAACTCACGGACCGCGAGATCGTGACCTGGCTGAAGTCGGACGCTTAACCGACTGCGCCACCCAGGTGCCCCGACACCCTTTTCTTAAAGTAACCTGCAACTCACATGGTGAAGCTCAAATCCCATTTGGGAATTCGGCAAACTAGCCGATTCTGCAACATGAAATCCTATGAGATTTTGGATGTGGATTTGTCTGAGTACATGGGAGTTGACATCAAATACTTCACAAATACTATACCTTCCAGGAATCCACATTTTCTTTATTGGATGTAGAATTGTGAACTCTTTAAGAAATAGCTGAATCATTATTTCTTGACTCTCTCCTGCTTGTTAAAGCAGGACTATAAAATAGCTCAAGGAAAGCACTGAGAAATTTGCTTTCATTATATTCAATAGCCTGCATCTGTCCAAATCACATATGAAAGGATGTGGACAAATATAAACTAAAATTGAATTTTGCAGAAGAAGTTGAAGAACTTCCCCAAGATAAATTAAATGTATAAACTGAAAACTGATGTAAGTCATAAGCTCAGTCCTACATAGACAAAGGGACTATGGCAATTTTGTGGACATTTTCCCTTTCTTCTCTTTTTACTTTCCCAGACTTCTACAGATTTTCTAGAAAGAATAAAAAGATGAATAAATTGTAGAGATGCTAAAGGTGTGTAATAAATTTCTTCATTAATTTTTAGGGTGTACATTGGTATAGACTATCATGAAGACATTTTAAATGTATATACTTGGTTATTTAAAGTACATACACTTTGGGGCGCCTGGGTGGCGCAGTCGGTTAAGCGTCCGACTTCAGCCGGGTCACGATCTCACGGTCCGTGAGTTCGAGCCCCGCGTCGGGCTCTGGGCTGATGGCTCAGAGCCTGGAGCCTGTTTCCGATTCTGTGTCTCCCTCTCTCTCTGCCCCTCCCCCGTTCATGCTCTGTCTCTCTCTGTCCCAAGAATAAATAAACGTTGAAAAAAAAAATTAAAAAAATAAAATAAAATAAAGTACATACACTTTTAACTATCCTTTTTTTAATGTTATTTTATTTATTTTGAGAGAAAGAGTGAGAGAGTGCGGTAGGGGCAAACAGAGAGGGAGAGAGAGAGAGAATCCCAAGCAGGCTCTGCACCGTCAGTATGGAGCCCAAAGTGGGGCCCAATCTCACAAACCATGAGATCATGACCTAAGCTAAAATCAATAGTTGGACACTTAACCCACTGAGCTATCCAGGTGCCCCAGTACATACACTTTTAAACCCTAATTTCTTTAAAATTTACCTTATGAAAATAAGCAGTTGTATAAATTTGTAGGTAAAAGTTGCTTCCTTCATTGTTTTCATAGGAAAAAAAATAGAAAAAAATCCCATAAACATCTATTAAGGGCCTCATTAAATAATGTATTATACACCGATACATTCAGTAATTAGAAATGGCCACTTATGTACTGACATTGAATAATGCCCACAATACATTAATTAAAAGGTATAAACATAGAAAGAAACATGCCTATGTCTAAACAGAGAATATCTGTGTATCTGCTTGTGAATATAACATGGAAAAATACTTCGAAGGCAATGGTCTGAAACCTTATTGGTTTATTCGCAGGAGCCGAAAAATATGTTGATCATATCATCTATGGTGGGCATTGCTTTATGAATGGCTGCCAGTATTTCTCCCTCCTCCTCTGTTTCTTTTCTTCTTTGTTACTTCCACCTTCTCATTTTTCCTTTTTTTACTAAGGTTGGTTGATGAACTCATTTGAAATGAATAAGACCTTCATATTCCAATGAAATAGAGAGGGATTAAAATAAAATAAGCATGAAAAAGATGGGAAAGGCATCTTATGGTTTATAAAAATGTGGTTTAATTTTAAAAAACAAGAGAAAGAAAAGAAAAAAGTCACTGGCTGTACTGAATATTAAAGTTTTAAATTCATTTTGATTTGAAGTAACAAAAAGACAGAGATGTCTGCTATCCTTACCAATTATGAGACACTTTCTGGTGAGATTATATATTCTTTTGTATTGAAACATAAAATCCAATAAATTTTTAAGGCCACATATTGTAATCAAAACTAGATTTTTTTTTTCAACGTTTATTTATTTTTGGGACAGAGAGAGAGCATGAACAGGGGAGGGGCAGAGAGAGAGGGAGACACAGAATCGGAAACAGGCTCCAGGCTCCGAGCCATCAGCCCAGAGCCTGACGCGGGGCTCGAACTCCCGGACCGCGAGATCGTGACCTGGCTGAAGTCGGACGCTTAACCGACTGCGCCACCCAGGCGCCCCAAAACTAGATTTTTTATTGATGTGGTTGAAATTTTAAATACATTTCATTGCTAAAATCCTCAAAAAGTAAAATGATGCAAATGACAAATTATGAAATTGTGCTCTGATATTTAGTAGGAACATTTAACTCTAGTAATGGGGAGGGGCAGCTCCCAGAAGCAGAAACCTGCATTAGACTTACTGTAAATATTTTTCACACTTTTTGTGTAATCTCTTCCTTCACTATTCTACCTGCACATACGATTCAGGCACACACTAAGTAAGGTGTGCTACTCACAGTAAAACTTCTGGCACTTTTCCAACTCTTTGCATTTGTTCTTATTCATATATATGTAAAGTCTTCATTTTACTTGTATCTTCTTTTCTGCTAACCTAATGTCCAGGATGTAAGATCAAGTTTTATTTTTGAAAATAGAAAAGGAAGGAAAACTTACAAATTCATATCTAGCATTAC
Source organism: Herpailurus yagouaroundi (assembly GCF_014898765.1). Lineage (NCBI taxonomy): Eukaryota > Metazoa > Chordata > Mammalia > Carnivora > Felidae > Herpailurus > Herpailurus yagouaroundi. Next base: position 61,368,756 of record NW_024412400.1, read on the forward strand.
TCTGATATCAAAACTAGATAAGGAGTCCACTAAAAACGAAAACTACAGGGGTGCCTGGGTGGCTCAGTGGGCTAAGCATCCATATCTTGATTTTTGCTCAGGTCATGATATCAGGGTCATGAGATTGAGACCACGTCAGGCTCCACGCAGAGCCTGCTTAAGATTCTCTCCTTCCTTCTCCCTCTGCTCCTCCCTCCCCCCGCCCCCAAAAAAGCCCACAACAGGCCATATTCCTGATGAAAATGGATGCAAAAATTCTCAATAAAATACTAATAAACTGAATCCAACAGTACATCAAAAAGATCATTCACCACAACCAAGTGAGATTTATTCCTGAGTTGCAAGGATGGTTCAATATTTACAAATCAGTCAATGTAATACACTGCATTAAGAAAGGATAAAAACCATATGATCCATTCAATAGATGCAGACTAAGCGCAAGACAAAGCATAACATCTGTTCATGATAGAAACCCTCAACAAACTAAGGTTAGAGGGAACAAACCTCAACATAATAAACACCATATGTCAAAAAAAATCACAGCTAATATGTTCCTTAATGGGAAAAACTAAGAGCTTTTCCTCTCTGCTGAGGAATAAGGCGGGGATGTCCACTCTCACCACTATCATTTAACATAGTATCAGAAGTCCTAGTCTCAGCAATCAGACAACAAAAAAGAAGTAAAAGGCATCCAGATCAGCAAGGAAGAAATCAAACGTTCATGTATCATGTTGCAGAGGACATGATACTCTATATAGGAAACCCAAAAGCCTCCACAAAATGTTGCCAGAACTGATACACAAATTCAGTAAAGTTTCAGGATATAAAAATCAATATACGGAAATCTTTGCACTTCTATACACTAACAATTAAGCAGCATAAAGAGAAATTAAGGAATCAGTTCCATTTACAATGACACCAAAAAACGTAAGATACCTAGGAATAAACCTAGCCAAAGGGGTAAAGGACTTGTACTCTGAAAACTATAGGACTCTTATTAAAGAGACTGAAGAGGACACAAAGAAATGGAAAAACATTCCATGCTCATGGATTGGAAGAATAAACATTCTTAAAATGTCTATACTACACACAGCAATCTACACATTTAATGCAATCCCTATAAAATACCAACAGCATTTTTCACAGAGCTAAGACAAACAATTATAAAATTTATATGGAACCACAAAAGACCCTGAATAGCCCAAATGATCTTGAAAAAGAAAAAGCAAAGCTGGAGGTATCACAGTTCTGGACGTCAAGTTATATTACAAACCTGTAATTATCAAGACAGTATGGTACTGGCACAAAAACAGTCACTTAGATCAATGGAACAGAATAGAAAACCCAGAAATGAACCAATAACAATATGGTCAGCTAATCTGACAAAGCAGGAAAAATATCCAATGGAAAAAAGACAGTGTCTTCAACAAATAGTGTTGGGAAAACTGGACAGCAACATGAAGAAGAATAAAACTGGAGCACTTCCTTATATCATACACAAAAATGTATTAAAAATGGATAAAAGACCTAAATAGAGATAGGAAACCATCAAAATCCTAGAGGAGAACACAGACAATTACCTCTTGGACATTGGCCACAGCAACTTCTTACTAGATACATCTCTGGAGGCAAGGGAAACAAAAGCAAAAATAAACTATTGAGACTTCATCAAAATAAAAAGTTTCTGCACAGTGAAGGAAACAATCAACAAAACTGAAAGAAAGGCCACCAACAGAAGGTGAGAAGATACTTGCGAATGACATATCTGATAAAGGGTTGAAATTCAAAATATATAAAGAAGTTTTATAAAAATCCACACCCAAAAAACAAATAATCCATTAAAAAATGGGCAGAAGACACGAATAGACATTTTTCCAAAGAAGACATCCAGATGGCCAACAGGCACATGAAAAGACGCTCAACATCACTCATCATCAGGGAAATGCAAATCAAAACCACAATGAGATACTCCTCACACCTGTCAGAATGGCTAAAATCAACAACACAGGAAATACAGGTGTTGGTGAGGATGCAGAGAAAGGGGAACCCTCTTACACTGTTGTTGGGAATGCAAACTGGTAAAGCCACTCCGGAAAATAGTATGAAGTTTCCTCAAAAAGTTAAAAATAGAACTACCCTTTGCCCCAGCAATTGCACTACTAGGTATTTACCCAAAGGTTACAAAAATACTAATTTGAAGGGATACATGCACCCCAATGTTTATAGCAGCATTATCTACAATAGCCAAATTATGGAAAGAGACCAAATGTCCATAGGCTGACGAATGGATAAAGAAGATGTGGCATACATATATATATATATACAATGGAATATTAGCCATTAAAAAGAATAAAAGCTTGCCATTTGCAATGATGTGGATGGAGCTAGAGTGTATTATGCTAGGTGAAATTAGTCAGAAAAAGAGAAATACCACATGATTTCACTCATAAGTGGAATTTAAGATACAAAACAAATGAGCATAGGGAAAAAATGAGAGAGAGAGGCAAACCAAGAAATCTAGCTATAGAGAACAAACTGATAGTTTCCAGAGGGGATGTCAGTGGGGGTGGGTTAAACAGGCAATGGGGATTAAGGAGAGCGCTTGTGGTGAGCACCGGGTATTGTATGTAAGTGTAGAATCACTAAACCACACCTGAAACTAATATTACACTGTATGTTAACCAACTGGAATTTAAATAAAAACTTAAAAAAAGAAACAAATAAATTTGGCCAAGGAAACATACAAATGTTTTACTTTTGAGATTGCTAATAACTTAAAATATTAGTTAAAAAAAACAAACTGTTTTTCATCTCTATTGATTAAACACAAACTCTTCAGCTCTAGAGCAGATTAATGATTCAGAAGATACCAAATATTGAGTGGAAAAATGCTTCATATAATCTGCTGGTTAGAGAAAAAGCACTTGGCTCTCAAAAGCATAACAGATCCGGGGCGCCTGGGTGGCGCAGTCGGTTAAGCGTCCGACTTCAGCCAGGTCACGATCTCGCGGTCCGTGAGTTCGAGCCCCGCGTCAGGCTCTGGGCTGATGGCTCAGAGCCTGGAGCCTGTTTCTGATTCTGTGTCTCCCTCTCTCTCTGCCCCTCCCCCATTCATGCTCTGTCTCTCTCTGTCCCAAAAACAAATAAACGTTGGAAAAAAAAAAGCATAAGAGATCCTTAATAATTCACTAGACCAAAGGAAAAAAAAAAAAGGAACTTCTTTCAAATGTATGCACTCAGCATACATTTCAAATGGCATTTTGGAAGTTTGCTGTTTTATGAATAAAAGGTTCTCCTTCTCCTTCCTGCTTCATAGCAGAAAGTCTCCTCTCCGCAACCAGGGTATCACAACCCCCTGCTGCTGGAGTCTCCAAAAGCCCACCTCTTCCCTGTGGTCAGGAGACAGTTGTTGGTCACTGAGACGTTTGAAAGAACTGAATGAGGTGGGAGCCAAGCTTTGGGTGGGAAGGCTCTCACATTTCACTCTGTTCTTAAAAAGCATATAGTTAGTAAATGACAAAGCTGCGTTTTGAGTTCTCCACAGTGGCGATTGTACAGCATAGAAACTCAAATGCATTGTTTTCGCAATCAAGACAAGGAGATTTGATACAGGATTCCTTATCACTAGAGGGCAGATGTATTTCTGGTGTGGCTATAGCAACCAGATATCGAATGTATCTACCCATATCAAACTTTGGCAAATCTTCTGAATCATGCTTTCCTCAATTACTCTTGAATATAGTCAGTGTAAAACATATGATGCTCAATTATGATGAAATTTTAAAAATTTTAGGACATTTTGAATTAATAAAAAAAAATTAACAAAGGCAATTAAAAGGAATTACTAACTACTTACTCTAGGTTAAAAAGATTCATTTAAATGTTTCAAGTATCTTTTTTCCTAAGCCTTCATTTCAGTATTATTTTCTGTGGAAAACTACTGTAACCAATGACTCTTTTCAAGCTGCTTCGCCTTTCTGACAGTTATCCTACCATCCTTCGGCATTATTGCAGTCAGGATGGATACAAAGAGCCATGGAGGAAAAAGAACAACAAATCTAAAGTAGGAGTTGAATCCCTAATGTAAAATAAAGATACTACTGGGACTTGATTCAAAACAAATATTGTTTAAAGTTTCAGCTGTGTTTTTTGCCTAAGTCTCCTCAGTTCTGTCAGCCAGCGGTTTCTCACTTACCTGTCAGAGCTGAGAAGTCCCTTCCTTCCCTGTCAGCGCAGGCAGGGACCAACAATACATCATCTGTCTTTGAAGTGGAACAAACATCCTTTTACTAACACAACCGATCCAAAATGAAAAAGAATATATTATCACAGACTGGTGGTTGTCAATAAAGATGTTTCACAGCAACTAGTCGTTCAAACACAATAAACAGTTGCAGTATTCTGTTATCCAAGTGACAGATACCTTTCCCACTAAATTGTGTCCTCACAAAGTTAGGAGACTATTTCAGACTTTGAGTTCCTTCACCTTGAAGAGAATTCTAATTACAATGAAACCTCTTATTTGCATAATTCTTCATTCAATTTGTATTTGTTTCCTGAATTTTACCCTTTTCAAAATCCGTACGACGCTAATGGTGAACACAACGGTTAAGAATTTTGTTGGTGAAGTCTTCACGTGCCTCAGTGGTTACACTGCGATGGTCACATCCCAAGAACGCATACGATGCTAATAGTTCATAGGGATTGTGAAAGCAAAATAATACAGCTAACACACTTACAACAGAGAGTGGCAGAATAAATTATAGCTGAATTGTTATCATAACTTGAAGGAGTGGTTTGTGTTACTTTGTTATAAATAATTGAAAAATATTTTATTTGCTGGAAAACGAATCCTGAGTATTCAAAGATTTCTGCATAGGTAACTAGGTACTCAGTACTGCCTTTTGAGATACTATTCCTATGCTGCAATCTCCCAGACAATGGTCTTTATAAAAATGTGTTCAAATTGGAAAAATAAACTTCCAGAAATACTCCTCACTGAAGGTCTGGTTTACAGGGAAGAAGAAGCTATGATCAACTGTCCTCGAGATGGGATGTCCAGAAAGAGCAAATTCCTGACTGTCCTCTGCTTGCCTAATGCTTCAATACTGTTGACCTTAAAATAGGGCTACTGGGGTGCCTGGGTGGCTCAGTAGGTTGAGGGGCTGACTATAGATTTTGACTCAGGTCATGATCTTACCATTCTTGAAATGGAGTTCCACGTCGGGCTCTGTGCTGACAGCACAAAGCCTGCTTGGGATTCACTCTCTCCCTGTCTCCCCCCTCTCTCAAAATAAATAAATAGACTTAAAAAAAAATAGGGCTAGCAAATTTACCTCCATTTTCACTAACCCAATCTTTACAATTCACTACAGATCCTAGACAAATAGTTAGAAATTATTTTAGCAGACTGCTTATTTCACTTTATTTTATTTTATTTTTATTTATTTTTTTTTAATTTTTTTTTCAATGTTTATTTATTTTTGGGACAGAGAGAGACAGAGCATGAACGGGGGAGGGGCAGAGAGAGAGGGAGACACAGAATCGGAAACAGGCTCCAGGCTCTGAGCCATCAGCCCAGAGCCTGATGCGGGGCTCGAACTCCCGGACCGCGAGATCGTGACCTGGCTGAAGTCGGACGCTTAACCGACTGCGCCACCCAGGCGCCCCCAGACTGCTTATTTTAAGTGCTACATATATAAAAATATTTCAATATCAGAGACTTCTTCTCCATGAGTAAATATTTTCAACCCCAAATCCAGTGTAAATGATCTCACGAAGAGTTATTTTTCCAATAATAGACATTATGATACAATCTTTTGCCCCCACTTTGCACTAGCCACTGCACTATATTTTACCATTGTTTACATCATTTGGGGCACAAAAGGCTTAAACAGTTAACCTCCTGAGACATGCCAGCCAAGGAGCGGCTAATGATGTTACATGTGAAGTGTCATGGCATTCTCATTTCTGTTCAGAGAAGAAAATCTGCTTTCAATTCAAACCCCGATAAAAAGCTCTTCTCCCAGACAAACTAGGCTAAATAACCCATCATGACAGCACAGAAGACCGTGGGCAAAGACCCAGAGGAAGCTGGCAAGAGAAAGGCAATGCTACCAGCAGAGAGAAACTGTAGGAGCTGTGGCATCATGCAAGCACAGAGAAAAGACATGTCCTGTTAGTAAAAGCTCTTAACTCTAGGCATTTTTTTTCCCCACAAAACAGATTGAGAGTGAAGCAAAGCTTCCTTAGCAATACTCTGCTACCTTCTCAGCAGTTAGTAAATGGCAACTCACCGTTCAGGCAAAAGGGTAGGAAAGTCAAGCCCTGAAAATAAATGGGATGCCTATAGAGAGCAAGTGTAATAGAATTTGGAGAGCATATGGAGGAAGAGGAGTCCGGCCTGTGTTGAACAGAGGCCCATAGATTAATTGGATATATCTAGCAAAATATTTTCCCTCATTCTTCCGTGAAGGAACGCCAAAAACCAACGGCCAGTCCCTTGTATTTGTATGTGTGCAAGGGTATTCAAAACAGAAGTATCATTCTCAAGCTATGGTGTGAGTTCAAGCATTTTCAAAAGATGATTTTGTTGTGTTCTTAGCCCTTTATCATAATCTTCCATTATCAGATTTATTTATAATGTATGCTTCCTGGTTGTCTCTCTCCTGCCCTGGAATGTAATTATAGACTGAGACAGGAGCCTTCTCTGTCTTGTTCTCTTTGATACCCTTAGAGTGAGGAAGAGTGCCTGGTGTAGGCACTCAATCAGTGTTTGTATTACTAAATGTACCAGGTGCTGTTTTAAGCCCTTTAATCCCCACATTAGCCATGATCTGGGCTCAATTATATTTCCCATTTTACAGATGAGTGAATCAAGGAATAGAACAGTGAGGTGAGTTGCCCAAGTTTGGATGCAGGTAAGTGACAGAACCAGGATCTGACCCCAGGGAGTCAGTCCCTCCCATTCATATTCCAACCACTACCTCTAATAGGTATCTATTCACATGTATATGTATTCACTGAATAAGTCAATGAAAACGTATTTTTGCCTGGGGGCCTAATATATTAAATTCTAACTACATCCTTTCTAATATAATTCAAACTTCTTCTGACCATAGACAAAGTAATTGCCCATACGGACATAATGATTATGCCATCCTACAACTTGGTTTTCTTTGCAACCTCAATTATAGCGCTTTTTTTATTATCATGGCTGTACAGAGCTTTATGACTGGAAAAGTACCACATTCATAATGAGTTGTGCCTCCTTTTGCTAGACATTCAGGCGTTCTCATGAATAATTATAATTTTTTTTTTACGCAGCCAGATAGCACCCTGGTTTGTGATTCTACCGCGTTTGTGTTGTATCACCTTTTGCGACTAGTTCACTTCATGAGGTTTACTGACTTCATTCAGTGAGTTATTAGTTTGCTACAAACTAGAATTTGGGAGATATTTCAAGGGACTGTGTAAAAACCAGAACTGAATATTTGAACTTAGGAGTACCTGAGAAAGTCCATGGTGCTGGTGCATCCCGGACATAAATCGCACGAAGAGTGACTTATTTTCCTTCCTTTGTCAAGTCATATACCCAAAGTTACACCATCACTAAAACTGTTTAAAAATTTGGTGGATGTTTCAACACATTTGCTGAACTACCAGTTGCCTACCAACCAGTTACAGTCCTAGTTTAAAATAATCTCTACATTATTTTTCCATGGAGGAGCAAGTAATTATGCAGCCAGACAATGCCAGAGGTGCCAGATAATACCACCTGTTCCTCAAAGACAGTCCCTTAAGGGACTGGACCATCGCAAGGCATTGTTGGGAAAACATTGAAGTAGACAGATTCTAAATACCTTTTCAGTGCTAAAAAGCTATGGTGGTGTGCGAAGCTTACAAACTGGGAACAGTAGGTAACATAGATTATGCTTAAACAATACCATACTTCACTTCATTAATAAAACACTTTAACAAATAAGTTGTTCATCGAATGCAAATAGGTTTTAGAGACAATTTCATGCTTTGGTGAATGGACTTGAGTACACATTAGAAATATTTAATTCAATGGACCTATTCCTGTCTGATGTGAGGAAATTATAAAATCTGTTAAGCTTCACAACTTAATTAGTATGTCCCAGACTCCATCACTCGCTAGGTGGATGGCCTTTGTCCAAGTAGTCACCACTCTAAGCCATAGTGTCCTCAACTACACAATGGGAAAGAAAATCATAACTCATAGGCTGTTAATAACGATGCCTGTGCCCTGCCTGATACATAGTAAGTGCTCATTAAGTGTTCATTAATAGAAGTACAAACAGTGGTACTTCAGAATAAAATAAACTTAAGTCAAGAGTCTGATGGTCTGAACTGACCGAGAACCTCTGAGGTAGATAAAACTAAATGCATTTTTGCTGTTGTTGTTTAAACAGATTTGAATGAAGAAAAAGAAAAGCAGTTCTTCTGAAGAGAAAGCCAAGTTTGTCAGTGAGCAAAGCTTAGGGACAGCTGAGTAGAAGAGTCGTCAGCCATTAACTTCCTCATTATGTGGGAGAAAACACCAAGAGCCTGTCCAGAATTGGGGAGCAGAGGGTGCAGTGGAGAGAACAGAGAAGAGACGAATAAGGGGCTGTCACCATTCACCACCTCTGCCTGAATACTTTTGAAATATAAAGTTGTAGGAACAAAGAGGGAAAAAGTCACCGTTTTATTCCTCTCCTGAGATTCATCCAGAGGAAAACATGCAGACTGCAGTAATCCCCAGGTTGGGCTCACTCAGGCAAGTTTCCCAAGGCAAGTTTCACTTAGTTCTAAGGCTCTTGAGAAATAACGCTGCAATTCCTGCTGCTACAAATAAAACAAGAGGCAACAGCAGCTAAAGCCCTGGAGACTCCAACAGTGAACCTGTGGGTGGCTTCTGAGAGTGTTCCATGTAAAGCTGGAAGACTTTAGAGAATTCATAATTGAGCAAATACTGGGAAAGCATGAACTGGGTTAGGTACCACTTGTTCCTAGATTTTATGTTTGCCCAGCCCTCAAATGAGATTTTCTTTCATATTAGGAACGAGAATAATGAACATAATCTGTTTTGTGCATCTCCTACATTCCAGGCGTAGTGTTAACCACTTTATTACATTTTATCTTATTTAACACTCTCAACCTGATTGGATAGCTAGAATTATTAGCTCCATTTTACAGGCCAAGAAACCAAAGCTTAGAGAGATTAATCAACCTGCCCAAATTCACACAGCTGGTGACCAGGACAAATGGGATTTGCACCTATTTGATGCCAAGTGAGGAGTGTCCTTTTATATTTTGCAATAACTTCTCATTTCATTTTGTTTTACGATCCTTGAAATGTACATTCATTGTGAGAAACACAGCAGGAAACACAGATAAACAAAATAAATATATCTTTAAAGAATTTAATTTGCTTAAGAAATGCTATTTATTTCAAAATCCTTCTCAGCAGTTTGTCACACTTCTCTTCCTATGGAGGGCTAACTTCTCGAGGACTTTCTCTTGTCCCTCCACTGTTCCTTGGACAGTTCTTGGTGCATAGTGGGCACTTAAATGCGTGTGGACCAAATACACGCAAGAGGATCAAAGCTGTTAGGGCTACCGTGCATGCGAGCATGGTAACATCTCATGGTGGCACTTCCTAACTGCAGTCCCAGAGTTATTCCCGGAGTTCGGTGGTCATCTTGCCCAGACAGCCCAATTTTCTGATACTAAACATTGTGACATTATAACAGCATCCCAGGTGCTGTTGGAAAATTTGGTTAAGGGTGAATATCACGGAACTGCTCACTCCATTTTTTCCTACTCCGAAAACATCTTTGAGCTTACTCATAAGCTTACTCATTTAGGAGTTAGTTACCCATAACTTACTCATAAATAAGAAAAAAAATTCCTCTTCAATTTCTTTCTTTTTTTGAATGATGTACTTGGTTTGTGAGGGAAAAGTCTCAGTGAAGGAAAGAACTAAGAGAATATGGTTGATAAGGTATAAAATATATCAGACTTAGATAGTTTAGTCTAGGGAATTTTACTCTTTGGGTGTATCCTTATTTTAAAACATAATTAGAGGGGCACCTGAGTGGCTCAATAGGTTAGGTTCCTGACTCTTGATTTCAGCTCAGGTCACGATCTCCCGGTTCATTGGTTTAAGCCCCAGTGTCAGGTTCTGCACTGATAATGCAGAGCCTCCTTGGGATCTCTTTCTCTCAGTCTCTCTCTCTGCCCCTCTGCCACTTGTGTGCGTGTGGACTCGCTCTCAAAATGAATTTAAAAAATAAACACAAAAAATTAGAAAGGAGCAAAAAGAAAGCACGAAAGTATCCAAATAAGATTCTTGATCGGCTGCTTCTTTTGTTTGATTGATATATACATATACGTATACGTATATGTGTACGTGTATGTGTATGTGTATATGTATATGTATATATACATCTACACTAGTTTTTTAAATGTTTATTTATTTTAGAGAGAGAAAGAGCGCAAGTCAGGGAGGAGCAGAGGGGAGGAAGGAGACACAGAATCCGAAGCAGGCTCCAGGCTCTGAGCTGTCAGCACAGAGCCTGATGCAGGCTCAAACCCATGAGCTACGAGATCAGGACCTGAGCCAAAGTCGGACGCTTAACCAACTGAGCCACCCAGGCGCCCCTTGTTTGATATATTTTTATCATGCATTTGATTTATAATATTGATTTATCAAGCGTAAGGAATTTTTAATCATAAAAATTACATAACATCCCTTCCAATATTTGATCTTGTTTTTTTTTTTTTTTTTTCTCTACACGTATGGTAGAGCTTTTTCCTTTGTATGCCCAGATAGGATTTTTGTCCTAAAGAGCTGCCCTCTCACATTCCAAGTACAATCCCAATGAGGCCCGCTGATCACACTGTGCCACCCCCAGGATAGGGCATGGCGCCAGGCTGGGGTCAATCGCATCCTCAGCCTTTTGAGTCACAGAAATTAGTCTAGGGATACATGTGGGACTCAGGCCAATTGGAGTACTTTCATGGAATTTTTCTAACTAGAGGCAGGAAATAGCTCTGTTCCTTGCTGGTTACAAGACTATGAGAATACAAGGCCAGAGCTATCTGCTACTAGTTTCTGCCTCATAGAGATCATGGGCTTAAGATGACGAAGGCAGCAACCAGAATCAAGCAGAAGTATGTATGTGTGCATGTGTGTATGCACGTGTGTGGCATCAGTGTGTGTACGGGTGTGTGAGAGAAAGTCAGACAGAGAGACAGACAGAGATGGAGAGAAACCCACAGTCTCTGAGGCCAAATTTATTGTCTAAGGTTTGATATTAGGAGCAAACTGCCCATTCGCAGAACTAGTTCGCACTGAATCTTTGTCGTCTAAAAGAGTCCTAAGAGCCAACACTGAACACACAACATCTGCAAGACATCTATTTTCTAGCTTCTAGTTCCCTTGATATCTGTTCTGAAAGAAGATTTATATAGGGGATTCTGAAGTCTCTTTGGCAACTGCATAAAAATTATATTATTCAACAGTGTGTTACCTGTCTTTTTGGGTCCAGGCACTGTGCTAAGCACTGGATGACTGGGGCAAGAAAGTGTGTTATCTTCACAGCAGAGGCATCCATAGAAGTCAATTAGTGCAGAAGGACTTCATCAGACACCTGTAGAAAGTGCGGGAATGCAAAGGAGCAAGTGAAATGCTCCAAAGGAAAGTTCAATCTTGAACTTTCAGTATATCCTGAAGAATGGCAGGATTTTGTCAAGCAGAGAACAGAAAAGGGCACAATGGACAGAGAAAATAGCACGTTGCAAGGTCATGGGCATGAAAAAACACACGCCTGGTTTGGAGAATAATCAAACTGTTGATATGATCACAGCATAGTGTTGGGGAGCTAGGTAACAACTGAGGGATTAGGCTATGCAATTAAGCAGAACTCTGATTCTAAGAGCCTTAAAACGCTATGCTAAGGACTTAGGACTTCATCCTATAGGCTATGAGAAGCCATTTGGAGTGCTCAAGCACAAGAGTGACATGATCAGATTTGCCTATACATGTATGTAATGAGCACCCGTGTACCCATCATCCACTCAATAGTTATCATTCTCTTGTGTGGTGAGAGGTTGAGCAACTGTTCATACAGTTAAGAGAAGTTTGCATTTCTTTTTCTATGAATTTTCTGAGGATCAGTTCTTGGCCCTTTTTATCTTAATTTTTATAAGCTCTTTATTCATTAGGGAGACCTTTGTATTATGCATTAGTATACCTTTTATAGTATTTTTTACAAAAAAATTTTTTTCTCAGGCCATCATTTGTAGTTTTTACTTTCCTTATAGTTTATTTTTACTGTGAAACATTTTTAATTTTTATATAATGCAATTTATCAGTCTTTTCTCTTATTGCTTCTAGAATTCTTATGTAGGAATTCACAAGTGCTTTTTCAAATACATCCATCTTTCTTTTCTTACCCTTGATTTACATATCTGATCTGTTGGGATTTTATCCTGGCTTATGGTGTAAGAGATAGATCCAATTTAATGTTTCTCCATATGGCTACCCAATAAACGCAACAACAACATGTTTAAAAGTTCATTTTTTACCCAGTGATTTGAGATGCTACCTATACTGTATACTAAATGTCCCTATACAATTGCCTCTATTTCTGGGTTTTCTATTTTTTTCCATTAGTCCATCTGCCTATTCATGTGCTAATATAAATTGTTTGAATTATAAAGGCTTTATAGTACTTTTAAAAAATCTGACATGGCTTTTCCTCCTGTCCCTTAAGAAGAACTGACAACTTTATGATATTGGCCTCTCTTTTCTCTCACAGAATTGATATGTATTTCTATTCATTAGGATCTAGTTCTTTCAAAAGCAATTAGTTTTGTTTCTTTATAAGTTTTGAACATTTATTGTTAAGTTGTATGTCAAAGTATTTTCTTCTCTTACTTCTATTTTCTGTAGTAAATGTGGCCCTGTCTTCAATTATACGTTCTGTTTTTGTTTATACATATGTGTATATATGTACCTATATATGTGTACATATGTATGTATATGTGCAGATATATATGGGTATATATGTGCCTATGGATGTATATATATGTACATATAAATGCTATTGATATTTATATTCTCATTTTATAATTGGTTACAAAATTCTCTTATTGATTACTGCATTTTTCCATGGATTCTTTTGCATTTCAAGATATATAATTACCTCTTCTCTTAAAAATATAGTTTTACCTCTTCATTTCCTGTTCACCTTCCAGTAATTGCTTTCTCATATCTAATTGCACTGGTTAGTATCTGCAACATAACGCTAAATTTTATGGATATACTAGATACCTTTGTTCTTGACTTTAGAGAAAAAACACTACAACATTAAATATTAAACATTAAACATTGACTTATGGTTTCCCCAGCTTTGGGTATGAAATAAGTGCATTGTAAAATGCTAAGAAAGTTTATGGAGCATTTTTCAATGAATGGGTATTGCAATTTCTCTAGTCCATTTACTGCATGTGTAGAGACAATCACATGATTTTGCTTCTTAGTTTATTAATATAATGCATTATAATGACGGATTAACTAATATTGGGCAATTCTTACAGTTTTGAAATAAAACCAACTGGGTCATACCCACTTTTTAAAGATTGTGCCATTGGATTATCCAGGCTAATATTTTAAGATTTAGATTTGTGTTTTAAAGAAAAAATTCTGGCAAATTTTGACAGCTATTGCAGAAGGAGGAAAGGTTGGAGGATATTTGTAAAAATCTAGGTGAGGAATTACTGATAAACAAAAATAAGAGTTACTTGTAGTTTCTCTGTTTCATATCAGCCTTCCCTTGTACTCTATACTATCTGTCTTGTTCATGGGCACATCTTTAGATCCGATTATAGTTGACAATGTATTTCCTGAATGAGTGAAAGAATTTTGAAAACAAATAAATGAAGAGAAATTAACCAGAAGGAATAAACCCAGGTAGAGTCAACAGGATACAGGGACTGAATAAATGTGAGAGATTAGAGAGACAAAATTAGGTAACATTGTTACTATTAAATTAGGTAGGGAATTTAAGAAAGAGAACTGATTTCAAGGATGAGTAAGGTATTGATCTGTAAGATTTGGGTAATCATCTTAAGGTTTCTGTAAGATGGAGACATCCGGTGGCTCTATTTTCTAAGAAAAAGCCCTAGATGAAATGTTTATTAGGTCCTTACTTACTGCCAAATGCTGTGCTAGGTGCATTACATGCATTGCTTCATTCTAACCTAACAACAAGATATTAGGATTATTATCATCTTCAAATTCCAGGATAGAAAACTAAGACAGTGAAGTTGGGTCACTTATAAAGATCACCTAAACATTACGTGGCCCAACCAGCATTTCAACCCAGACAGCCTAATGCCAGAGCTTGGCTATGCCCCCTATGCGATGCTGACTCCTACGATTTGGAGAGCAACCGGTGTACTAGTTGCAGTTGAAGCATGGGGAAGAGTTCAAGAGTGTGTAGAACAATAGTGCAAAGTGATAAGAAAAGGCTGCGAGCAAAAGAACTAAAAAGCAGTCAGAAGAGGAACCCAGGGAAGAGACTAAGCAGAGGCAGGCACAGAGAGGAGGGAAAGCAAGGAGAGAGCAGGTCACGGATCCAGGGAGGAGAGAATCTCAGGAGGGTTGGCGAATCCCAGTAGGCAATTTGGTTTATTTGCCGACCTTTATTCTTTATTTTTAAATTTCAAAATTTCCCCTCCTGTTAATCAATTTCTAGTCTAACCACTACCACCTCCCCCCCCCCCCCAAAAAAAAAACATGAAAAAGATATCTGGGGTTGCCTGGGTGGCTCAGTTCGTTAAGCATCTGACTTCAGCTCGGTTCATAATCTCATGAGTTTGAACCCCATATTGGGTTCTGTGCTGACAGTGTGGAGTTCTCTTGGGATTCTCTCTCTCCCTCTTTCTGTGCTCCTCCCCCACTAATGCTCTTCCTCTCGAATAAACATTAAAAAAAGATATCTGGTGTGAAATATTGCAGGATACTCACAGCTATCTTAATGAAATGAAATGTTCACAATATTATCAAGCAGAAAAGGAATCCCTTTATCGTGAGGTGAGGTCAGTATGTTAACTTAGTAAAATCATAAACTTAACAAAAATTCACATTATAAGCCTGTATCGCTTGGGGCGCCTGGGTGGCGCAGTCGGTTAAGCGTCCGACTTCAGCCAGGTCACGATCTCGCGGTCCGGGAGTTCGAGCCCCGCGTCGGGCTCTGGGCTGATGGCTCAGAGCCTGGAGCCTGTTTCCGATTCTGTGTCTCCCTCTCTCTCTGCCCTCGCCCATTCATGCTCTGTCTCTCTCTGTCCCAAAAATAAATAAACGTTGAAAAAAAAATTAAAAAAAAAAAAAAAAAGCCTGTATCGCTTAAATATATTTCAAGTCCTCAGTCAGAACACAAGTAGCATGCAACTCCACAAAAGGAATTTAATTAGAATTACAATCTCTAGCAGATTCTGAAATTCAATTTTTATACTGAGAGACAACATCAAACACTTCTGTATACATTATTCTACAAGCACAGGTTTCTTCCTTCTTTACTGCACCCTTTCAAATAAAACTTCCTATAAAAAATAAATAACATAGTGATCAAATGAACAAACCCTGTATCAAAGGTTTTCTTAATGTGATACAATTAGTTTAACGCAGCAGTAAATACATTAGCTTTGCTTTGTGATCTTTATGTCATGTCCTTCTTTGTAAGACACAAGATACAAGATCAATGAGGTTATCCACTTGGCCTTGCTTGAAAACATCCCAGTGCATTGCCATTCATCTTCATAGTCATCTAAATGCAATTTGTTACCCAGGCTTGTGATTCGACTTTATATTTTATGGAGTTGATAAGATTCCAAAATTGCTTTCAGGATCATCCATCTTGTACACATTTCCCCCATTATCCAAAAGTAAAGCATTCCTATGAAAATTTTCATGAGCTGAAATGGTATAAAATGAAGAGTACGGTAACATGTTTTTTTCCCCTAAAATTGAAAATCTTCTTCGGATTCCTTTCAGTTAGCAATAACAGGTACTAATGTAAGCAAAGCAGTATGAAACAGGAACTTGGGAAAAGCAGGGGATACCTGGAGAGGGAAAAGCTTTCTCCTCATCTGTGCAAGGAAAACTGTCATACAAATCAGACCCCCATAATGAGTTCTTTAAGAGCAGAGAGGATGGATCAATAGAGTTTTATGTTTCTGCAAGTCATAATTCTGAATGATCTTATAACCAGTGTCATGAAAGGACTTGCTGCCTATGGTAACATCTGCCATCTAGTGGCTGACTTAAGCTATTATATAATGAACTAGAAAATTTATTTTTATGGAAATAAGAATACTGAGTAGGTAAAGTTTTGGTCATTGTATTCAATCCACTTTTTTATATTGCTAACAAAGTAGGGCACATATAGATATTTATTTAAAAAGCTATTTTTAGTGCCAAATTTGATCTAATAATAGTTCACTCCCTTTTACGTAGGCATCTTCAAAGTAAAGGGGAAAAATAAAAACAGGAGAAAAAAAGATATGACAATATTCAGTAGAAGGTATGAAAAGTATATAATTTAATTATATTTCTAATTATTTAGAATAAGATAAATAAGTTCTAGGGTGATTCTATTTTATCTCTGAGCAAATGCTAACTTATTGCTGAAATACAATTAGAATAAATAGAACTAATATATTTAAACGGAAACATCACAGATAAAAATGAGTGTATAAACCTCCCTGTCTATTTTTCCTATTGTTAAACTATTATATGCATACACTTCATCATCTGAACTGGCAGAATTCACTTTAATTCGATAGTCTCCATGCCAAAGGCCACGATCAAACTTCTGTCCTTACCTTACTCAATTCCCAGTGGCACTGGACACAGTTGACAGACCCCTCCCTCCTTTTGGAAGCACTTTCTTCACTTGGTTTCCAGGGCCATCTTCTTTGACGGCCAGCTACATAATTTGTGGGTCCAAAGAAAGATGAAATTGTGGGCTCCCTTGTTAAAAAAGGGCAAAAAATGTCTATAGGGCACTAAATCATAAAGCTTTTTTTCTTTCCTCCACTGTCTGTCTCTCAGCTTGTCATGGTATTTTTCTATTTGCTTTCAATGTTGCTCATAAGTAAAGAAAAACTTTAAACTTAGAATTACCAGCATGAATTTTACCATTCATCTGAATATTCTGCAATGCCAGATTTAAGTGAAAATACAAGAACATTTAACTCATACGAACTACACACGAGCTCATACATGAGTACATATTTCACTCTTCCCAGAACAGGAAACGCAGTGCACAAAACTAACACAACTGTTTATTTTGCTTTTTGATCTGCACATAGTCTATCAATATTCTCTACCTCTGGCTTATAGATAGGTTAGGAAGGATTGAAAGGATACAGATTGCTCTATCTTTCCCTTTCCTTCTGTGTTATTATCTTCAATGTGGGTGGCTACTAGGGAAGTAACATAAGTAAAACAGGATATGATAGGGTTCCTTGGTTATTCATGATTCTTAGGTCACTATTACCTTCTTCCTGCTCTAAAAGCATATTCTGGTTTGAGAGAAAGCATGGCATCTTAAGACTATCAGCAGCAACACCACCACTGGTTCTGTTGCAGGTATAATATGTTTACTTATACTTGAGTCTTCCTTGAACACCCAAGCTGTAGGTCCATTGGAATACTGTGCCCATGCAGCAGCATCAGTGTGAATGGGGTGTCCGGGAATGATGGACATATATATTGCACTATCTTCTCTCCTCCACTTGCATACTCTATTGTCTCATCAGACTTCGCTTTATAAAACACAAGCTCAAAGATAAAATTATGAAGAATTGGTGGCAGCTGAGCAGCCAAGCATGGGTCCTTCTGCAGCTACACAGGTCACATACCCATGACACCTGATCTGCTTCCTGGGTTTCCTGCTACATTACTGGCTGCACCTTCTCAATCTTCCTCATTGGTTCTGGATAGTGTATGAGTTGGGTCACCCTTACACCTTCTTCTTTCATTCATTTCTTCCTTAGATGATATTGCCCAGTCCCTGGGCTTTAAATATCATCTAGATGTAGATTACTCCCAAATTTGTACTTCCAGCCTTGATCTGTCCTCTGAGCTCCAGGCATACCTAATGACACTGCTCGCCTGGCCTTTCTACATTGATGTAGAGAAGAGGAGTCTGCTTCGATTATTCCTCAACCCCCCCTAAATCTAAAGCAAACAGAAACCCTGTCAGCTTCACCTTTACAATATATCTCCAATTCAACCACTTCTCTCTACCTATGTGGGGAGAAATCTAAGACACTACTACTAATTTCCTGTAATGGCCTCCTAACCAAACTCCCTTTTTTCCATTTGTTTCTCTATGGTTCTTTCTCCATACCGCAGTTGGAATGATCTTTCTAACGAGGGAATCATTACACAAATTTTTGCTGCCTAAATGGATTCTTAGCACATTTTGAATAAAATCCAAACTCATCAAATTATCTGGGATGCCTGTCCTCCTGACCTATGGCCCTACAACATTCAGTCTGGTATTCTGCATTCCAACAAGCTTTGGCTTTTTCTTTGTGGAAAACTTCCCAAACTCAGTCTTATCTTAGTCTCTGTACTTGCTGTTACCCCTGTCTGGGATACCTCTTCCCTTACTCAAACTTTACATTGTTCGCTTTTTCAGGATGCAGCCAGAGCAAAGGCCCCAAGGCCAGATTATGTCTGGCACCTCAAAGAACAACAAACAGGTTAGTGGAGTGGGGACAGAGTGAGCTACGGGAAGCCTAGCGATGGGTTCAGAGAAGTAATGGCACCAGATCCTCTAGGGATACTTTATGAAGGCATTAGTTTTACTCTGAGTGAAAGAGGGAGACCTGGGGGTTTGAGCAGAGCAATAACATAGATGATCCACACTGTAAAAGAAGCACTCTAGTGGCTGTGTTGAGAGTAGACTGTAATGGGAAAGGTTGGGATCAGGAAAACAGGAAAATATTGTGTATTCCAGGTAAGTGGGTAGCTTAGACCATGTGTGGTAGCTATGGAAGTGGTAAGAAGTGGCTGGAGTCTGGATATATTTTGAAATATAACCATCAGGAATTATGTATTGGAGGGAGAGGGGGCAATTTTGAAGGAGAAAGGCCAAGAAATGTTCCGATATATTGTATTTAAAAGGAATTCAGACATCCAAAAGGAGACATCAAGTAGGCAACTAGATAAACATGCTTGGTGCTTGGGAAAGAGTTGGAACAGAGATATAATTATGTAAGTCTTCAGCATATGTAGAGTAGTGAAAGATGAGACTTGATAATTTTAAGGGTAGAAAGAAATCATCTGGAGCACTTGAACATTAAAAGAGTAGAGAAGAAACCAAAAAAAGGAGACACAAAGAGCGGGGGGAAAGTAACAAGCAAGCCAGAAGAGAATGATGTTCTAGTAATGGTACTCAAGTATGCCCAAGTCCCGTGAAGTAAGGGTGGTTCAACATAAGGAAATCTGTTAATATAATCATATTAACAGGGTGCCCGGGTGGCTCAGTCGGTTAAGCGTCTGATCTCGGCTCAGATCATGATCGACTCAGGTTATGATCTCGCAGTTCTTGGGTTCAAACCCATGTAGGGCTCTGTGCTGATAGCGCGGAGCCTAGAGCCTGCTTCACATTCTGTCTCCCTCTCTCTCTGCCCCTCCCCTGCTCATGTTCAGTCTCTCTCTCTCTCTCTCTCTCTTTCTCTCAAAAATAAATATGCTTTGAAAAATTTTTTAAAAAATATATGATGTTAACATAATTATTTTGATATAATTAATAAAATACTAGTAAATTTAAAAAAGTTTCTCATTTTTTTCCATTCTCTATTCAAATATTATCTTCTCAGACAGGAGTACCCTGGCTACCCTACCTAAAATAGCATCCTTCCCCTGCTCCCCAACTGTGCATACACCATACTATTGCCCTGCTTTATGTTTCTCAGAACACCTGCTTGTAATTGCACTCCTTACTCATTTGTTACTTGTTGCTGTCTGTCTCACCACTACAACATAAACTCGGAGCTCCTGGGTGGCTCAGTCAGTTGAATGTCCAAATCTGGCTCAAGCCATCATCTCTCAGTTCATGAGGTCAAACCCCACACCAGGCTTTCTGCTGTCAGCGCAGAGCCTGCTTCAGATCCTGTGTTCAGATCCCCACCCCCTTTGCTGCCCCCTCCCCCCACTCTCTCTCTCAAAAATAAAATAAACATTAAAAAAGATAGTATAAACTCTATAAGCACAGGAGCTTTGTCCATCAACTGCTGTGTCTCCAAGGCTTGAAACATTGCCTGGAACATAGAAGGTGCTGAATATCTGTGCAATGAATAAAGGGATGCTTTATCTTCATATTCCTGGAAACTAGCACAGTGCCATATTTTGTACAGTATAACTGCTCAATAAATATTGTGGGAGGACGGAAGAAATACATTGGAAGGAAGAATCATTATTTCCAAGTTTATTGGTTTATTAGTTCTATGCAAAATAATAATGTGTTTAATTCTATGTGATTAGTATCTAAAATATGATTTTAAAGTTAGATAAATTCTGCCAACGTAGTTACATTTATATTTTAAAATATATTACTTGTTATTTAATTAATATGGCTAGAAACTGTTTTTATTGGGTCATGAATGAGATTAAGGCTTAAATTGCAAGAATTTTTAAATCTTTGTTCTTTTACTTTCAACTCTGATTTACCCTGCTAAAAAGGTACATAGACAAAATATTTAATTCTTTTCAGTTGTTATAATCTCTCAGGCAAAAGTCAAATTCAATTATGCTTTGTCAACAGATGACTGATTGCCCAATGAACATCTAAATGACATTTTATTGCCTTTGTTGATAAATATGACATCGTACTTTTATCTATCATGCATGAAAAGTGATAAAATATAATTGCTATAACTTTTGGAAAACAAGCACTTAGATCTCTTTAAGTGCAACAAAAGCAATGTTACATCTCAATAAGACTAGCCCTATTCTAATAGATGCTCAGTAAATATATATGCTTAGTAAATTTTTACATCTTTTATATTTGTAATTCAGAATACACACACTAATGAAATAGCTGTTTTATTATGAATAAATTCACAGAGCCGGAAAGTAGATATAAGAACTCAAGGTAGATGAGTAACTTGGGAGATAGAGCTAAATGAGCATAGCTAAAGCAATATTCATTTTACCTGTTTGCAATGTCTTTCTGAATCAGCGGTACATATTGAATTATACACCTTCAGAAATGGTCACTTCTCTTTGACTTAGGTTCAATAAATACTTATTAAACAGTTCACATCTGTACCAAGAACTATGCTAAGATTTAGGAATGTAAGATGTATTTTTCTTGCTTTCTGAGGCTCCCAGTCGAGTGGGGAAATGAACAAATATATTCTTATTTCAAAAAAAACTACAATACCAAGATAGAACAAACATAGGCACAAAATTATAAGGGAGCAATGTGGACTAAAGTATCTTGAAAGACAAATAGGATAGAATTAGACAAAGCATTAAGGTCTGTGGAGAGTGCTACAAAAAGGGGAAACAATGAAACAAGACACCTGTGCCTTGGAAATATTCAGAGTGTTCAAAATAGGCAAGCGTGATAGTTAGGTACGTCACTGGGGGTGGGAGAGGAATAGGGGTAGCGTAAGAGATGAGGTTTCGAGGTAGACATTAGTCAAATCATGGAGATCTCTGGGTACCACACTAAAAGATCTTAGACGTCAACCTATAAGCAACGGACAGCCACGAAAGGGTTTCAGGCAAGGAATAACATATAGGGCTGTGCTCTTCATACTTAAAAGCTTATACAAATTAGTTGGACCTTAATGTTCTTAACTTTGAACTCTGATTCAGTATGCCTGGTGAGGATGTGCATTTCTAAGTTCTCAGGTGATATGCTGGCTGCTTACTGGTCTGCTCTCTGATCACACTTTGCGGAGCAGTATTTTAGGAAGCTTTTCTTTGGGAGGATCCCACAGGGACAAACATCACGTCAAGATACCCAGGAGACTACTGCAGCAGTTTAGATGAGGGCTGATGAGGGCCTAGGCCAAAGAAATGGCAGTCACTAAAGATATTTTGAGGGCAAAAGTGGTATGGGTTGTTTCTCAAGTTTATGCTTGATGACAAAGGATATAGAAATAAAAGCATATGGGGTGGACTGGGAGATGCTGGTGGGGTTTGAGCCAATAACCCTGAATTCTAGATAGCAATTTAATGTGTGTTGTGCACGTATCGCTTTAGTTATATTTCACAGTTAGTGATCCAGACTGGGAATCACCAGCTGGTAGTTACGATAAAAGGAGTAGATGAGAGAGCTTCGACAGAGACTATAGAAAGGTAAGAGAAGAGAATAAAGGACCGTCTCCGGAGAAAAATGACAACGTAAGACAGGCACGGGGTAAAAAGATAAAATACAAAAGAGTAGGAAGAAATTAGGGAGGCAAGGGAGAATCAGCAGACTGGAGGATGACAGAAAACATTTCCTTGTAAATCTCCTCACTGCTTGGGAATTGTTGGTTTTGAAAATGCTGACACTTCATATTTATGATATAACATGCTACATATCCGTTTATGTTTTAAAATGCTGATGTTACACTTTCATAGTGATTCCCAACTTCACACTGCTGAATCTACACACCGATGGGAGTAAAAGAGCTGTTCAAAGAAGATTATACTAAGCCACTTTCTCAGTTCTTACTGACTGAAATGTAACAATGTTCCTTCTTTTGCCCTGAGTGGGGACAGCATCTAACTGCCTTCCACCCCCACCCACTAACCATAGGCAAGTGTTTACAACACAGTGAGAAGTAATTTCCAATTAACTTGGACCCTTAGGACATTGGAGGTGGTGAGACTAAAGAAGATATAGTTTTCTTTAGATTCAAGAAGGAATCTAAAATTTCATTAAATTATTTTTAACTATTGTATTTTAGTTTCACGTGATAGCTATTTAAAGAAGAAAGAAAGAGTTAAAGAGTGGAAACATAGGAGAAAGAATCATGGATGATAGGAAGGAAAAATGAGATAAATCAAGCAAAAGAACCAGAGGAAAACATGGAAACAGGCAAAAATAAAGATCTTCACAAGAGGAATAAATTTGTGTTTCCCTGGAGAACTACATATTATATAGAGAGGTACAGTCAAGCTTTTCCTATCAAGGGTCAGACAGTCAATATTTTTGTTTTCCTTCTCTCACAACTACTTAATTATGTCATTGTAGCACAAAAGCGCTCACAGACGTTAGGTTAAAAAATGCACATGGCTGTGTTTCAGTAAAACCTCACAAAAATCAGGCAGCCACCTGGATTGGCCCACTGGCATCTTTTGTTGACCCCTCCATTCGAGGAAGGGTCAACAAATGACAAAAAAAACTCCTGTAAGGGCCACATATATCTCTGCTATTTACCCTTCTTTGTTGCTGTCAGGTGTGTGTGTGTGTGTGTGTGTGTGTGTGTGTGTGTGTGTGTGTGTGTGTATTTATTTTATAACCCTTTAAGTATATAAAAGCCATTTTTAGCTACAGGCTCTATAAAAAGTAACTATGGGCCAGATTTGGCCAGTGGGCAGTAGTTAGCCTGGCCTGTCTAGAGCACACCTTTCTGTGTTATCTGATTCTAATATGATGCAGGGTATTTTGCAACTCTGTAAATTGTAAGTAACTCACACAAAACAGAATAATTTTTGTCTGTAGAATGACATGCAAATTCTTTTCCATAGAGGTCCAATTGATTTCCCTTACTTACTGTGGAAGAAGCTAGTTTTGCCTCTATTTGCATGTTCATTTAAAATTCCCAATTATAAATATATCATTTTCCCTTTTAACTGATTATAGCATCTTGCCAATTTCATCATTGATGAGTTAAAAATACTTGACATATATTCCTTTTAAAATCTATATGAGAATCATGACTTTGCTTTTTTTTTTTAATTATCCTTTGAACACTGGTATGATCCTTATTTTCCACAATACCTACCAGGCTTCCCCTAGAGACCTTAACAATGGAGTGGATTCTCCCAGCTACATTCAGTCTAATCTTTTATAGTCCCATCCATTCCCTGACACCTTCCTCCCTGATTAACAGCTGGCCACTCTTTCACAACCCTTCTTGATCCAAATTATTTGTCTGAAAAACCACCTCTCTCTAATCTTCCTTTTCATGTGGTTTTTTGTTTCACACACATGCATAATCTTACTCATAAATTTTAACTTTGGGAAGAAAAGATTATTGAGACAATTTTCAAAAATCATGGCAATGAAATCAATTGAAACTAAGAGCCCACTTTGACCTAAGAAGTGAATAATCCACCTCCTGTGTCACTGTAATGATTTAAATGTCCATTTGCTCATGGGCTATTACTCAAAAATGAAAAGGAACAAGTCCTGCTCATGTAGAAATATCCGTAAACCTCAAGTGCATTATAATGAAAGAAAGAATCCAAATTCAAAGGGCTACATGCTGTATGATTAGTTTTCATGGCATTCCAGAAAATGGAAAACTATAGGGACAGAAGACAAATTAGTGGTTGCCAGCAATGAATGTGGGGGAAGAGATCAACTAGAATGGTAGACAAAGGAAATTTTGGGACTAATAGAACTGCTTTCTTCTTAAGTATGGTAGTGATTACATGACCGTATATATTTTTCAAAGTTCATAGAGCCAAACAGCCAAAATATATGAAATTATTATATATAAGCTATGCCTCAGTAAACATGAGTAAGCTTATTTATCAAATCATGACCTATATATTTATTTTGCTAAAAAATCTGAAGATCTAATGTCTTAAGTTGAAAAACAAAACCTAAACATACAACTTGCCATAAAAGTATAACACTATTTTAACTGATTTTAAAAATTTAAATTATAGCCAGAAAAAATACTTCACTTAGTTTGCTGAGAATTTGTGTGTGTGTGTGTGTGATGATGAACGGTGTTGGCTTTTGTCAAATGATTTTTCTGTATCTATTGATTTGACTATGTGATTTTTATCCTTTATCCTATACATATGATGGATTACCTTAATTGATTTTTGAATGTTGAACTGGTTTTGCCTACCTGGGATAAATTCCACTTAGTCGTGGTGTATAATTATTTTTATACATTTGATTGTTGGATTAGATTTGCTAATACAGTTGACCCTTGAACAACATAGGTTTCAACTCTGTAGGTACACTTATATATGATTTTTTTTCAATAAATATAGTACAGTACTATAAATGTTTTTGTATTATGATTCTATTTTCTCTAGCTTTACTTTGAGAATAGAGTATATAATACATATAACATACAAAATACGTGTTAACCAATTGTCTATGTTGTCAGCAAGGCTTCTGGTCAACAGTAAGCTGTTAATAGTTAAGTTTCTGGGGAGTCAAAAGTTATACATGGATTTTTCAACTGGGCAGGGCACGGGGCTAGTCAGCACCCCGGTTCTTGCCTTTCTCAAGGGTCAACTGAACTTTGTTGAGAACTTTTGCATCTATGTTTGTGAGAGATACTGGTCTGTAGTTTTCTTGTATTTTCTTTGTCTTATGTAGCATTATGGTAATACTGTCTTCACAGAATAAATGAGGAGGCATTCCCCCTGCTTCTAATCTTCTGAAAGAGACTGTAAATAGCACATTTTTTTCCCCCAAAATGTTTGGTAGAATTCACTAGTGACGCCACCTGGAACAAGTACTTTCTGTTTGGGATGATTATTAATTATTGATTAAATTCCTTTAATAATAGATTTTGGCCTAGGCAAATGGTCTTTTCTTCTTGTTTGGCTTTTGGCATTTGGTGTCTTTTCAAAGACTTGGTCCATTTCATCCAGGTTATCAAATTTGAGAACATAAAGTTGTTCATAGTAATCCCTTATTATCCTTTTAATGTCCACAGGATCTTTAGTGATATCCTTTCTTAAATTTCTGATATTAGTAATTTGTTTCCCTTCTTTTTTTCTTTGCTAGCTTGGATAGACATTTTGTATTTTGTTGATTTTTTCAAAGAACCAGCTATTGGCTTTCTTGGCTTTCTTGGTTTCCTGTTTTCAATTTCATTGATTTCTGCTCAATTTTTTCTTTTCTTTCTTTTTTTTTTTTTTTTTTTTTGGTGCAAAAAAAAGCTGATTTTATTAAAGCACAGGGACAGGACCTGTGGGCAGAAAGAGCTGCTGATTTCTGCTCTAATTCTTATTGTTTCTTTTCTTCTGCTTACTTTAGATTATTTTGCTCTTCTTTTTCTACTTCTACTTAGATGATTGATTTTAGATCTTTCCTCTTTTTAAATATATGCACTCAATGCTGCAAATTTCCCCATAAGCACTGCTTTTGCTATATTCCACAAATCTCAATAAGTTGTGCTTCCTTTTTCATTTAGTTCAGAACATTTTAAAATTTCTTTTGATATTTCTCTTTTGGCCCATGTACAGTTTAAAATTGTGTTGTTTAAATTCCAAGTATTCTGGAATTTTCCAGCTACCTTTCTGTTATTGATTTCTAGTTTAACACTACTGTGGTCTGAGAGCAGACATTATTTGACTTGTATTCTTTTAAATTTGTTAAAGTCTGGGGTGGCCCAGTTGGTTAAGCGTCTGACTTGATTTTGGCTCAGGTCATGATCTCACAGTTTGTGAGATCAAGCCCCACATCGGGCTCTGTACTGACAGCATGGAGCTTGTTTGGGATTCTCTCTCCATCTCTCCGCCCCTCCCCTGCTCATGCTCTCCTTCTCTCTCTCTCTCTCTCTCTCTCTCTCTCAAGATAAATAAATAAACATTTAAAAAAAATGTTAATGCCTGTTTTATGGTCCAGAATATGGGCTATTTTTGGTGAATGTTTCATGTGACCTTGAGAAGAATTATCATACTGTTAGATGAAGTGGTTTATAGATATCCATTACACCCAATTGATTGATGGTGTTTTAAGTTCAACCGTGTTTTTACTAATTTTCTGCTTGCTGTTTACGTTCAGAGTCTTCAGTTCATCTTTTTCACTTGTTAATCTTTTCTCCATTTAAACCTTAGCCACACTAAACTACCAGTGATGCCCAAACCACAACACTCTCTCACCTCTAGCCTTCTGCTCATGCTGCCCCTTTCTCCAGAAGCATTCCCCTCCTTTTCTTTTTCTACCCGACTCATGCTTAACTCCAAGTGTCAGCCTAGGTGCTAATTCTTCCAGAAAGCCTTCTCTATCACGCCTCCATTCTAATGCATAAAGTGTTCCTTTTAAGTGATTCTGTAGTTTTACAGTTACTTTTATTGTAGCACTTTTCCTGCTAATGAATAATGTCCTACTTTTTTTACCTTCACAATAGAAGTGTCTTCTTTTAAAAAATCTGACTTGTTTACTTTGTATTTCTGTCACCTCTAGCACAGTGCCTAGCATACATAGTAGGAGCTAAAATGCCTTTTAATCAACTATGAAAGAATTTTTAACCAATCTGAAAAATAATTTAAGTACAGATGAAAGTTCTTTATAAAAATTGATTTATCCTATGATTTAATAAGCAATGACCATTCAGCAATTTTATTTCATTCACCAGAGCTAAGCCATCAAATTTTGCCACTGGAAAATGAACCCTGTTCATAAATGAAAACAAGAATAAAGGATTTAAAAAATATATGTAATTTGATTTTTATTTGGTATCTGTCATAATAATTCTTTTTAATCACTTCTCTAAGAGTTGCCAGGCTACATGGTGCTTTCAGTTAATTACAATGATTTCGGATTCAGGGTGCCTGGGTGGCTCAGCCAGTTGAGTGGCCGACTTGGGCCCGAGTCATGGTCTCACGGTTTGTGGGTTTGAGCCCCACGTGGGGCTCTGTGCTGACAGCTCAGAGCCTGGAGCCTGCTTTGGATTGTTTCCCTCTCTCTGTGCCCCTCCCCTGCTCATGCTTGCTCTCTCTGTCTCTCTCTCTCTCTCAAAAATAAATAAGCATTAAAAATTATTTCAAATAAAATAAAATAATTTCAGATTTGATGAAATTACTTGATGCTTTTATATATTTCTAGATAACCAGACTAGACATCTCACATTACAACATAAAGCAAGGTAGCAGTCTAAAAGGCATGCAACATAATAAAGTCAGAATTGCAGTCTTATTGCTAAGGATGGTCAATAAGCACTTAGCAGTGTTTTTACTGATAATGATAGGTTAATTGACTTCAAACAGGACAGTAAGAAAAACATTAAAAAGTTCTAGGCATAAGCTACTTTTGCAAGTTGATGTGATATATGCCAACATCAGCATATTAACCAAAGTTTGGAGATAAAAACTAGAGTGCAATAAAGAAGAAGTCATAGAGTATACAGTGGCTTCCTTAAATGTTGAACATTCATTAACCTCCTTTCACCAAAAGAAGCAACTTATTATGGTGAGGAAACATTAATAATTTTAACAGGCTCTGGCAAAATGAACTAGAACTCTTGGCACATATCATATTTTTTTTGCAAATGAAAATTCAAAAATGTGAATTTTCATTGGCATTTGGCTGGCTGCCATTTATACTGTAGAGAGAAAAATCTTTAGAACTCATCAGTTAACTTGTGTTAGGCTAAACATGATAATACCTATATGAGAAAAAATGTAATATTCCAAGAGTCAGCAGTGCTGTAACATCAGATTTGGGGCAACCCCAAATATAATTTAGTTTGATCTCTTGCACCTTTTATCAGAACAATTCTGTACCCATATTTTTCTCCAGAGTTGAGATGTTAACTCATCCCATTATTTATCTGAAAGCAAGAAACCCTTCTTCATACTTCATATAAATCCCTCGTTTACACATGATGTTATCATACCACAACACATGAGTTATATTAGTATGACATGCCCTATGGCCTTCCGTGAGTTTCAGGATGATAAATCTGCTAAATAAATAGGATGTTTCTACTCTGTTGTGCACTCTCCAGCAGCCTATTTCCTTCTCTAAAATGAATTTCAAAGAGGGACTCCAAAGACCCAGAGACTGATCCACAAGTTAGTGTCAGCTAAGTCAAGGGCAAACGGGAAAAACAAAAGAAACATAGTAGAGTTTTATGAGGAGACGTTTTGTTAATGTAAAGGAATATTCTTTATTTAAAAATACTGTTTTTCCTATTTGAGTTACCTAATATATCTTTTCATTTTAGAAATGTTGATGAGAGTATATATAGTACTGTTGTTGTTGTGTTTTAGTTACATTAGTTGAAAAACAAATTGTCAATTCAATGTCAGTTAATTAATTAGAAATTTGCTTGCGTACTTATAACATACTCAAATTGGAAACTACATTTTACAATATGACTTTGTAATAGGAGCTACTCTTACGTAAATTAAATTTTAGATGGAAAAATCTGTACTTTATAGATACACATATAAAATACACATGCAGCTAAATATATAGGTATATGTTCATACAACTGTGTTAGAAGATTCCATATTAAGCAAGGATTCAAAAAAAAAATCTAAACTGACAGGAACTTGAGCCATCTCATATTTTCTATCAGTTGTATTGTTGCCTAAAAACAATTTCTTCCAGTTTAAGTTTAGGGCTCTCTTTGGCTGCTTTTTAGTGGATACTGCTAAAGTCTTTGGTTTGCCCCATTTTCTTCGTAGGGGAGAACTTGTTCTCCCCTTGAAAAGTCAATCTTTTGAAGCACTTCCAACTCCTCGGTTTCCTTCTGCTGCTGAGTATCTATTATACGTCAGACCTGGGCCAGGTACTCAAAATTCTGTGAGACCAAGCACATAACTGCTCACCCCACAAGACAAAGAAAGAACAAAAGCTTAATTTGTCTTTAATTTACTCCTACAGGAAGAAAATGAAATCTTTTTATATGATTATTTTTTCCCCAAACAATGGAATGTGATGCTGCATCCATGTATTACAAATAGGCCATAGAATTTTTTTTCCAGAGTTTTGCCTGGTTTCCCCATCATGTATTCTTCATACTATTATTAGAAATATACACTTCTTGGGGTGCCTGGGTGGCTTGGTCAGTTAAGCATCCGACTTTGCTCAGGTCATGATCTCACAGTCTGTGAGTTCGAGCCCCGCGTCGGGCTCTGTGCTGACAGCTCAGAGCCTGGAGCCTGTTTCAGATTCTGTGTCTCCCTCTCTCTGTGACCCTCCCCCGTTCATGGTCTGTCTCTGTCTCAAAAATAAATAAACGTTAAAGAAAAAAAAAAAAGAAATATACACTTCTTTTTTTTTTAAAGCTTTCCAGGTCATTCTATTGGAAATTGATCTTCCACTGAAAGAAGCCTCTTGAAACCTTTTCCATAAGCAATAAACATGTAAACACACAAACATTTCCCCATAGTTACACTGTGACGTACTCCCCACCGTAATTGCCACCTCTCAGTTGTGAACTGTCTCCATCTTCCATATCAGCAGGATGACTTTAGACCCTGTACTTTCCCTCATTCATTTAACAAATACTTATTCCATGCCTATGATACTTAGTGACCATGTTTGGCATGAAAAAGTTCAAGTAGTAAACAATACAGATAGGAAACTACTGTGCTGTCAGTTTCCTTTATTTTTTAATGTTTTTTAAATGTTTACTTATTTATTTTGAGAGAGAGAAAGAGAGAGAGCAGAGGAGGAGCAAAGAGAGGGTGAGAGAGAATCCCAAGCAGGCTCTGAGCTGTCAACACAGAGCCCAACTTGGGGCTCAATCTCATGAACCATGAGATCATGACTTGAGCCTCATGACCTGAGCTGAGATCAAGAGTCGGATGCTCAACTCACTGAGCCGCTCAGGCATCCCTGTACTGTCAGTTTTCTAACAGTATGTACCAACTGCTTAGTTGTCCTTAACTGATACAAACAACTTCGAGTTGTCAGAGAACTTTTGTCACTTTAAACCTTGATTGTTCAAAAGTACTTTCATTCTGAGATAATACTTTTTTTCTTTTTTTGAATCAGATACATCAGTGCCATGCTTCTCATTGTAAGGATGCTAATCCTTTCTGAGATGGGTAACCATTGAAGTGTTTTGATCAGAACAATGACGTGTATATTAACAGAATGACTCTGGGTGCTGTTTGAGAATGGAATGTAGGGAGGTATGGCCTGAAGCAGAAGATCAGTAAAGGGTCTCTTGTAATGATACTGTTAAGAAATGTGGGGTCTCTGGAGTGCCTGTGGCTCAGTCAGTTAAGTGTCCAATATCAGCTCAGGTCATGATCTCACAGTTCATGAGTTCGAGCCCTGCATCAGGCTCACTGCTGTCAGCATAGAACCTCCTTTGGATCCTCTGTCTCCCTCTCTCTGTGCCCCTCTCCCGCTCCTTCTCTTTCTCTCTCTCCAAATAAACGTTAAAAAAAAAGAAAGGAAATGTGGGGCCTCATGCCAGGCTAGTAGTTGTGGAATGGGTGAGCAGGAATCAGATTCTAGATATATTTTAAAGGTAGAGCTTACAGGATTTCTTCTGGGATTGGATGTGATGGTGGAGGAAAAGAGAATAGTTGAGGATGATTCCATGATTTTTTGGTGTGAATAAATTCAGGATATGAAAGGGACAGATATAAATAGGAGATCCAGAAGTTTATTTTTGGACTACTAAGATTGAGATGACTGTAAAATACCCCAGAGGAACTTCAAGTAGGCAGGTGAATATATGAGTTTGAGATTCAAGACAGAGAGGAGGGTCTAGGGTAAAGTTATATATTTTGGAGTCATTAGCATATAGATTGTTTTTAAAGCCATGAGACTGGATAAGATCATTAATGGAGTGAGTTAAGAGAGAAAGAAGTCTAAAGACTGAGCTCTGGGCATGAGGACGTCCAGAGACTGGGGGAAGGAGTAGAGAATAGCAAAAGAGATTATAAGTTACAAAGAAAATTGGTGGAGTGTGTGATCCTCAAAGCCAAATGAAGAATACTTCAGAAAAGAGAGAGAAACTCAGTGTTTCAAATGCAGTGGATGATCAAGGAAATGAGGACTAGGAGTTGGCTATTGAAGTTAGCTACTCGGAAGTCATTAGTGATGTTGCCAAATGTAGTTTCGGTGCAGCTGTGGCATGAAAACATGACTCAAATAAGCTCAAGAGAGGCCAGAAGGAGAACTGGAGGCAGCAAGCATAGCACTTTCAACACTTTGTCCCATGCTGTGATGGATGTAAAGCAATAGGATAGAAATTGATTGGAGAAGTGGACCAAAGAGCGTTTTGTTTTATTTGTTTTAAATGGAGAACATTATAGCGTGTTTATACCTTTGTGGGAATTATTCAGGAGAGAGGACAAATTAGTGATGTAGAAGAATGTCTGATCAATGGCCTTGAGTAGAGATGAAGGGATAGGACCTCGTCCATGAAAGAAGACAGAAGCACTGCTAAGTCATAACGTGGGAGAAAGCAGAAAAAATGGGCAGGTTAAGGTGAGTTGGTGGGTAAATGGATGATGGTACCCTCTGGAAATTCTTTTCTGATTTTTCCAGGGGGAATCAGAATGAGGTGGAGATCATGAGCTAGAAAAGAGAGGAGAAGGTATGAGAATCACCTGGGAGACTGAGGAGGAAAAAGCATCTGTGGATTCTTTTTTTTTTTTTAACGTTTATTTATTTTTGAGACAGAGAGAGACAGAGCATGAACGGGGGAGGGTCAGAGAGAGGGAGACACAGAATCTGAAACAGGCTGCAGGCTCTGAGCAGTTAGCACAGAGCCCGACGCGGGGCTCGAACTCACATACCACGAGATCGTGACCTGAGCCGAAGCTGGACGCTTAACCGACTGAGCCACCCAGGCGCCCCAAAGCATCTGTGGATTCTGACAAAGTCAGAAATGAACTGCTGGACTATTACACAGCTTTTGCCTGTGGCAGTGGAGCAACAGGTGAGTTGTTATGCTCTATAAAGCTAAAAAGATAAATTAAGACCACATGTGATTTATTTATCTTAATTAATTCGTTTTTGGGTAATATTGGTCTACAACATTTGGACTTGGGGAAATTCTGAGGAGGCTTCGAAAAGTCAACGGTATTTGGTCTCTATCCCCCTCATGGAAAAAAAAATGCAGAAGATTGAGGTGTAATATTTCAGATACTTGATAGCTTCTTAAAAACTATACTAACTTGGATAGAAACAAATTTCTGGATCTTTATCAAAATGTTAAATTAAACATTTTAACTTGGAAGGTTGTTATGTTAGGTTTGAGCCTAAAGCATTTTGGATGTAAAACTGAAGTTCTAACAGATACTTAATGTGGAGCAGAATATGTTTTCACTCTTTTGATATGAAACACATTCATAATATTACTGAAACATTTGCTGTCTATGAATGGCTTACCAATGCACGAAAAAAGGGAATAAAAAGGTGAACATGATGCTTTTTCCAAGATACGTCAAATATCTTGTTTTACTTTTTTTTGGAAAGTGTTACAAATTTTATTTTTGTGATTATTACTACTTGTATTTTAGTTAGCTAACATACAATGCCATCTTGGTTTCAGAAGTAAAATTCAGTAATTCACCACTCAGTGCTCGTCACAACAAGTACCCTCCTTAGTACCCATCACCCATCTAGCCCATCCCCACCCACCTCCTTCCATCAATGCTCAGGTTGTTCTCTATCATTAAGAATCTCTTGTGTTTTGGGGTGCCTGGGTGGCGCAGTCGGTTAAGCATCCGACTTCAGCCAGGTCACGATCTCGCGGTCCGTGAGTTCGAGCCCCGCGTCAGGCTCTGGGCTGATGGCTCAGAGCCTGGAGCCTGTTTCCGATTCTGTGACTCCCTCTCTCTCTGCCCCTCCCCCCTTCATGCTCTGTCTCTCTCTGTCCCAAAAATAAATAAACGTTGAAAAAAAAAAATTTAAAGAATCTCTTGTGTTTTGCCAAATGTCTTGTTTTCAAACAAGGTTGTAAATAAAATCATTTCCTTAATGTCTTGTTCTCTGAAGCAGGGAAGACTATGGAAGTGTTTACTGTGCTTTTGGCAAACGATAAGTTCTCAGCTCTCAGAAATGCAGCTAATATTTTTCTATTTTGGGAAAAGGAGACCCACCAGTTGCAGGTTTAGAGAACTTGTATTTTATCAGTGCATGCAGTTAAACATTCACAGTGCTATTGATACACACAGTACGTACTCTAAACAAACTTGTTGGACCAGGGCACCTGGGTGTCTCGGGTCGGGAAGTGTTGGCCTCAGTTTCGGCTCAGGTCATGATCTCACAGTTCTCACAGTTCACGATTTGGAGCCCCCGGTCAGGCTCTGCACTGACAGTGTGCAGCCTGCTTGGGATCCTCTCTCCTCCTCTCTCTCTGCCTTACCTCTGCTCACTCACTTTTTCTCTCCCTCTCTCCCTCCCTCTCTCTCTCTCTCTCTCTCTCTCTCTCAAAATAAATAATTTTTTAAAAACTTGTTGGACCAATAAAAGAATATACAATATAATATTCTCTGCTTTTTCTGTGAAAAGTTGTACACATTTGCTTTGAAATAAAAATCTATTATTCTTTCTCATGCTTAACAAGTCAGAATTCTCTGTCTTCAAAGTTTTATCTGAGCAGGTTTCAAGCAGGAGTTAGATAACTTCCCTTTTGCTCCTTTTGCTCCTTCTGAAACTACAGAAGAGAAGCAAGAAACCAAATACTGAGGGATATATTGCACAAGAACCACTTTGGCTAAACCCAAGCCCGATGCAAACAATTCAGGAAATAATGGAACGGAAGACCGCAAAGTTTTCAGGAATCTATGGTGGTTTGTTCCCTCTGCTGTCGTTTATGTTTCTGTAGTCAAGGTTCAGTTACACCGCAGTGTAGACAACTCCCTGGAAACAATGTTCACTGTTACCCTGCTCCAGCAGCACAAGAATTCCTTTGATGAGCTCTAAGAGATTGGTAACAATACCTCCTAAAAGGCCAGGTTGCTAGGTAACAGCTTGTGTCCTTGGTCGCAGTGAATACATGGAAGACCCCCCAAAGAGGCAGCAGGTTCTTGGTGGACAGCTCTCATATCCCCTCCCGGGAACACGATGAGAAAGGTCTTTGGAAAAATAGCTTTATGAAGGCCAGAGGAAATTTATGCACCAGCAAGGCATGTCGGAAAGGTAAGAAAAACGAAATGTTAAAAGTAACTTTAGTCGTTACTTGAGAGAAAACAAACATAGATAGTGTTACTGGATTACATTTCATTTAAAAATATAAAGTCACGCAACCTGTGTTACCGATGATAGTTGCTTTGAGAGAGAAGAAAACCCTACCACCGCCCTCTCTCCCAACGCTGATGCAGCTGGCTACAAATGCAATTTATTTGATCATTGTAACGGAGAGAGGTGGCCTTACTGTTTTAGGAATAGTATGTCTCTAGATACACTGGGCTCTTTGGGAGGGCCTGTGCGAATTTCCGTAGAAAGAGGAGAAAATAAAAAGGAAATAGCTATTAGCTGACATCTATTAGTTATTAGTTAATATCTATAAACTAATTAAATTTAAATGGAGAAAACAGAACTTTTACCAGCTCAATAGAGCCAAAGATCAGATTAAGAGGCCAAAACCCAATCCTTGTTACCTGACTCTTCTATTCTAAGATTCTAAATTTTTTTCTAAAGAGAGATTGAAAGCACGTGAGCAGGGGTGAGGGGCAGAGGGACAGAGAGAGAGAATCCCAAGCAGGCTCCACACTCCGTGCAGAGCCAATGTGAGGCTTAATCGCACAATTCTGGCATCATGACCTGAGCCAAAAACAAGAGTCAGACGCTCAACCGACTGAGCCACCCAGGCACCCCTCCTCACTTTTAAATTTCATAGCTGTTCCATAAATGTTTTCCAAACTATGCCAATTATTAGAAAATATACAATTACAGAGTTTTCAAGTTTCTTGAGCTTATTTGTCTTTCTATTGGTATGTAACTCGGCTCGCATCTTTCAAAAAGCGACATTTGCACCGTCAGTTTTCAGGATTATAAACACTGTGGTTTCATAGGAGTGTGTGAAATTTATTGATAGCTTCTGTTTACTGCCTGTAGCTGAGAGAGGAATCTTGCTTAGGTGCAGGGTTTAGAGACTGAAGCAGCTCCCTTACCAAAGCTCTGCTTTTGTTAGCAAGCCATGTATATTTCAAACAGTGCCTCGGTGTTGCTGGTTTTTGTGTTAAAACTGTCATAATTTGGAGAAATGGGCACATGAAGTAATAGTTTTTAAATGGGTAAGAAGTTCTGTGAGAAATTATACACTTTATGTTTCCCAACATGCTAACAACCTTTAATACACAATACCAGAGGAGATTTATTTGTGAGCCTGCCATGAAATGGTATTTATGACCAATATTATTATCTTTAAATGAGTAAATATGTACAGAATTATTTTAGAGACAGTGTAAAAAGTGATGAAGTGATGCCCAGCCTACAAGTTAAACTTTAATCTTTAAATTTTGAAGGAAGGAGGAAGCAAGGGAGGAAGGAAGGAAGGGAGGGAGAGAGGGAGGAATGATGATGGGAGGGACAGAGGCAAGAAAAAGTGTTTACTTAGTGCTAGTATTCATTCAATCACATTTCTGCACATCACAAAACAAGAGACTTATTCATAGTACCTTCCTCTTATACAGTCAGTTTCATTTGGGATTTTACAGTTTTATCCCTGTTCACAAGATCTACTTCAATCACTTATTAACCTGTAGTGTTTATATTCTTCTTCTCTCTTGTAGTGTTGTAGGTGGTTGAATTTTCTGCTACAACGCCATATAGAGTAGTAAAACATTCTTCAAGCATTGAAAACCTTCTAAGTGGAAGTTACATATGTGGTTACAATAAAGTTCTAACAATTTCTAAACATCCTCTCATAGAGGAAACATCGTGGTATTGCAATCTCTCTTCATTGCTTCTGGCGTTGAAATATATCTATGCTTCTATAAATGTCGGAACCCACTACTGTTTTTTGAAGTTTACAAGATTTCCCTCTGGAGAAGTTGGATAGATGTCTGTCCTTTTACTTTTGTTGTACCTTAATTTGGGGGCCTATTTGTGCTTATAAGAATGTTCACAGGGCTGAAGAACAGGATGAAAATGCATCCTGTAAAGAAATTCAAACTTTAGGGGCGCCTGGGTGGCTCAGTAGGTTAAGTGTCCAACTCTTGATTTTGGCTCAGATCATGATCTCATGGTTGTGAGCTCCTGCTTCGGGCTCTGCACTGAGTGTGGGGCCTGCTTAATATTCTCTCCCTCCCTCTCCCTTTACCCCTCCCCGCTTGAGCTCGTGTCTGCACTCTCAAGAAAAAAAAAAAAGAATAAAAAATGCAAAATGTAAAGAATACAAGTTCACATAAAATTTAAATCTGTCTCATTCAGAACAAGAAAAATGACAACTCTAGTTGTGCTTTTCTCAAGATATATTGTTACGTGGTTTTAGAATCAACAATCTAAGTAATTTAAGATATATCTGTTAAAATCTCAGGTTGTGGGTACTGACATACTTTGGGGATATCTGTAAAACACATAGTTTTTTGGAACAATACTCAAAGGGAAAAAAATATGGCACCCAAAATATGCTACTTTGGCATAATGATTACTTTGAATGAAGTTAGTTAGGAAACAGCCAGTACAAGAAAGTCACTCTGATCCTCCTCTGTCTCCCTGAAAGCAGGAAATAAAAATCTCCCATGTGAGGGACCCTCCCTGCACCAAGAGGGTAGAAGGCATTGTTATCACCAGAGAGAGGACTGTGTAAACAAATATTTACTACCCCAAGCCCAAACTTCTTTGACTTGTCAATTCTTCAAAAATTTATTATTTCTGCGGCACCTGGCTGGCTCAGTCAGTACGGCACACAACTTTTAATCTCAGGGTTATGAGTTCAAGTCCCATGTTGGGTGTGGGGCCTACAAAAAAAAAAATAGTTCTTAGTCTGGAAGAAATTTGGTCACGTTTTTGAGTCTCATATCTTCATGGGCTCCCCTATGTATGAAATTGAATCTTTCTCTCCTGTTAATCTATCTTATGTCAAATTTAACGATTAGACCAGCCAAAGAACCTAGAGTGGAAGAAGGAAAATGTTTTCCACCCCTACATTTTATTGGTATATTATTATTTACTCAATTAATGGGTTTAGTTTTAGCAACTTCATTTAAAGCCATCAGAAATTTAAAAACCTGTATACCTAATTTGCCATTTTGGAAACAAACACACTATAGCATCAGATTTCTTCCTGATTTTATAAGAACTCCATTTAGAGTATTTCTGTTATCTCATTACCATCTCTACTATACAGAGATGCACAATCACTGTCATATTACAAATGAATAAAATACAGGCACAGACAGCACAGGGAGTCTGGATTAAAAAAAAAAGAAAATAAAAATAAAGGTCAAGGAAATAAGAAAGGCTAGAATAATATCTCCTTTCATCCAAAATTAATGCTCCAAAGTCCATGGAAGTTTTCTTCCAGGCCTTAGTTCAGAAGTGCCTGGTTTTAGCAAGATCCCACAAGATTTGAGAACCTAACAATACTTTTGGGAGAGACGGAGGGAGGTTGAGGATTTGGGAAAAGTGACCTTGGCTAACTGAGAAATAAGACTGAGCTTCCTTCCTTCCTTCCTAAACACAAAGTTCTCATGATGCGGCAGTGAATATAAATGGGATGTTTAGAAATTGAGTCATATAAACACAATTTTGACAACCCTAGGTGTCTAAAAGGAGTCCCCTGGCCTTTTGTATGATGGGTGCCCAACAATACCTCTTTCAACCCAGGAGCTCAGCTTCTCCTCAGAAATTAGGCCATCCGCCATTTCCCCCTTCACTCGCCTTACATAGTCACCAACTTGACATTTTAATTAAACAGATAGCACCCGCTGCAGCTGACAATTTATGAGGCTTATAAATTCGTGACTGAAAAAGGACGTCGCAATCTTCTGACGAAAGGTGCTCATGAGTTGATAAGTTACGTTATTGTTGCCTTCTATCCAGCACCCTCAGCTCACCTGATTCCTTCTTGTTAGCCATTCTACACTTTTTAAAACTAAGAATAGATGGCCAATTCAGATAATGCCACCTATTTTAAAGACACTATAAATCACTGCTGACAAATGCTGTATACTTTTAGCCATGGCACCTTCTCCATGGCAGCTTTATATTGGAGCATTAACAAAATTAATTGCTCTTTCATAAGGGCTGAGATTTGTAATTTATGATAACTGTTTGTTCACTGCAGGCAGAAAGATTAAAAATGAGTAAACCAATATACCAGCTAAACTGCATGTGTCTGGTTTTATTTTCTTTTGTGGAGGGGGAATAGGAGAGGGTTTTAAAAACAGCTTGATGTTATCTGGAATGGTGTTCTCATGGGTTCTGCTACTCAAGGCTTAACTTTTGTTTTCAGTAAATAATAGCTGCTCAGATTTACATGTCCTATTAACTAGCGCTATTATTTATATGTAGTTAGGCGGAGCGATCCGAATAAGAAAATCAGTATTAATGGTTTTCCTTCATAACAGTTGCACCCTCATGATGATACAGCTTTACAGTTATTTAAAGAATCGCAGTGGCTTATGTAAAGCTAATCTGAATCATCGTGGTAAGAACACTTGATCATTTCTTAATGTGCCTTGGGCAAATTACACCACCTCTCTGTGCCTCAGTGTCCTCGTCTATAAACGATAATGTTCATTGTGTTATAATAATACAAACAAAATAATCATGTTGATCACTTTATTTGGTAACTGTGATGCTTACATGAGTTAATCCATGTAGAGCCCTCAGTACAGTGCCCAGCACATAGCAAGTGCTTAATAAATGTTAACTATAAAACTATTATATTGTAATAGTCGTAGTCGTCATCATAGCAGTGATGTTACAAAACAAACAAAAACCACTATCGGTCAGAGTCTACATTGTCTTCTGAATATTAAACATAAGGAGCTGACCATTAGAGATGCTAAGTGCCTTGGCTAAAGTATCTGTTCCTCAGATTCCTAGGACTTACAGGTCTTGCAGCTTTGACTTCAGCGATGTACACATTACAGATGGGGTGCGTGGGTGGCTCAGTCAGTTAAGCCACTGATTTGGGCTCAGGTCAAGATCGCACAGTTTGTGAGTTCTGGCCCCACGTCCGAATCTACGCCTGTGGAGCCTAACTGCGATTCCCGCTGTCTCTCTCTCTCTCTCTGCTCCTTCTATGCTCTCTCTCAACATAAGTAAGTAAACTGGGGCACCTGGGTGGCTCAGTCGGTTAAGCGTCCAACTTCAACTCAGGTCACGATCTCGTGGTCCATGAGTTCAAGTCCCACATCGGCTTCTGTGCTGACAGCTCAGAGCCTGGAGCCTGCTTCAGATTCTGTGTCTCCCTCTCTCTCTGCCCCTTCCCCGTTCATGCTCTGTCTGTCTCTGTCTCAAAAATAAATAAACGTTAAAAAAAATTAAAAAAAAAAACCCATAAGTAAACTTAAAAAAGTTGCAGATGAAGTAGAAGTTAGAAACATAACCTAAAAGGTGCCTCATTTCTTTTCTTTTTTAAACCAAAGATTCAGAAGTTATCTTACTGCTGAGATTTCTCCCAAAAAATCAGACCAAAGAAAAATTTTATTTGAAATTGAAGACAGAAGTAACAGAACAAAGATTTTGAGAGTGCCCCTCTGGTTTCTACCACAAGATTCCAGCACACCACTCTTCAGACACTGCCCCCTGGTGTGGGTCCAGAGAGCAATGAGAATGTGACAGATAGAAACTAGACTTTGGAGCCTCAGAAAAAATTTCACATGAATAACAATCAGACTGGTCATCTATTGGTTAGAATCTTCTCAGATAACCTGAAAGAGACAGAGACAGAGACAGAGACAGAGAGACAGACAGAGAGAGTTTAGGGATGTTAGCAGCCTATTTATTTGTGTTACCAAGCTTTAATTAACTTCTATTATTAATAAATGTCTAGTAGTAATCAGGATAATGGCATAAAGAGAACTTCTACTTTAAATCCCCAAGTCATCTAATGTAAACTAAGATGATGAGATGATTTTGAGTTATTTTTAAACTGAATCTCACATTGAAATGATTGTACTTAATCTGTAGCATTATACAAGATAAATACAGTAAAACCCGGTCAAGTGGCTCTCTCTTGTCAGATCTTTTAATTATGTGACTTTCTTTTTTTCCCCTGTGACTTCTTTGGAGAGATTGGATAAGGAAACTATGACCACTTCTCATACGTTAGATTAAAAACAAGAGAGAAGAAGACCTCCAGATTTTTTATTCACACTGTGTAACCATCAATGGAGTTTAGAGTAACACAACAATCACTGACGAAAGATTCAGCCACGTTCATTATCCTAGTTTCCTAACTTCATTGTGGCAGAAAATAGCTAGAATATTTTATTAAAAACAAATGAACCAAAAAAGTCAGCTAAACTTTCATCCTGTTCATCCCAATATGTTATTCCCTTTTCTCCCAGTGCTTTCCCCAATTGGTGACCAGAACTCCAGTTGTCAATCACAGGATTTACCCGCCTCAGGAATAATAAATTTCACACAATTTGCTGTCTTTCTTCTAGTGTTTGTTAACTTGTTTCAATGGCAAGGCACACTTTGCGAATTACAAGAAACAATATCCAAACTATTAATGAATTGCTCAAGTGGGAAAGACATGAGAGACATACATTTTCTGACTTTTTCACATAATTAAGATAAAATTCTTGATTTGTTATTTAGGTGCAGATGGAGGAATAATTTTCTCTTTGATAATAGGGTATGGTTTTTCAAAATGTGTATTTATTTTTGGGAGAGAGAGACAGAGAGACAGAGAGACAGAGGGAGAGAACATGAGCAGGGGGGGAAGAGAGAGAGGGAGACACAGAACCCAAAGCAGGCTCCAGGCTCTGAACTGTCAGCACAGAGCCAACACAGGGCTCGAATTCGTCACCTGCGAGATCATGACCTGAGCCAAAGTCAGACGCCCAACCGACCCAGCCACCCAGGCGCCCCCAGTTGTTTTATTTTTAATGACACAGCAATGCTATTTGTGGAACATGATGTAGTGGCTATCCTCTTCTAGTATACCAGCTCAGCTAATACATGGAAAATAAAAGACATATTAAATTGTACTTTACGAAGGCAACCTCATATACAAGAGATGTGTAGTTTCTTGTAAGCAAAATTGCTACCGAGGCATAATTGTGCCATAAAATATCGAGGGTTGTCTCTTAAGATTCTTGGAGCCTGAAAAATGATCTATCAAGAGTAAAAAAGAGGTCAGAAAGAAAGAGAGATATGTATAGTTTTACTTAACATTAAAAAGCATATTTAGATATTATTTTAAAATTGTCTTAAAATAATGTACAGCGCCAATTACAGAAAGAGAAACTTGCAACTATTCCTGAAGAGATAGGGAAAAGTGTAAGAAAAACAATGAATAATGAACCGGAGAATTACTCTAGGAGAGCAGAAAGGGTGTTTTATATCTCAGGGGTATAAAAATGGGGATACAGAGAGCACTGGGCTGTTGTTAAGCAAAATGGTCGAGTAATATTTCAAAGTGAGTAAAACTGATTAAAGAACCTGAATTTTTTATTTGTTTGCCACCAATTTGTAGAAGTATAAGGGGTTTGGGGAAATTTCAGGGAAAATATAAGCCAGATTAATGGGGAAACCAAGAGAAAGTT
Organism: Herpailurus yagouaroundi; assembly: GCF_014898765.1. Classification (NCBI taxonomy): domain Eukaryota; kingdom Metazoa; phylum Chordata; class Mammalia; order Carnivora; family Felidae; genus Herpailurus; species Herpailurus yagouaroundi. Next base: position 61,411,363 of record NW_024412400.1, read on the forward strand.
TAAGGATGCCTGCTTGTACAAGTCTGCCCCGGTAGCTCTATTAGGAATGATGTCTTACTATGAGGGCTGACCTCCTCATTCAGATCTTGAAAGGATGTATGTGCTTTTCTCTGTACCATTAGATTTACTTTTCTAAGACATACAGTCTAGGCAGACCCTCTTATCTTTGGGGAGAATTTGCCTCAAGTGACTATTAGCCATAAGAAATGTGCTTAGGACTATGACAAGACGTCAAAGTCCCTCTGAGATCTAGATAAATTTCTAGGGTATCATTTATCCTCTCAATGGAAAGGTTGGTGCTTATAATTTGTTGCTATGGCTGCTATATACAAAGAAATTTACATTTAAAGATTTTAAAAGAGGTACACAAACACTTTAAGCATTGTCTTTGGCTCAGCTCCTCAGGTCGAAACACAAGCAGTCAGATTTGTGCATCTGATTCATCGTATTGCTCCAATCTGAGTGAGTCATACACTCGGTCAGCTCTGTCAAGGAACAGAAGGTTTCATCCACATTCAGATTCTGGAATATCATCCCTGGTAAATACTTTTCATTTGCTCTTTACCTAATGCGAAGTTCATAAAATGTACTTTATCTTGCATTGAACTTTTAAAATTTAAACCCAAGTTAGTTAACATATAGTGTAATAATGGTTTCAGGAGTAGAATTTGGTGATTCATCACTTACATATAATACCCAGTGCTCATTCAACAAGTGCCCTCCTTAATGTCCATCACCCATTTAGCCCATGCCCCCACCCCACACCGCTCCAGCAACCCTCAGTTTGTTCTCTGTATTCAAGAGTCTCTTATGGTTTGTCTCCCTGTTCTTATATTATTTTTACTTCCCTTCCCTTATGTTCATCTGTTTGTATCTTAAATTCACATATGTGTGAAGTCACGTGATACTTGTCTTTCTCTGACTGACTTATTTCACTTAGCATAATACACCCAAGTTCTATCCACGTTGTTGCAAATGGCAAGATTTCATTCTTTTTGCTTGCCAAATAATATTCCACTGTGTGTGTGTGTCTGTGTGTGTGTATACATATATATATATATATATATATATATATATATATATATATAT
>NW_024412400.1:61412851-61562819 GCF_014898765.1 Herpailurus yagouaroundi
TCAGTTGATGAACATGTGGGCTCTTTCCATATTTTGGCTATTATCAACAGTGCTGCTATAAACATCAGAGTGCGTGTGCCCCTTTGAATCAGCACTCCTATATCCTTTGGATAAATACCTTGTAGTGTAATTTCTGGGTCATAGGGTAGTTATACTTTTTAATTTTTTGAGGAACCTCCATACTGTTTTCCAAAGTGGCCGCACAAGTTTGCATTCCCACCAGCAGTTCAAAAGTATTCCTCTTTCTCCGCATCCTCACCAACATGTCATTGCCTGAGTTGTTAATTTTAGCCATTCTGACAGATGTGAGGTGGTATCTCACCGTGGTTTTGATTTGTATTTCCTTGATGAGTGATGTTAAGCATCTTTTCATATGTCCATTAATTAGCCTTCTGGATGTCTTCTTTGGAAAAGTATTCATGTCTTCTGCCCATTTCTTCACTGGATTATTTGTTTTTGGGGTGTCGAGTTTGATAAATTCCTTATAGATTTTGAATACTAATCCTTTATCTGGTATGTCATTTGCAAATATCTTCTCCCATTCTGTACATTGCCTTTTAGTTTTGCTGATTGTTTTCCTCACCGTGCAGAAACTTTTTATCTTGATGAGGTCCTAATAGTTCATTTTTGCTTTTGTTTCCCTTTCCTCTGGAGACATGTCGAGGAAGAAGTTGCTGTGGCTGAAGTGAAAGCCCTTGTTGCCTGTTTTCTCCTCTAGGATTTTGATGGCTTCCTGTCTTGCATTTACGGCTTTTATCCACTTTGAGTTTATTTTTGTGTCTGGTGTAAGAAAGTGGTCCAAGTTCATGCTTCTGCATGTTGCTCTCCAGTTTTCCCAACACCATATGCTGAGGAGACTGTCTTTTTCCCATTGGATATTCTTTCCTGTTTTGTCAAAGATTAGTTGGCCTCTTACATTGAACATTTTTATTTTTTTTTTAATTTTTTTTCAACATTTTTTATTTATTTTTGGGACAGAGAGAGACAGAGCATGAACAGGGGAGGGGCAGAGAGAGAGGGAGACACAGAATCGGAAACAGGCTCCGAGCCATCAGCCCAGAGCCTGACGCGGGGCTCGAACTCACGGACCGCGAGATCGTGACCTGGCTGAAGTCGGACGCTTAACCGACTGCGCCACCCAGGCGCCCCTGAACATTTTTAAATAAGTGTACAAAGTTCTTAAATCTACCCTTGTAATTGGGAAGGAATGAAATGTTGACACCCTCAGTCCCAACTCAGAGGGGAAATGGAAAGAAGCTGGAGTGGGAAGGAAGGCAAACTGGAGATGAATAGAAAAGGCAGTGACCACAAAAACAGAAATGGCATCCCTTCCTTTCCCCTGCTGAGTTCAAATTCTGTCTCTGGCCTAAGATCTATCTCCTTTCTTTCTGGAATGTCCTTTGTCCTCAAGATGAAATGGTTTCCTGCCAAACTCACCACTTCCAAGACTTTCCCCTCTGCCATCTCAGTGGAACCGTATGGGCTTTTCCCTCCTTTCCTTCATTTATAATTGTTTCATCTAGCCCCTGGATCATGGGTTACTCAAATATCTGCCTCTCCAATTATAGGAAACGAGTTTTTCAAGCACAAATGCCATATTTTATTTAACTTTATATCCCCAGTGCCTGACACACAGCAGGGTACAGTATATATTTTTGAATAAATGAGTGAAATGAAATGAAGCAAACCAACTTTGGAAATATTTATTGAACCAATGGATTAATCACTTCTTCCATCAGAATTAAGAAAGGAACAACAAAAGGTAAGACACAAGTATTCACTATTCCTTTAGGAAGAAGCGATGGTCACACAACTGCAGCATATTGACAACCTCACATAAACATAAACAGAGAAATGTAATAGCTCATTTTCCTAAAATATCAGAAATCCCCAAATCAACCACAGAACTCCTTTAAAAAGGCAAACAGTATTTTGTACAAAATTAGATGTCGGTTGAAAAATGGAAACTTTCTTCTCAAATACAGCTTTAGCTTAGATTCTTCTTTTTCCAGTAAGATCATCAGGAAATAGCACAAAAAGGCAATGGGGTATGGCAACTCCAGGGAATTTAAATTCTAATATATTTTTATTCTGTGATAGAAGCAAGAAAAACAATCCAAAAGCACATTGGAAATTGGGAACGAAGCTTCCATAAACATGTGAACTCAACAGCCAAGAATAGTCCAGGGATCACATTCCTCAATAATCTAAAATGTATGTTTCTTGGTTTTTTAAATAATATTTCCAAAGAATGAGTGAATTCCTTAAAATCATATTAGCAAATCCTCAGATTATCTAAAAGAATTGCTCAAGCATTCATTAGCTTTTTAGCTTTTTGCTATCAATAAGGTAGAGAGATTTTGTTACTCTATTTTTAAATGAAGATATGGAGGTATTTACTAGAACAGGCATGGTCATTAGTGAGTAAGCAATGAAGATAAAAAAATCAACGCTAAATGATTATTAAAAAGCTACCTCTTATCAATTTCTTCTGAGTCGGCATGTTCCAAATTCTGCTTCACAAGATGCACGAGACCCCCGTGCTGCTTCAAAAATAAAAGTTTTTATGGTTTAAAAAGTCCAGGGGAACACTTTGTGAGTAGAGACTCACAGTGTATATTAGCAAATAATGGCTCTGCAGAGTCCTGTAGCAAAGGGAAATGCTTCACTTAGTTCAGTCCAGAGCCTCAGAAGCTTATTCAGTGGTGGAAATGTTGTTTTTTTTTATGTTAGTATTAGTCACACAAATTTACAGCTCAAGCAAAACATAAGCTCTGTGCAATGCTTCTCTGTGAGATGAAAGTGGTTGTTCCAAATACTCTAATGACTTTTCTTTATATCAAATATTCTGGGTTTGTTTGTTTATGTATACAACACTGGCTAACAGAAGAATGAATGTATGGTGTCTGTATTTAACAGAACACTCTTTTCCGTGTAATATGCCTTTTCATTTGTGTTAACCTTGAGACTATCATATACCATATAAGATATGGGGAATTTTGATTGACTACAGCCTCCATAATGGTAAACAATAAAAAATTGCCCCAAATATGATATTGGCACAAAGTCTGGTTGGTAATACACTGTCCAGAACAAGGAAGATGACCAGACCTACAATATTTCTTTCAATACTGGCTACACATTTTAAGAACAATGTCAATAAATTAGAACTCTTCCCAAGGAGAATCATATAATGATTTGTCAGCCATGATCTGTGAGTAATAACGGTACGACTTAGGAAGAAGATGACAATCATTACGAAACACTTAAAATAGTAGCCACGTGTGACTTCTATGGAGCCTCAAAAGGCAGAACTTTGACAATTGAAGCAAGTTAGAGAGGCTTGGGGTCCCGTATAATAAAGAGCCGCCAACAATTAGAACTGTTATAAAACGGAAAAGGGAATGAGATCTCTCAATCTAAATAAATCAGGTAGTTTCATTTTATATTTTTACCAAGCATTTTAAATTTGGTACAATAAACCAATATTGGACTATTCCTTTATATCCTATCAAATTTTATAAGTGTACTAGTGTGACTGCAAAGAATTGTTATCTGTAGACCCTAATATACATTCAATAAATATTAAAGAATGATTTATCAGAGGTGCTGTAAAGCGGATCATGAATGGGTATACGTATGTATCACTATTGTCATTTATCACCAGATGTAAATCAGTTGCAGGTGTTGGAGATGCTAATCTGTATAAGAATACATAATTTAAAATGAACTAAAATGACTTCTATAAGGACACCGTCAGGTATTTGCAGTTCAATGTGGCTGAATGTTTGGCGATGATCTGTATTACTTTTACACATAAAAGTACATGAATCGCATATGACCAGATGCTATTTCTCTTCTTATTTTAAAGCTTCCATCAGACTCCTTTAAGTTCCTCACTTGGCACAAGGTAGAACAACATGACATTCAAGGAAGTCAGCTGCGTTGCCCAAGAATAAGAGAAGGTAAAGAACAAACGTATGTGTTCTTTGTATACGTGCTCTGAGTTTATTGTATCTGTGGATTAGAAACATTACTTGGGGAAACAAATATATTACTTGGAGGTAGAAAAATTTTCTTTATCAAGACCACAGAATTATTAATATAGTTAGTGAAGCCACTTTAAAGCACGGTCACATATCTGGTTATATAAATAATGAATGTTCAGTATTAAATACTAGAAAAATAGAAAGATGAAAATGAGCTTGTAATTCAATGATACACAAATAACCACTGTGATTTATTTTGTTTCTGTTTAGCCTTTTTTTGAAAAATATATTCACATACTTCTTCACGGAATTGTACAAAAAAATTGTATCTTGAGTTTTTTTGCTTATCTCGTTATTGGGAGCATTTCTTCCATGTTATTAAATATTACCCAAAACATGTTTTTTAAAGGTCGTTTATCTTTCCATCATATGGATATTACTAAATATATTTAACCAGTGATCTTTGTTGGAATTTTAGTTTATATACAATATTTAATGATCATGAATGACATTGTCACTTTGATGAATCACTTTAACCTGATTTACTTCTATCATTGGTTTTTAAAACATCAAATGAGAATCTAAATAAACGAGGGATTTTCATTTTATATTTTCACTAAGCATGTTAAATTTGGTAGAATAAACCAATGTTATTCTATTCCTTCTCATTCTGTAAGACTTTACAAGTGCACTACTGGGACAGTATGAAGAATTGTTATCTGTAGCCCCTAATATACACAATGTTTAATTTTTATAGCTTTCTTTTTTTAAATTTTTTTTAATGTTTATTTACTTCTGAGAGAGAGAGAGAGAGACAGACAGAGTGCAAGCAGGGTAGGGGCAGAGATGGAGGGAGACACAGAATCCGAAGCAGGTTCCAGGCTCCGAGCTGTCAGCACAGAGCCTGAAGCCAGGCTCGAACTCAAGAATAGTGAGATCATGACCTGAGTTGAAGTCTGACACTTAACCGACTGCACCACCCAGGAGCCCCAAATTGTTATAACTTTCAATGGATTCTATATTATGTAAGAATAAGCACCATGCATTTCTCATGTCTCTTTTGCATATCCCATAAGCTGATGAAATAATATTAGACATAATTTCGGCTGCAGTGAGTATTTAGTCATTACAAAACATCAAATATCTTGGCTGTCTTCCATCTGTATTTACAGATTTGCAGTTATATTGTGCACTGTACCATTGTAATACTGATTTAGAAGAAGTTGCTTTAAATATATTCGCCTGCTCGTTTCCCTCTCCCAGTAGCATCACTTTACCACACAATGCCTTTCTTCTTTCACTCAAATTCAGTTGACAAAGATAGACTAAAATAGCATCATTTTCTGAAACTTTGGGTAAAATATGTTCTTATGTTTTAACTCTGTCAGCTTTGTTTGCCGCTAAGCACTGACTCCTAGTTTTAAAATATTAGTAGATAGTACTACTAGAGGTAAACTCAAGTTGCTCTGTGGGGACTGAGAGAGAATACTTTTCAAAGAGCAAGAAATGATGGGGAATTAGGAAGGTGGGAGGCCAAAGGAAGTAGAGACCGTATGTGTCACATGAATAAGGAGTCCATCAGTAAAAGGAAGAGAGGTCTTACCAGGGTTCAAAGTGGGCAGCTTCAGCTGGTTCTTAGACTTCAGTGTGTGGACAGATTACCTGGAGGCCTGTGGAAAAAGCACTTTTCCAGGCCCAACTCTCAACGAATCTGATGTGGTTAGCAGGAAGTGGGGCCCAGGAATCTGCATTTGTAAAATTATCAGGAAATTCTGTTGCAGATGATCGGAGGGCCATACTGTAAAAATACTAGTTTCAGAAGTCTGGAGGGAAGAAATTTGAATAGACAGTAGAAAGACTGATACAGTAAGGGTGCTGGCGTGTGTGTGTGTGTGTGTGTGTGTGTGTGTGTGTGTGTTTGCGCTGGTAGTGGTGGTGGTTGATGATTGTGCCACAGTGAGGCAAAAATAAATTGTACTCTGAGCATGGATGGAGAGTTGAGGTTTAGAGAGAACTGAACTGAAGACACTGAGGGATGACGGGGGAATCAGATGTAGGAGTAAACTGACAATGAGTATGTGTGAAGAGAGCACGGTGGCCTCTCTCCTTCCCCGGTTTAAGTGCCAGGTCATGTGCTAAGGTCATCAGTCAACAAAACTAATCCCGCATAAGGACCACAGTGGCCATTCATGCAGAGGGTGCATCGCTCTGCAGAGATAAGGCACATTTGCCTTCCACAGACCATTAACAACACCCAATCTCTTGCAAGTGACTAGTTGTAAAAGGAATGGAGCATGATCTAGGGGATTGAAAACATGGGGAAATCTCATCACCTCAAACCGTGAAGGAAATAGATGTCCCTTGTTCACTGTCCTTAATTTAGTTTAAGTTTTGTGTGTGCATATGTGAGATAGACAAGTGCTTTTCAAAAGCATTCTTGTAACAATTACCCTTCTTCTAGATTAGATCCTGAAATACCCATCCAAACTACTTCAGTTCATCTCAGTTGCCCCAATTGTACATCCAGGAAGAGTTCTTAAGAAAAGAAAGGTTATCTTGCATGTGATAAACAGCAATTTCCCAAAGCTGTGATGGCCAGATCAAGACTGACTTGACTCCTCCCAATTAAATGAAGCAAAAGAGCCAACTGTTGGCAGAATTCTTTCAGATGTGGATGCCTTCTATTTGAAAATCCCTCAGCAAGTCAATTCAGTCACTGCTGCTAAGTTACAAATCCAGTGAGGGGACAAAGTACCAGCTCAGAGATGGCAGGTAAAAGTCGACATTCCAAGGATGTCAGATATTCCAGACTGTAGTTCTCAACTGCTAAGATATATCTTCAATTACCAACCAAGTCCGAGTTTAAAAAAGAAAGAATCCAATTTAATATAATTCCTCACAGTGGAAGTGACCTTTGGCTTCCAACTTCAAAGAGATCTTTGAAAGCTGTTTAAAAAAAAAAAAATAATTGAAAGAACAGAAGATCAATAGAACTCAAACAAACAATATAGGGCAGAGTTTAATAAGTCTGGGGATATCTCTTGCACAAAGCAAGCTACCAAATTTCGGGTGGGTGTATTAAAGATAATAGAGCCCAAGGTCTGCCCAATTAGGTGATTATCCAGTTTTTTCCAGTTCTGTGACTTTTAATTCCAATCAGCTTAATCAATGAGAAAGAAAATTTAACACAAGGATATTTTATGTGTAAATTGGTTGGGATACTTCAGGGTTATGTGATTTCCTGGGTGGAAACTGTACAGTTCATTATGAGAGAAATACCAGAAAGGTCAGGTTGCACCTAATCTTCCACCTGCACCTGATGAAAGAAGAGATGTTTGTGTCAAAATAATGAAATATTGGACTCTTTTATTGCCTTCCATAAATCCTTCACAAATGGACTCATTATCTCCCAGCAAAGCCTGGACAAAACTTCCACAAAAAGCAAAGTTTGTTCCTGATGCCTTTAGTCACCTTTTCTTTAGTATATCTCTTTCTTTTCACCTGTGAAATAAGAATCATGCATTCTAGAAAAATGGCATGGGGGAAATGTACACAAATGATTCCAGGTAGGATTCATAGAAACATATTGTGGAGTGGGAGGGATTTGAAATCACTGAGCTTAGGATTGCTGTCAGGGGCCCAGTTAGCATCATAATAGACGGTAGTTTTCCTGGGCAACACGATAGAGTTATACTTGCTAATAAAGAAATACATTCTAATGGAATTGGAAATCGGTATTTTTATAAAGCAGTATGAACTTCAAACAAACATAACTTCTCATCATATTCAACTCACGTTGGGCCCTTGATTCTAGTCTTTCCTGTATTTTTGCTGACATGGAAAACTGAAGCTCAGAAAATTAAAATTAGTCATCTGGAGATACACAATCACCTAGCACCCAACCCCAGACTGGATATCTTTTCATTAACCATGGAAATTTTGTGCAAACCTGATTTGGAGGACAACAGGGTTGGGAAATAGTGGGAATGAGTGTGGAAATGGAGGTTGAGATAAGATTGTCAAAAACTTTGGGGCGCTTGAGTGACTCAGTCGGTTGTCTGATTTCGGCTCAGGTCATGATCTCCCAGTTTGTGGGTTTGAGCCCTGCATCGAGCTTTGTGCTGACAGCTCAGAGCCTGGAGCCTGCTTCAGATTCTGTGTCTCCCTCTCTCTCTGCCCCTCCCCCACTCATGCTTTGTCTCTCTCAAAAATGAATAAACATTAAAAATTTTTAACTAAAAAAAAAAGATTGTGGAAAACCTTGCTTGACAAGCCAGGATTTTCCATCTCTAATTGGTAGGCAGTAAGAAAATTCTGAAATGTTTTCAACATGGAAGTGTGGCAAAAAGCTGTGTTTCTAGAAGGCTAGAAAAGTCTATCATTTATATTGAAGGAGTGAAGATTTCAAATAAGGAGATCCACAAGAAAGTAGTTATTGTTCAGGGAGGAGATATGAGGATCTAGACATTGAAAAGGAAGGGGACAGATTCTCCAGCAGAAAGGTTATAGAACCAAGTGGCTAACTGAGTTGAGAAACAAAAGAGAGGGAAAGTCATGAGTGACTTCATATCCCCAAAGAGAAAATTATGTGAGACTAAAGTTACTCTACTGGTGATTTTCTTATGTGAACAAGAAATAATTTATGTAAGGTTAAACGTTAGCTCATTTTTTTTACTGCTCACACTATTTGGGCATATTACAGACCAACTCATGTTTTCCTCAATTTTGATGTCTCGTGAGAGTTTAAAAAAACTGGCCAAATGTCAAGAGAAGGGTGCCTGGATGGCTCAGCGGGTTAAGCATCCGACTCTTGGTTTCAGCTCAGGCTATGAACTTATAGTTCATGAGTTCGAGCCCTGCATCAGGCTCTGCACTAACAGTGAGGAGCCTGCTTGGGATTCTCTCTCTCTCTCTCTCTCTCTCTCTCTTTCTCTCTCTCTGCCCCTCTCTCTTGCTCTCTCTCTCTCTCAAAAAAAAAAAAAAACCCACAAAAAACAAAAACAAAAAAAATCTCATAAATATCAAGTGAAGATGTCAGTCCTGCTGCCCTAAACCTATTTCCAAGATCTCACCCTGTGATTTTTGCCCAGGACCCTCCACAGAAGAGTTGCTCTTCAGACAGGAGGAGTGTGTCTTACCCGCTCGGAAAAGAGTCCTTGAAAAAAACAAATGGGAAACATGGCTACAAGAAAACTGGGAGGACTGCACGGTGAGAGCTTAAAAGACAGAAAAGGGTCTCTTTTCCACATTGATTCTGTTATGACCGCCCGCCCCCCCGGGTGAGGGGGGATGGGGGGCAGAAATATCAAAACTTTCAGCATTTCCTCGGAGTTTTCTCTAAAACTAGTGGTGTATGGGCTTCTCTATCTCTTTGTTCACCTCTTCTTCATCATGACATGTTACTTATTTTCTACCCTGTGTCTTATCCTAATATTGCTCAATTTTGGAGAAGTTTAAAATACCCCAGAATGAAATTGTTCCGTTTGACAATAATGAATATCAAAGGGTTGGACAACATTCCTTATCAGTGAGTTTATGATGCCATCTAGAATCCCTTGAACAATGCATTACGCCAAAAATTTTCATCAGCTGGAGCAGCCATCTTGGTCTGAACACAACTATCCTGGAACAAATAAAACTTTTGCAGTGAAAAACAGGAGCTGTGATTTCTTGGTGCTGAAAATGACCCAACTGATGGAGTCACTGTAATCAGTCAGCCTGGGCACTACAAAGCTATGGGGCTGTGATCCTTCAAGCCTCTAATTCTGGCCTGATCAAGTCATCTTGGGCAGTAAACACGTAAATGGGAAGGCTGTGTTGGTAGCAATGAAAGGGCAAATCAATGTCTCAACAGAGCGGGATGCCAATATTTTTGTTTCTTAGAGTGACCAAATTGTACATGAAGAATTTAGGAAGCCTTCCAGAAATAAGACTGAGTTTAAAACCTGCTCAGTGGGGCCTCTTGATGGCCTCTTTTGTTTCACAGATTGGCCATTTATGTTTTAGAATTATGGAATTAGGAGGTGGGAAGGAGCTTTGGAGAGGGTCTGGTCTAAACCCTTTCCTTTCAAAAAGGAGAGGGAAGTTCAGAAAGAGAATTGATTTGCCAAAAGTTACATATCTTGGTAGTGGAAGATATAAAAATAGAATATTGTTTCCCTACACAGTGCTTTCTTTTCTTTTTAAAAGTAAAGTTTTCATATATAATGGATGGATACATTCTACTCTTAAAAATTGACACCATAGGCCTATTTATTAAAAAATTTAACTAATACACCTGAAACTTTGACCTCCACTCCCAGAACTATCTTTAGAGGTAATCATTTCAGTGTATATATCCATTTATTCTTTATAGCTGCCATTTAAACCATGGATATACTGCAAAGGCCAATGGAGATTTCATCATAAATTATCATAAAAAATTTAATTGGCCTTGAGATAACTGTAGTCTAGGAGAATGGCTAAAGAAACTCTAACTAACATAGAAAACTTAATTGAGACATAGTGGTCCAAAAAATGCCTCTCTGAGGTGGTGGCATTCAATATAAAATGATAGATATAATCTTTTATCATTTCTTAAGTTTTATGTTGGAATTAAGACGTTTTATACTTTTGGAAAATGGAACTTAAAGTGTCAAAGTTTATAATGTTTAATGCCTAAAAATATCAAGACTTTAATGATCTTTTTAAAGATAGAGATACCTATATTTCTTTAAAATATTAAATCATTCTGCTTCATTTTTTTTAAAAAGGGATGGCCATTTTATTCAATAATTTTATTGACAGAACTTGATGGTAAAATTGCGGAAACAAAAAAGTTAAGTTGACTTTTAGGACTAGAGTTTACAAGAGCAATGCTCTTGTAAAACCACCACAAGTGGTTTTAATTTTCTTTAAATTGAAGTTGACTGCTGTTAAAAGCAAACATAAAGTATCCACTATCTGTGAAATACGCTAAGTCATCGTTAGGTATGTATTCCTAACTACTTTAAAAGAAAATCATAGCTTTCATCTTTTGAATGATGGTAGTTTACTTTGAAATCTTTTTAAATGTGATTTCTGAGTATTTCCAAGGAGGCTAAATGGTAACTCATCCTTCAAATCAGTAATTCCAAGATAGAATGTCATCCTTTCCTCCCTTAACCCCTAGAGAATTTCAGACTCAGTTTCAGGATCCTGCCTTCCCCACCTCCAACCTTGTATGTAATTCTAATCAGGATTAGGTCAGGATCTTTACCTCCCCCATCTTGAGAATGAATCTCTGCAAGGTAATTGTGAGTGTTTGGATGTGTGAGTGTTTTAGAGGACACACAAAAAAGGTGAAAACTACTGGTTTAAATAACATATTTCACACATATTTAAATAACATAGTTAAATAACATACTTAAACACATTTTTAATGAAGACCTATTTTTAAAAGTTGACAAAGAACTTGCCTTTTCTTTTTATTTATTTTTTCCCTTCAGAATTTGAACCTTTCATTTCAGGATTTGGGGGACCCTTATCAAGTTGCAAATTTTAACAGGATTCTTAGAAGACTAATTCGAGTCGAAACCCTCTGGTTAGTGGATAATTCACTGGTGGACTTAAGTGCCATAAGACTGCCAAGGTACTTGCTTTTTAGCATGTCTAGTTACTAAGTTAGAGTCAAATCTTTGCTATGTGGGCATATGTGACGATTGTCTGCACATACCGTGGCCATATGGTCAGATCTTAAAGGTGATAGTGCTAAATGATGCCTGGACAAGGCAAAAAGGGAAATTTATATGTCAAAATGTCACACTTTAGAGGACAAAATCTATTCTTTTCTAAATTAGTATTATCAGCAAATTTTAGGGGAGGAATTTGCAATCGTAGAATCATATTGGCCGAAAAGTTTGCCATAATCCTTATTTTGTACACTGGAAATGCAATTATATTATATAAATACTGTTGTTGTAAGATAGAGATTTTTAGTCAGTCATATTTGTTGAGCACTTATGAGGAAAGACTCTACAGATAGTTGGCAAGAATCTTGGCTTCAAGGTCACATTCTAATGGAAGGGTGAGAATAGAGACAGAAACAAACTAAAAGTTTTTACAAATATGCAGACTCTTTGGTCTTCCAAGGATCCCAAACTCCTGATGTTAAAAGATAATCTGCCTTTTTGCTCAGGATTGTAGAGAGCCTCTGTCAGCTTCACCAGGCACAAAGATAGGTGCTGTGAGCTTTGATAGCAGTCCAAGGAACAGACAGAGGTCTTCAGGAGAGAAGTAAAAGATGAAGGAAATCAGGCAGCCACAAGAGGGAAGGGTAAATCCTAGAGCAGGTTAAGATACATCCCTCAGCATAGATTGAGACAGGGCAACAAAAAGACCATCACGGCCACGAAGGAGAGGGAAACAGTTGGAGACGGAAGAAGGGTCAGAATATGCAATGTGCCTGGGTTATCTTCAATCATGTTTCACACCCCTTGGAAACTTTAGGCAGATTTGCCTAGCATTTGATTTTACCTATGTTGTTTTTAACAAATTGTAAAATATCTAAGTAAAAATTCTCAAAAGAAACTTATTATCACTACTATAAATAAAAACTCGATGGCAGTTGATATTGATTCATTCAGGTTTTGAGGTTTTGAGGGTTTTTTGTTGTTGTTGTTTTTGTTTTTGCCAGACTCTCTTCTAGGGATATAATAGTGATACATTAGCTATATATTTTTATTTTTTTTATTTATTTTTTTTAAGTTTTTTTTTCAACGTTTATTTATTTTTGGGAGAGAGAGAGAGACATAGCATGAACGGGGGAGGGGCAGAGAGAGAGGGAGACACAGAATCGGAAACAGGCTCCAGGCTCTGAGCCATCAGCCCAGAGCCCGACGCAGGGCTCGAACTCGCCGACCGCGAGATCGTGACCTGGCTGAAGTCGGACGCTTAACCAACTGCGCCACCCAGGCGCCCCTAGCTATATATTTTTAAATACACATACAACGAAAAAACTTTTTAATAACCACATGGCATGCTCTAAAAATACTGAACTAAAAGATGCTTGGAGTATCTGAACTTTACTTGATCCAGATCAATAAACTTCCAAATCTTTGCTATGTTACGTAAAACAAGAGAAAGAGAAACCACAATCACTAAAGAAAAGACTTAACCTAACTTTAGTGTTCTCTAGATGTATTCTTTTGGCTTTTCTTTCATTAGAAATAGGATATATAATATGAAATTAGGTAACTGCAATTCAAATTTTACAACTGCCAAATCAACATGTCAAAAAAAGGAGAAAAAAGTTGATGCGTGTATATTCATAGCCTGCTTCCTTCTGCCCCAGGGAAAACACCACACTCGGTTTGCAGCTCTGCTTGCCTAACATCCTGCTAACTGGGGATCTGTGACAGGGTGAATCTGAGAGCCTGGGAGGGATGGATGGATGTTGAAAATGAGATACCAGTAGTTCATTTTTGCTTTTATTACCCTTGCCTCGGGTGACATGTCTAGTAAGAAGTTGCTGCAGCCGAGGTCAAAGAGGTTGCTGCCTGTTTTCTCCTCCAGGATTTTGATGGTTTCCTGACTCAGGTTTAGGTGTTTCATCCATTTTGAATTTATTTTTGTGTGTGGTGAAGGGCATTAAGGAGGGCACTTGTTGGGATGAGCCCTGGGTGTTATATGTAAGTGACGAATCAATGGGTTCTACTCCTGACACCAATTCTACACTGTATGTTAACTAATTTGAATTTCAATAAATAACTTTTTAAAAAATAAAATAAAATGAGAGAATGACTGGCAGCTAAAAAAAGAAAAGACTTCATGGACAGAGAGAGGGGCAGAGACAGGAACTGCTTGGGCTGGGTTTTCAATTATAAATTGTCATAGTACTGAAGTGCTTCTGAAGATTCTGTGTAACCTGGAAAAGAGTAAAAACCCCAAATTATCAAATGTATGATTAGGACGGTGTGAAATATCCATATGGAGGTGGCGTGGAAGGAAGAAAGGAAATGAAAAGAACAGATGTGGAAAAAAATTACAATGAGATCGGGGGGGGGGGGTTCAAACTGAATTTTTCTAATACCATTGTGTAGAAGCACTCTGTTTAGCACCATCTTTTTTTTTTTTAATTTTTTTTTTAATGTTTATTTATTTTTGAGACAGAGAGAGAGACAGAGCATGAATGGGGGAGGGGCAGAGAGAGAGGGAGACACAGAATCGGAAGCAGGCTCCAGGCTCTAAGCCATCAGCCCAGAGCCTGACTCGGGGCTCGAACTCACAAACCGTGAGATCGTGACCTGAGCTGAAGTCGGATGCTCAACCGACTGAGCCACCCAGGCGCCCCTGTTTAGCACCATCTTTAACATTAGCAATAATTATTTACTCAGTGTCCTTATGGAGTACAGGGCCCATAAGTTCCCTGTGCTTTTCTCATAGTATTAAATTCCAACGTGTACGTAAAGGAATTTTTCCTCAAGGCAAGGTGTCAGTGACAGATTTGGAATCATTTCCTCTATTTGCATGGTCTTACACAATTAAGGCAAAAATACTGAGAAACATCATATGTCAGGAAAATATATTCACCTTAAATGCCTAACACATATTTCTTCTCCTAAGGATAACTTTTATTCTTTTTTTATATAAAAGACTTTTTTTTTCAGACTTACAATGCTATTTTTTTCCAATATAGCATTTAAGTTTTCATTTTCATATAGCATTCAATATAGCATCCCATCAGCTAAGAAAAAAAAAAACAACTGTAATCTCAGTACTTGGAGGCAATACTCTTCACAAGTTATTATGTGTCTGTGTACTACTATATCACTGAGATTATATGCAGCCATTCACTCTTTCATTTGGCACATATCGTGAATCCACCATGGACCAAATGTTATGCCAAGTACTAAGTGTATACACTGGAAAAGAAAACAGATTCCTGCACTCAGCAAACTTACAGTCTCATATATTCTGCTTATTTTCTCTGAATATTTTAGTATAAATCTTTCTCTTCTTTTACAGACCAAACTTGTAGAAAATGTCATTGTCACTCCTTTGAGGGGTTATGGTCGAGATTTGGTAGTTAACCATTCTTTTTGGGAGACAAATGACAAGTGTTTATATTTTTTTTATCCAGATGCAGAGTTTTAAATATGAACAAAAACCATCTCACATCTTTTAAACAATTGCCAAAGATACCCCAGATACAGCATTTATCTTTGGCTGAAAACCATATTGAGTCTCTGACTGGGCTCTCCAGTTTACAGTGCACCCCACTAGAATCCCTCATGCTCAAGAGGAACCCTTGTGAGTTTCACCAAAATTACCGGAAACGGTAAGGCCCCTAACACCTTTGTCATCTATGTTCTTTATTGAATGTTACACTTTAACAGTTGTTCCCCTCTAGCTTAAATTCCCTTGGCAAATATTTATCATATCTACTAAGAGTTGAATGTTTCATGCTTCTGAGCTCAACTAAAGAACTTTAAGCTGATCTTTAAAAAAAAAAATCTTTAATACACTCTTCTCTGAGTTAATTTATGATTGCTTTAAAAGTTTAGGCTTCCCTTGTAATGTGACTTTACATATACAAGGATGCTTCATTTTAGACTTTCAAATCCTATGCATTTTCTATCTAATGTTTAAAAGATATTATGTCTTTAAAAATTTTTCTATATGTAGAATCCTATTGAGGTCCATGTGATAATTTTATAAATTGTTTATTCTCCGGTTTTATTTTCACTCCTTTGGACCACAAGGGCACCATTAAGTGAATACAAAGAAATAATTGATTCAATCTACCCTAGTGGTTGAAAGTCCTTGAAAACCTGTGAAGAATAAACCATTTAATTTCTTTGTCACTACTGGGACATTCCTAATGATAATGATGCAATTTACACCTTGGAGTGTGCAGGAAATTCTATGCCCACTGATTTCTCCCTAGCTAATTCCCAGCACCACTTGCGGGAACTTAAGATAATAAGCGACTGAGTTCTAGAAACTGTATTTGCCCCCAAATGACAAATCAACTCATGTCTTAGTTTGAATCTATCATACAAAGCATTAGATCATCTCTATGTGCCATACCTGGTCTATGACTACTTCCTTCATCTACATTCAACTTCAATAAAAGACATAGTTCTTTCTCACTACCTTCCTTTCTGAAGCTGCCATTTTCCCATGACAACAACAGTATTCCAGAGGCCTACCTAATATTAGACTCCTCAACCCCTGATGTACAACAAAAGATTGTCAAAATAAAAATTGTAATCTCTGTTGTTCCTACATAAATCTCATTATTGCCGTTGTCTCCCCCATGACTATAAACCGAAGGCAAAATTCATGTTCTGTGATAATAAATTCTCAAATTGCTTTTACGTAAGTGAAAACTAGCAGAACATTTGCTTTACAACTGAACTAACATTTAACCATAATAACATTTTGAAGTTTAAAATTATATTTGCAACAGTCAGAGGAGGGTTAGCTGGACATTTCAACACCATTCCAAAAAAGGCACATTTCTAGACATAAAGAAAATTAGCATTACCTTTTAGTTTTGTTAATTTATATGTGGGGTTTTACCTTGATCCCATGTCAGTGATTTGCCTCCCTTCAAAGGATGCCTTACAACAATAGAATTAAGATTCGCTGTCTGAAATCTGATATGCCCTGAGGTCTCACTATGAATCTGTCTTCACTATGATGTGGTATAGAGTTATGTGAGAATGAGGGATATAATGAGGCTCTTCTATTTTCTAACATTAACTCCATTGGACTGAGTCCAAGGTGGATATAGACTGGTGTTCAAGCTATAAAAAGTCAGGTTGTATTGACTTGGGTAGTACAGGGTTACTTTAAACAGAAAGATACAGACATTTTAAAGCATGAGGAAAGGACTTAAGTATCCACTTCTGCTAAGAAACTAAACTGAAGTCCCAAGTTCATCCAAATTTGGGCTATAACCTGGTCCTGAATTCACACTTTTAGGATCGTAACAGCATTCATTTTGTTTCTGGGTATCTCTACATCAAGATTTGGACCAGACTTTCAGTGACCCTTTACAACAGGATCAGAATGATTTAAGTGTAAGATTTTCTTGATCATTGTCACCTAGATTGTGACTATCTTCCCCTTCCTCCTTTGTTTCAGATCCTTCAAAAAGAAGAGAGCACAGTTCAAAAGAGAAAAAACTTACTGATAAAGCTCATAGTGTAAGTCCCAGTAGGTAGAAGCTAGCCCCATTTCCTGGGACACCCATAGGCAAACTCTTCTACTGTTCTTCAGAAGAAAATGTGATCTTAGTTCACCATAGTTTGACTTTTTGAAAGGAAGTAGTGGTTAGGGTTTCCTGTCAGCTAAGTCTAAACATTAGGGCCAGAAGACTTAGATTTTTATCTTTGCTTTGTCACCTACAGGCTTTATGATCTTGGATAAGTGACTTAAAATGGGGGATAAAAACCAACCTAACAGAACTGGTGTGAGGAATAAATATGATAATGTGCAGGAAGCATTTAGTGCTAAGCAAATCATGAAGCCAATGACAGCATTCCAAGGAGGTCAACACCACCCTTAGCTGACACGGCACGTCGGTGTCTTTCATCCCGGGCGAATCCCAGGGCCACAGAATTCCCAGATCTAGAAAAGCTGCCCACTTGAAAGGAAACACTACTTTCTCATACTGCTAGGTATTTGACTACTGTGTAACAAGGCTGACGTGCAGGCCCCCTCCTGAACCTGGAAGGTATAAATTTAAAATGTGAGCTTCAAAAATGCTATCATGAGAAAATCATGCAGCACAAGGTTATTCTCGACCCCCTCGTCTTCTTATAACTCACAGTGAGAATTCTTCCTTAATTAGCAGTAAACAATATGTGCTTTCTTTACTTTTTCCATTTTTAAAAACTTTTAACTTCATGATGTGTACATGTCTCATTATCTCACTCTTTCTCTCGTGGTTAGTTGGCTAAATTCTCTCATTTTTTTTTCTTTATAGGGTTTTGTAGAAACTGGACTGAAATTCTCTTATAAAAACAGACTGTAGGCAGTCCTACTTCTCTGATCTATATTTATAATAGGCAGAACCATACAGTAGCTCCTGAGAGGGCAAGCTACAGCAGGGTGATCAGTTCAATGCACATAAATAGTATTTTATTAGAACCCTATTGCATAGATTAAAAACAAAACAAAACAAAATAAAATGATAGCCACTCAACTTTCTTGTAACAATAGGCAAAGTGCACTTATTTATAAAGACAGTAAGTAAAATACAATGCTTTTGTTCAATACGGTTACTTTTTCTTTTTTTTTTTCACGTCTGCTTTAGAGTGTTCTCCTGTTTGCCAAACTTAAAAATGCTGGATGGAATCCTGAAGCTACCAGAAGATTCTTCACCACCAGAAACCAATATTTTTTCACAAATCTGTGTTATATCCTAATGCAATCTGTATGGAAAGAAATCACCATTGTCTCTAAAAGCTGATAAATATAGGCGATGCATGACTAAATATTGTTGTTTACTATGTATATAATATATTTATATATTGTTATCTTTTAAACGGGTGACCTCCAGGTTTTTTTAATTCTATACCCCATCAGTAAATAAATTTTGAGCATACATATATAATTAATTTTTATTTAGAAATCTTATACATAAAATACTAGAGAAATATATTATGTATATTTTAAACATTGAAAAGAGAGATTGTTAAGTGATGGAATAAAAACAACATGAATAAGGGCCCTAAGGTTTCCTACATACTCCAGGGACTCATCCATCCAGCGTCAGGGCTATGAGTCTCTTACTGTGACAGCACTGCTTTAAAAAACCTGACCTATCAAAAGGAAGAGGGGCAACTTGTGGTTTTAAGCCACGTGCATTGGATTTTTCATTTTAAACATTGTCATTCATTAGTGGCTTCGATATAACAGAAATTTAGGAAGGTCCTAGGCCATTCATTAGATATTTAGAAAATAAACAATAATGGTGAAGTTTCTTTTTGTTCAGAGAATTTCATAAATGGGATTTTAAAACTGTCTTCCCTATACACTAGAGAGAAGGAATACAATTCAATTTAGTTGCTTTCAAAATGTAGAGAAAAGTCAACAACTAGACCAACTTATGACCTTACAGTTTTCCTTATTTATAAAGATCAACTTAGCTGCAGAACTAAAACTTTCCCGAGACAGTTCATCAATTAGATGCTTCCCAGCATGAAATAAGGAAAATATTTTCTAGACCATCCTGCCATGAGTGAATGCTGCCTATCAAGTTATATAGAAAGACTCTGACAAGACAAAGGTACAGTCCCTTCTCTCCAGAATCTTATGGATGTCTGAAGTAGACCAAACATACCTAACACCTAAAATACAATGAAATATGTTACAAATACTGTGGGAGGAGGAGATAATAATTTTCAATTATGTGAAGCCAAAAAATAAATTGTGGGAAGCCACTTTGAGGACTTTATAGAGAAAAGATGATTTGAGATGGATGTTAAAGATCCACAGATGGCAAACAGTAGCAGATGGTCCCAGTCAGGAAGCACCGCATGAAAAGGGGCCCAGAGACCAGAAAGTGTGTGTTAGGAATGGGCCTGGCTGCAAAAGTCAATTCAGATTCACAATGGCTTAAAAAGAGTTAACAGTAGGAGCACCAGGGTGGCACATCTGGTTAAGGGTTGGACTCTTTGTTTAGGCTCAGTTCATGATCTCACGGTTGATGAGATCGAGCTCCGCATTGGGCTCCACTGTGGAGCCTGCTTGGGATTCTGTCTCTCCCTCTCCTTCTGCCCCTCCCCTGCTCTCTCTCTCTCTCTCTCTCTCTCTCTCTCTCTCTGTCTCTCTTTCTCTCTCTCAAAATAAGCAAACTTTTAAAAGATTTTTTAAAAAGAGTAATAGAAATAATAATAGCTACAATTATTGAGCACGTGCTATGTATCAGGCACAAGACAGACATTGTACATCCATTATTTAAATCCTCAGAAAACTATGAGGTTCCAACTATTCTCATCATAAGTAGGGATATCTGAGGCTCAGAGAGGTTAAATAGTTTGGTTAGGGTGACCCAAGGTAGGTCACACAACTATTCCATGGCAAAGGCAAGATTCAAAGCCTTTCAACACCCTTGCTGTATCTTCTAATAATATAGTTCTAATTTTAAAATTCCAGATGGTATTTTGTGTTTCCAGGGACAGCATCATCTCCCATAATCCATCACAAATACCTGCATTTAATCATAAACAAGTATTCACCATTCCTTGAACATACCTTAAATTTTCCTTGTTCAAATCTTTCCTACTGTCTGCAATATTTTTCACTGGAAGGTACCCTTAAGAAAACCCTTTTTTTCAAGGCTTATTCCAAATACAATTTCCTCCAAAAGTCTTCCCTTATCTTTTCAATCAGATGTTTCCTCTGCAGTTCCAAAGTGCTCAAAAAAAATATTGGTCTTCAGGCACATTTTCTTAATAATGCCTCCACTTGATTTTTATTTAAATGTATACTTTGCTTGCTTCCCATAAAAGGACTGTAATCCTGAAATAAGAGAGTGGATACATTGCATTTTAGATGTTTATGCATGTATCCTTCTGCTTTTCTAAATCAGGGTAGGAAAACATCTTCTGTAAAGAACTAGAGAATAAATATTTCAGTTGACCATATGGTCTCAGTCTTAACCACTCGACTCTGCCATTGTAGTGCAAACGCAGCCATTGACCATATGTAAATGATGGGTGTGGTTGTGTCCTGGTGAAGCTTTATTTACCAAACCAGTGGTAGTCTGTAGTTTGCTGACTCCTGCTCTAAATGTTAAAGTCACGTGATTGATTGTTTTACTCTTAAACAATATCCATTGTCTTGTTGGCCTAGAAGAGGTGTATATTTCCCTACTCCTTGAAGTTAGATGTGTTAAACCACTTGATTTGGCCAATGAAATATAAGAGGGTATGATATAGGTCACTCGCAGGCAGAAATTTTGAGAACCAGTTTGTGCTTTCTCACACTTTGATTTTTTATGCCATACCAGCAGACAAATTTCCATATAGAGGCTGCTCCACTGTGAATATATCTGGCACAGAGTGACAGTCATCCTACGGGGATGTATACAGCAAGATAGTAAACCTATGTTACCAACCTCTGTGGTTCCATTTGATGCTATACCATAGCCTAGACTTTCCCAATAAACACAGCTCCTTCAATTTAAGGACAGCAATTTAAATTATTCAATGATGTGCTTTGCCTCCAATGTAGTATAGTAGGTACTCAAACGTTGAATGAATGAATAAATGTCTATTATAGGAAAACATGAATGGGGCGGTAGAATGACCAGGTAGGACACAACTATAATAGTTTAGGTGAAATGTATTAAAAACTTGGATTCAGGCACCAGTAGTAGTGGGAACAGTTACAAAAAAATGAGGGCATGAACAATTGACGATGATAGCCACCAAATTGTTTTATTGCTTAAGCTGATTTGATTACCTAGGCAAGAATATTCTAGCTGGCAAAGAAAATCATGGGTTTTAGGGCACCTGGGTGGCTCATTGGTTAAGCCCGACTTTGGTTCAAGTCATGATTTCTTGGTTTGAGAGTTCGAGCCCTGCGTGAGGCCCTGTGCTGACAGCTTAGAGCCTGGAGCCTGCTTCAGATTCTGTGTGCCCCTCTCTCTCCGCCCCTCCCCTACCTCCCTCTCTCTCTCTCTCTCTCTCTCTCTCTGCCTCTCTCTTACTCTCTGTTTCAAAAATAAACATTAAAAAAAATTTTTTTAAAGAAAATCATGGGTTTCATATGTGGAAGTTAAGAGGTTCTAGGTGCTGGGTAGCTATGAGGAAGAATGGGTACCCTCACTGGTAGGTAAGGGTCTCAAAGGTAGACATCACATTATTCCCAAGAGATAGCCTATGTTGGGTTGCAATCTGATATTCTGGTCTTAAGAGGCATACAGGTTTTAAGGGTAGTGTCACCAGAGAGGGTTGACGAAAGTTAGTGATGCCTACCTACCTATGTCAGAGGGGAATTGATTGGAGGGAGGTCAATAAACTGAATAACATTAAACTAAAATTGAGTTTGTCACTCATTGTATGGTAGCATCTTTAGTAGCCATCATTGTGGCATGTCCAACAATGGTGTTGCTATTATTTCAAATAAATCTGCTCACTTGACCTGTGTAATACTTCCCTGCATCTTCTATAATATCTAGAGATCTGAGTTACTTTCTCCCATGGCCTAAGCAGACATATGGTCTTGGGAAATACTGTGTTGGGAATATACAGGGATTTTTTAAATCAGCAATAAAGTTCTATTTGTGGGAATTTTGTGCATAGGCAGAAAAGATGGCTGACTTCTAACCATATTCTATTTAACTAACCAGGATCACATCAAGTTCCTGTTCTAAAACTCCAGATACATCCATCTTTCTGAAACAGTCGGTTCTCCTCCAATCCACTGGAGGCAACAGGCATAAAAGGAATGACTTAATGCCACTTAACATCTTACATCTAATTTTGTGTCTCAATTTCATTCTTTTCCTAAGTGGCATGTGTGTGCATTTCATGATTATCTGCATGGCTCAGTTCAAAACAGTGGCAGGGATTCAATTGTGCAGCTAGGACAGCTTTCTGACAACAGGAATGATGCAGGAAACTCCTTTGTTAAGAAAATAATTTCAATGAGGGAAGTTCATGCAGTGCATGACAAAGTCTTATGCATCGGCTAGCCCACCTCCTCACCAGTACTCAGTGAATGCTCGTATCAACCCTACAACATCCAGGAAAGGATTTTTCAGTCCACATTTGATAAAATTGAGGAATTATAAACATTTGAGAAAAGAATGTTTGATCTATCCTAACCTATAGAAGTTAGTTCTTCCTTATATTGAAATGATAACTGCCTTCTGCAGCTTCCAAACAGTGGTTTAAATCTTTCCAATAAGTATGATTAATTCCATCTTGTAGGGAATTTCTCTCAGCTTCCTTGTCTTGAAAGTACCCTGCTATTTTTCTCTTCTATTACAGTGGAAATGTAGAGTTTGTGGGATGAGGAGGGAGGAAGGGTAGAGAAAAGGTAACTAGAAAGAGCCAAAGCAAGAAAAAGGACTTTATTTTCTTCAAGTTCTATCCACACCCAAAGAGGACAATCCCTAAATTGAATTCTTTGTGCCAAATTTTAAAAATTAAGTTAGCAAGTTAAAAAAAACTAAGTGAGTTTTCAATTCCTTTAGAGGTCATCTACTTTCAATTGTTATTTCTTTCCAGGATAGAACAATTTATCACTAATTGCTTGTCATTATACTATCAAACCGTGTTAATGGATGCCCATCTTTTTAAAGGCTAATTGCAGACAGGAAACAAATTTCTAATTAGTTTTAGACCTTGGGAGCAGATGCATCAATATTTGAATCATGCAGGTGCGTATTTGCTGATCTGCATTTTTTTTTCCTCTTCAAAAGAAGAAGTATTCTATGAATTCTGTTTGGAGTTTCTAAAAGGTCACTCCAAAACTTGTTATATTACTTTATAAAATTCAGAGTGGAATTTGCTATTGCTAAAAAATGTTATTTTCTCCAAACTCTCAGTGTCCTTGAACTATGAATATATAAGGTATTTTGCACTTTCTAGTTTGTATTCTAGTTATTTTTGACAATATCTAAAATATAAGCTCCTTCAAGGACAGGAGTCATGTTACTTCCTCTTTATTCCCCCTCAAAAACTAAGCATCAGTGAGTATTGGGAAAATGAGTGATATCTGAGTCTATCCTCCTTGAGGTTAAATCTGTAATTCTGGGGAAAATTTTTGAAAAATTGCATCTCAGGAGTCTAAAGAACTACTGCTATAGGGCTGAAAAAAATATTTTGTGGGAACCAAAAATCTCACTGAGACACGAACTTCACTATGAGATGGAGGTTAGCCTTAGGGTTGCTCTGGGCCTTTTTTCTGCCTCTTCCCTCACTCCTTCCCCTGACCAATCAGACCTCAGGCCAGCAGTTCTGCTCCCTCTGTCTCTCCACCCAAGGAAGGAGGGCTAAACTGCTTGGATCTAGATTATGGACTATGAAGAGTTTTCTATGGTTGGGGCTTTCAAGAAGGCTTTTTCTTTTTCCTACTCTTCCTTCCACATTTGGAAAGTGGTAAGGGCACCAGCTTTCTCTCCCCACCTTTACCTTTCCACTCCTCACCTCTCGCCTTCTTCCTCCTACACCGCCCCTCAAACACACACACACACACACACACACACACACACACACACACACACACTCTTACACACTTTGCCTCTCCCACTCTCTTGCTCAGTGGAAGACTTCACCGGGGTCTGGGAGGTATGCATGTCAAGTGGTATAGGACAACTTAGGGCTAGGCACTGGAGCAAATGCTGTTCTCCGCTTGCTTGTTTCCATATTTTCCTGAGCTGGCAAGTGTAGCTTCTTGTTTTATGGGCTGAATAGGATGGTGCCTATGCCTATAACTAGCTTGGGTGTAAGTTCTACTAGATCCCAGTATAATTAATTAGACTTTGTCAATAGCTTTGGGGACAGAGACCTAATTTGTAATTAAATGTTATTTTGTTTAGTCAGTGTTCTCTGCATTAATCTCCTTCCAGAAAATGATAGAGCATACTTTTCTGAGGAAGGATTCTGATATTCTGAGTCCCATGGCCTAAGTGCCATTCTTAATAGCATGCCAGTCTCAGTTTATTCCCAATACTAGGGAGTATGTGTTTGCATACATACCTACAAATATACTGATAGATTTCACATTGAACATTAAGTTGAATTTCAACTAAATAAAAATCTGCTGTAACCAATTAAAACTGTATCTTGATTAAGTTCTATGGATTCTATTCATACAGATTTTCAATCTGTTCCCAATATGGTTGGAGTTAGTTAATGATATTCCCTCTGTACAGAGAAAGTTAATAACATAGTAAACCTTTGTTGTGAAAAGTAACGATTAAAATAAGTAACAAATATGAATGTATATTTATTCTCACACAGAGCTGTGAAATTCAAGCAAATAGCCGAATATTGGTCTGTATTATTCAGAAGAATTATGGTCTCTCTCTTTGGCTTTCTAAAATAAAAATAAAGACAAAGCAATTGATCACTGGGTAACAAGATCTAGGATGCTTTTCAAATGAATTTATATTAAGTATCCACAGGGTGTATTGCCATCATTTTTTAAAAGTAAAACTCATTTTGATGAAAAATTGTGTTTTAAAAGGTTCATTTATTTCCCTTTTGCCAAGCACATACCTGTTCAATGACTAGATATATTTTTCCTGCTTTTAAAACCATTATCTGTCTAAAACACATTTTATAAAACGTTTGTCTTTTTTTCCTCAGTAAATTATTATGGATAAACATAGAAAACGGCCCACTGATGAAAGGAAGTAAATTTATAAAAAGCAAACGAGTTTTATCAAGCATTGTTGTTTCGATACTTTAAACTTTGGGGGAAAGTTCATGCTCATTCCTACCTCTCGTCTCCTTTGCTTAACACTCTCCAGCTCCTTCATGGCTACAAAAGGGCACCTGTAATCTCGTACTGATTTAAGAGTTGTAACAGCAGGTGAGTCACTGGATATGAGTCGAATACTTTACCATATTCCTAAAGCAGCTAACCTTTATTTAGCAGCCACAACATTCAAGGCCTTGTGCTAGCATTTTCAGGTCCCATATTACCAAGTATGCAACTTCTACCCCGTCCTTTTTTAAAAATGTAATTCTAGCAGGAAGTAAGGCTTTGGGATGTGAGGATCCTCATACTGGCCCTCTAGTCTACTCAATGGTCTCCTGGATTCCTTTTGCATTTGGGCCCTTAAATAGATCTGGGAGCAGATACTCTTCTCTCTTGAGTTCTGAGTGGGACATAGCAGAAAGGAGACAGAAGGAGGTATGTATAATATAAGCACAACTGAGTGTATACCAGGTGTGCTGGTTAATTTCATGTGTTAACTTGACCGAGCTATGAAGCCCCAATATTTGGTCAAACATTATACTGGGTGCTTCTGTGAAGGTTTTTGTTATGGATGAAATTAACATTTAAATCAGTGCATTCTGAGTAAGGCAGATTGCTCTCCATAATGAGGTATGCCTCATTCAATCTCTTGAAGGCTTAAATGGGACAAAAGGCTGCCCCTGTCTCCTCCTCTCCCTCACCTCCCCATGCACCCCTCTATCCATCCACCTCCCAAGATTCTGCCAGCAGAGAGCTTTCAGACTGAAATTGCAACAGTGGCTCTTATCTGGCTCCCTGCAGATTTTGGACTTGCCAGCCTCCATAAATGTGTGAGTCAGTTTCTTAATAATAAATAAATACACACACACACACACACACACACACACACACACACACACACTCACACATCGTATTGGTATCATTTCTCCAGAATGCTAATATACCAGGTAATCACCCCAAGATGTATATCTTTTATTTGCTTCCAGTTCTCTCTGAGCCCTCTGCCAGCACCCCTCCACCACATCTTCACCCCAACTCCCCCAAAAGTGGTCATCATTATTGTTTTTACCCTCCTTTCTTTACAGTTGGAAATGACTCTTTCAACATAGCCTTAATCCTTCCTCTTTTGGGGTTCACTTCTTATACTCCATGCTTGAGGCCATCAGCAACTGACTTCTGATACTTAATAATTTTGAATTTAGAAAACCTTTTCTTTTTTTTAAAAAAAATGAATGTTCGTTTACTATTTTTGAGAGACAGAGAGACAGGGCCTGAGCAGGGGAGGGGCGGAGAGAGAGAGAGAGAGAGGGAGACACAGAATCCAAAGCAGTCTCCAGGCTCTGAGCTGTCAGCACAGAGCCCAACGCGGGGCTCGAACTCACAAACTGTGAGATCTTGACCTGAGCCGAACTCAGACACTTAACTGACTGAGCCACCCAGGCACCCCTCAGAAAACCTTTTCTCTATCAAGTACTTAGTCCTTGCCTTTGAAAGTCTAGTTTTTAAAACTATCCTTTCTGCTATATACTTTTTGAAGTTTACCTTGAAAATCAAAGCCAAACACTGATTTTTCTGTCCTTGGTTTTTATCTGCTCACCCTAAAGCAATAGATGCTTCATCATCTACGCTTAGTGAACAAATGGCAAATGAATCATGAAAAAAAATTTTTTTTAATTCATCAGGTAATATTTGCAAATATTTTTACTCTGCAAGAGAGTAGCATAAAATGAGAGTCAGCCCTGGCTTCACAATGGAATTGTCTGGGACCTTTTCAAAACCATCAGTGTCCTAGCTCCACCCTCCACAGATTCTGATTGAATTGATCTGGGCGAGTTTCAAATGTCACTATTTTTGCTAACCTCTTTGGGTGATTCTAATGTGCAACCAGAGGTGGAAATTGGTGGCCTAAGGGAAAGGCTGGGCTCTGGTGCCACGAACTACCTACGAGATCCAGGGAGATGAACTTCACCTACCTGGGTTCAACTTGCTCTTGTGAAAAATGTGGAGTAGAGTTTTAAGGTCTCCGTGGAACTTTCTCACGCTAACATTCTGTGAATTCACCACTGTCAGAACTAAAAGGGTGACTTTGTTCAGTGAGTAATTATAGTATCAAAAAAAAAAAAGAGTTGGTGTAGTCACCTAAATAATGTTTCTATTTTGCTTTGAAGTAATACATAGCAACTAAAAGAGCCCAGTGCTCTTTTCAATACACAGGTCCTCCTGCTGTTGTAGTCTGTTGGATCGTTTCGGTACCAACATCAATTTAGAAACACCACTATAAGCAGCTCTACACCGTCAGTTGGTCAGCTAAGTTCAATGAGATAAGCCTCAAATACTTTTTGTGTTGCAAGCATGTGTCTACACATGTAACAAGTGACTGACCAGCTCTTACCAGTAAAGCGTTTTGCAAAATATAGACTGTGTACAAGGAATTTCAAGTGGTTGCATTAAATCACAGTGAATCGCAGGGGTAGAAGCTTTCTCCTTTTTAATTCTGTTTTATTTCTCTTGGTTAGCTTAGCCCTGACTCAGGTTAGCACGGGGATATCATTATCACATCTCTAATACTTGCTAATGTATTTGAAGAAAGATGGTAAATTGCAGGCGCAAAGCCTTAAGCAGGTAACAGTACTTAGCTAATATTTAACAGCAATGTTTGATTTTCCACTCTATTTAAAATATGTTATATAAATGGCAGATGGATTTTTATCTAAATAGATATGACTCCCTTTTAAGATGTTTTTATGTAAGAAGCTGTCAAATAAAGATTCAGATGAAAATATTGAGAAAGCCTTTATTTGGGAAAGGGTGCATGAGAGTCAACTGTCAACTGGACAGACTAACTGAATGAAAATTACTAATGTTTAAAGGGGAAAAAGGAAATTACCAAAGTCGTATTATTTGGGGGTTGAAATATTTGATTCTGTTATTGGCTGGGTCTGCAGGTAAAATTAGTGGTTCTTTTTTTTTTTTAATTTTTTTTTTAACGTTCTATTTATTTTTGAGACAGAGCATGAACGGGGAAGGGGCAGAGAGAGAGAGGGAAACACAGAATCGGAAGCAGGCTCCAGGCTCTGAGCCATCAGCCCAGAGCCCGACGCGGGGCTCGAACTCACGGACCGCGAGATCGTGACCTGAGCCGAAGTCGGACGTTTAACCGACTGAGCCACCCAGGCGCCCCAGTGGTTCTTTTTTTCAATTGGATGAATGGTAGATATTGACTGGACAGATCTTACTATTATTCTATCTTATCAGTAAATACATTATTATAAACGAATCCAACACTCTAGTCAAAAGGCAGATAGATTTTTTAAAAAGGATCCAACTATATGTGTCTATATGAGACATATTTTAGATGCAAAGACACAAATAGGTAGAAGATACAAGCATAGAAAAAGATGTAATACGAAAGCAGGAAC
Source organism: Herpailurus yagouaroundi (assembly GCF_014898765.1). Taxonomy (NCBI): domain Eukaryota; kingdom Metazoa; phylum Chordata; class Mammalia; order Carnivora; family Felidae; genus Herpailurus; species Herpailurus yagouaroundi. The sequence goes on from NW_024412400.1 coordinate 61,441,671, forward strand.
CAAAAGAGGGCTGATGTGACAATGCTACTGGAGGAAAAGAATAGACTTCAGGACAAAAGCTGTTAGGGACAAAGTATGACATTTTATAACGATAACAGGGTCAATCCATCAGGACTCATGGTAACATTGAAGAGCTTTCTTTTCTTTCTTTTTTTTTTTTTCTTTGAGGCGTTACATGTTCTGATACTGCCTATCTAGTTATGTGTAATGTTTATTTCCCAAACAAGTCTGCTATTTTCACTGAAATTATTTACAGTGAATGGGGATCTTAAGTGAGGTTCTGGTACCCTGACATAAGGAATTTATCGGTATACCCATCAGTATGTAGGCACACCCTCTGATTTGCATGGTGCCCAAGGGGCTCACAGAAGGCAACCTGCTTCTGGTTTGTACTGGAGGCAAGAGTGCTAGACTGAAGACAGTTCCAGTGGGGCCCCTGAAAGAATAATCTCTGTAAGTGAGGAAAGAGCCTGGCACGACAGACCAGCTCCCGCAGAGCAGTCAGTGTGAGGGAAAACTGTGGCAGTCCGGGAGGGTAATGGGGTCACAGGGAGGTGGAACTGTGGGGGAAGACCATGAGAACTCTCCAGACCTATACTCCCCCGCTAGGAGACCTTATTCCTCTTTCTTGACAGAAGAAAGTGAAGGGTATAATATTTTCTAACCAACTGAGAGAAAGACATAAATTAGATCCAAAGACAAGGTGGAGAGCTGGAGGAGAGGGCAGGTTCCCAAAGGGGTACCAGAGGTCACGTTAAGAAACAGGGCCATAGAGGGAGGCCCACATAAAGCCTGAACCAGGGCATCCTGGCGTAGCATGCACCAGCAACTAGCTCACAGCAAGAGCAGATTCCTGAGCAGAAGAAAAGGCAGATGCGTTGGAGAGCATTCAAATTAAATTTGAAATGATTCTCCCTGGGGAACCCAAAAAAAGGAGACTCAGAAAGATTTTTTAAATGTTAAGAAAAAAATCTAAAAAATTACACAGAGTTCAAAAAAGGCCATTTCTCATTGAGAGGTACTGGTTGAAGGAGCAGCCTTAGGAATAAACTGCAAAATAAACCCAGGAGTGGAACGTGGAATACTTATTATGAGGTATACACCATGTAAAACATTTCTCATATTATTGTAGGAGATCTTCACCACTTGTCTATGAAGCAATATTATTCTCCTTATATGGTTCAGGAAACTAAAATTCAGAGCGGTTAGAGAGACTTCCTGGAGAGCCCCAGTAGTAAGTGTTACTGAATCAATCCCAGCCCTTGTGACTGCCAAACCAGTGAGCTCGTTACGCCACCTCCATCTTACAGCCTTCAGTATGATTCAGCCGCGCCCCATTTATCCACAGCCTCCAGGAGCCCAGAATGTGTTTTCATCAATCGGAGGGGACTTCACAATCGGCCTAGTAGGAAACTAGTCACATGCTGCCTGGAAGGCAAGATTAGGTTCACCTGGGGCCTCAACCCGACGTTCATCCTCCTCCTCTGTGTATTTCTAAAGCCCGGATACTGCCATTCCCTACTGGAGACTCAACATTGGAAGTCTTTTAAACCTAAACAAGTGCATTATGTGGAGAGATGCATTTCACATTAGGGTGGCAGGTGACTAGAGGGAGGTGGGAGACAAGAGTTGACTCAAGATGAAATGTAAGAGATTGACCTTCTTATTCTCTAGTCTATAGGCTGGAACACAAACTTAGAATTAATAAAACTTCTAATATCAGTTTCTGCTCTAATACAGACTATTAAGTTGCATTCTGGCACCATATACCTGTCCTAATCATCAGAACAGAGTGACTCCTCCTTTTTTTCAAGAGAGTGAGGATTAGAGAACCACAGTATAAACCTTCACAGGTTCATAAGGATTTGTTAAATGAGTAAATGAATCATACTTTTTTTTTTTTAACTGCAGGTCTCACGCTGGAGAATAAAAAAAAAATAAAAAGTGGTCATTCAGGCAAAAATTTGTACTTAACTGTAGCTTTTGGTAGAATATCTTCCGATTACCATTTTAAAAGATTTTATGGCATTATATCAAGATATCTCAAAAGACTAAATTTGTCACTTTCAGTGATAGTCGAATGGTGCACTTGAACGTACAATCTGGTATTCCAGGAAGAGAACAAAAGAGACGCATAGTTTAGATTTTTCAATTATGGTCATCTATAATCACCAACATCACCACCATTATCAACATCAAGGATTATCTAGGTGCATACGGCAGAATCAAAAAAATTGGATCTACCAAAAAAAAAAAAAAAAAGAATACCAAAGGAAGACTGCTTTTAGCAAAGAAAAATACTAAATGACACACTTACAAAAATTCTACTACCTAATCTTTCTAGAAATTAAACAGATGGGAACCATGTAAGACAGAAAAAAAAGCCAAGGTGAATAGAATAATAGTAATTGCTTATATAATAGCTGTATATCCATATCCTAAAACACACATGCCCCATTCCTCATTTTCTTTTTCTTTTTTTTTTTTCAACGTTTTTTTTATTTATTTTTGGGACAGAGAGAGACAGAGCATGAAGGGGGGAGGGGCAGAGAGAGAGGGAGACACAGAATCGGAAACAGGCTCCAGGCTCCGAGCCATCAGCCCAGAGCCCGACGCGGGGCTGGAACTCCCGGACCGCGAGATCGTGACCTGGCTGAAGTTGGACGCTTAACCGACTGCGCCCCCCAGGCGCCCCCCATTCCTCGTTTTCTACCTCTAAAAATGGCCTATGGAAATTCATTTAGTTGATTGCTTCATCAAGATCATCACCTACTTCATAAAAAACTGTTCAGTTATGAGACATGCCATAGCAGTCTATAGACACTCTATTCTTCCAAGCCTCTAATGTCCATTTTGGCCTCTGATCTCATCTTCCATTGGAAAACATGTTGCGTTCTTTCCTTACCCAGGAAAATTAAATATCTTTAAAACTGTTAGTTTTTATAAAAAGCCGCACAGTTGTAAGACAAAGAAATGAGCCCTGGCATCTTATTAAACATCTTTCAAAATTCGAGACGACACTGGTTTCTGACAGTGTAGAAACATTAAGAGTTTGTTCCATAACCGAAGCATCCTGACAGAACTTGCCCCCTCAATAACCATCTGTCACCACGTATAGTTGTTGTTTGTGATGAGCTTCCTTATTATCATATAATAAATGGAATAATCCTGAATTTAACATATCTGCTTTTATGTAATTCACAATTTTTACTAGTTAGCTTGCTGCCTAGTTCAGCTGACCTTTGTTTCCCCTTGGGGTAAGAGTCTACTAAGTTTGGAAGTGCCAGTCTGGCACCGACTCCTTAATCTGGGCAAGTACTCCAGATTAATAATATAAAATATTTTAATATAGAACCATTTCTTACAAAATACTTTTAATATAATACATACAATATTTTCAATATAAAATTTTTTAAAATATAAAATGAAGGGGCACCTGGGTGGCTCAGTTGGTTGAGCATCCAGCTTTAGCTCAGGTCATGATCTCACGGTTCGTGAGTTCAAGCCCTGCATCGGGCTCTGTGCTGATGGCTCAGAGCCTGGAGCCCGCTTCGGATTCTGTGTCTCCCTCTCTCTCTGCCCCACCCCCACTCGTGCTCTGTCTCTGTCTCTCAAAAATAAATAAATGTTAAAAATAAATTAAAAATAAAATGAAATATAAAATAAAAAGAAATGTTTCAGCATCTCTGTTCCCCACCCTACATGAGGAGAGACCAACATTACCTTTGTAAGGGCTTTTAAACAGAGTTCACACAGGACCGTTTTAAGGGGAGAGAAAAAAGGTGGTGGCAGCCCTTGGGAGAAATTAGTTCCCTGGATTTCAAAGGGGAAGATATTTGGAGGTTTTGTGAGAATTAGGAGCTCATGCCTCATTTCCCCTGCAGCAACCATGGATATTAGCAAAACTACAGAAGGCATGCCATGGTGAACTGGGGGAGCCTACATCCAAGCCACCAAGGCTCTAAATTAAACTCTGCTGTCAAACTTTGGCAGAGATGCCGCAGAGCAGACTGCCTCCAAAGCAACAGACAAGTGTATCAGTGATCATCCCAGGGGAAAGAAACCGAATGGTCCTTGCCAAATTTTCTGGATTTCATCAGATTTCCAGGACATTTACACAACTCGGGCAAAGGAGAAGGAGGCCCAATGATGAAGAATATTGGATTTCCTACCATTTTGGCCAGATAGAAGCTCACTACAGAAATGTGACTTAGAGAATCAAAGAGCTGTAGAATTTGGAAATTAACACCCGCTACACATTCAAATTTCTATAGAATAACAGCAAGCAAACAAGTTTCATATTCAGGAGACTTATAAAATCTTTTTAACGCTTTTGGCTTTGTGATAAGCAATTTCGCTATGTTCTGCTCCTAGAGAGATCTCCATAGTATTCATTCAATTTCCTGTTTATTCCCCAAACGTACACTGCGTTCCTTCTAGAAACTGTTTTAGGTGCTTTGGATATAGCTAGAAACAAAAGAGACAATAGCTACTGCACCCTATGGAACTTCTATTTTAGTCATTTAGACAATAAGATAAGTAAACATAACATGTAGTATGTTAGAGAGTGATATGTCCTAAGGAGAAAAATAAAACACCAAAGGACAACCCCGAACCCACGGTGTTCCCTGCTCATAGTGCTCCCCCAGCTTGGTTCTACAGAGGAGCAAAACCGCTGGTTGGGATTGTTACTTGAATTCCGCAGGTATGGACGTGGTTGGCCAAGATCCACATTTTGGTTGTTGCAAGCCCCTCCCCACTTCACAATCACAATTCCAATGGTTGAGCCACACAGATTCCCCTGCAGCCCTCATGGTGCAAGATCAGAGTTGGTGCTCCCAAAAAGAAATCTACCCCGCATTCGGGGGGGGGGGGGTGCTGGTTTCCTCCCGTGGGGTCTCTTTCCCCACTGGAGGAACCAGAGGTTTAGGGGTGACCTCTCTGCAGTGCTGCTTGGGGGAGGGGCAATGGTCCAACATGTGGCTGCTTCTCTTAATCCTTCTAATTCAAACTGTCTTGGTCTCTGTGGTACAGGGGATGCTTCAGCCTCACCTTCGTATGCCAGGATTCTCAGTGATGCCTTTTCCTTGAATAGTTGCTTTTCTTGTGATGGGGAACAAAGTCAGAGCCGACCTATGCCACCATCTTTAGTGAGTCACTTCCCTACATCTTAGTTTTGACCCAGGGACTTCATCACTACTGGTGAAGACATGTAAATACCTCTTGCTTTTGATCTCATTAATGTCGTGGAAGAAAATACACTTCCCCAGAAAGAAGTGGCTCCCAAGCTTCAGAGATGCTAATGTGTCAACTAGGTGGATATGATTTCTGTCTACTCAATAATTACTTCTTGAAATAGAGTGATGCGAAATACACCTTGAAGGTCATAACCTAGTGCAGTCACTTCATTGCAAAACACAGCTCACAGTCATCGAAACCTATGAATCTCTTCTGAAATTGTTTATTTCCATACAATTACACTATTCTGTTTTAGATTCTGTTGGATTTCAGAGAATTCTACAATAGGAAATGAGGCTTCTCTACAGTAGCTATGTGCATAATCTACATATAATCCATCTGTATTAGTCTGGTTTCTCCAGAGAAACAAACCAGTCTCTTTATATATAAGGAGATTTATTATAATGAATTGGCTTATGTGATTATGCAGGCTGAGAATCCCACGATCTGCAGTTGGCAAGCTGGAGTCCCAGGAGAGCCAATGGTATAGTTCAGTCTGAGTCCAAGTCCGAAGGCAGAAGACCAATGTTCCAGCTTGAAGACCATCAGGCAGAAAGTAAATTCTCTCCTGCTCAGCCTTTTTTTTGTTCTAGTTAGGCCTCCAATGGGTTGGATGAGGCTCACCCACACTGAGAAGGGCAATCTGCTTTACTCAGTCTGCTGATTCAAGTGTTAATCTCAACCAGAAATGCAAACACACTCAGAAAAATGTTTAACCAAATATCTCACCATGGCTCAGTCAAGTTGACACATAAAATTAACAATTGCACCATGTTTTATTGGACAATCTGCCCAGGATGCTAAATGAGATTATAGTCATTCAACACATTTGACAAATATTTGTTAGCTCCTATTATGTATTTGTTCCCAGTGTAGGCTCTCCGGATATAATAGTAATTAAAACAGACAAAAACCCACCTCATGAGTTGACATTAAGAAGTATCTTCCAGGGGCGCCTGGGTGGCGCAGTCGGTTAAGCGTCGGACTTCAGCCAGGTCACGGTCTCGTGGTCCGTGAGTTCGAGCCCCGCGTCAGGCTCTGGGCTGATGGCTCAGAGCCTGGAGCCTGTTTCCGATTCTGTGTCTCCCTCTCTCTCTGCCCCTCCCCCGTTCATGCTCTGTCTCTCTCTGTCCCAAAAATAACATAAAAAAACGTTGAAAAAAAAAAAAAAAGAAGTATCTTCCATATTTCATAGGCACTGGCTTTCCACTGTCTAGTGAAGGAACTCCAGGGTCTTACAAATCTGTACCACATATTTGTGGAACATCCAAATATTCTAGGAATCTAGTCAATTAGTCAACAATTGCTTGTTGAATAAATGAATGTCAGCCATTTTCTTCCTTTCTTACTTCTTGGGGCTGGTTTTTATCTTTGTAGCCAGGTGAAAGTTCCTCATATCTGAGAATATCTGAGGCTCACAGTTGACTCAGCTCTTGATGGTTATCACTGTGACCCTCACAGCTATCCCACCACTGTCTAGGACACTTAACTGGCCAAAGGGATCTTGGTTCCCTTGATTGTTCAGCTCAGGAAGGATAGTCTACAGTTCATGCAGAAGTGGAGATGTATGGATGAGGTTTGAGGACATCCCCCCCAACCCTCACTCTTTGGTGTTACACCTTAAAAAGCTGTTTTTTTTAAACATTTATTTATTTTTGAGACAGAGAGAGACAGAGCATGAATGGGGGAGGGTCAGAGAGAGAATGAGACACTGAATCTGAAACAGGCTCCAGGCTCTGAGCTGTCAGCACAGAGCCCGACATGGGGCTCGAACTCACGGACCGCGAGATCATGACCTGAGCTGAAGTCAGACGCTTAACCGACTGAGCCACCCAGGTGCCCCTTAAAAAGCTGTTAAGACAAACAAATTTGTGATTAAAAAATAAAGGTTTATAGTCCCCTGAACTTGTGTGAATCCAGGAATCGGAGGAAGGTTTGGAGGGAGGTTGAGAATCTAACATCAACCGTGCTATATTCAAAATTGCCTGCTGGGTCACTGAGTCATTGCCGTTGGACCAGCCCCATGCATCGAACTCCACTTTTCCTTAGGATGACTTTTCTTTTAAGAGGTGATTCATTCCTAATACAGATTTCTGGTGAACCAGTGCCTCGTGCTCTGGACATGCCCTGTCACGTTTTAGCTCCACCAGCACCCACAGCTGCAGATCAAACTGGCATCCCAACTACACACATAATCAGTTTAAATCTGAACTACTACTTCCTTGAACAAATCAATAAAGAACTTGTTTGCCTTCCCTGGGTTTTTAAGACAAACGTGTCCGATGTCTTGCCATCTCAATAGAAAATTCAATCTTGTGAGTCATAAAAGACCTGACAAGTTGGTTAAAGTCCTTCCATTAGAGGGCTTTAATTCTGAAAAGTTCTTGATTTGAAAACACTCCTTTGTAGAAGTTTCTCCAATATGTCCTATTTGACTAAAATTTAAAAATTATATTCCTTAAATGTGCTTTCTCTTCTTTGAACGAACCATACAGGTACTTCTATGGCAATATTTAAAGGCCTCTGATAGTATTAAAAGACCAAGCACAAAGAAAAGTTTAAACTTGATATCTCCTTTCCTGTCACACTGTACAAAATCTGACTTGCAATGTTCCCAGCACAGAATCTTCTAACAAAAGATACAGAAAAAGTGTGACATGCCAGCCTCCTCTCTGGCTTAAGTTGCTGAAATCTTCCCTTTCTCCTTTTGGTTGCAAATGCTCCGTTTGTGATAAATTAATCCAACTCTTCCAGGTCTATAACACATTTCTCGAATTCTTCACTGAAAATGAGTTAGCTCCTACTGGTTCTTGTGTTCCTATATACATAATTTTATTTTGCTTTGTTTTTGTATTGAATAGATCATCAGCAACTACCGTTTACTGAGAGTTAGATGTGATTGTAAAACCACCTTCTCTGATCTTCATAAAAACCTGCAAGGCAAATATTCTTCTTCATCTACCACAACTGAGGTAACAGTGGCTGAAGAGATAACTTTACTCACTTGTCCAAGGTCACCCAACCAGAGACTGTAAATTGAGGTGTAAAAAAAGGTTTTCCTGAGTTTCTCATGGTCCCTGTGTGTCAGTAGTAATGAATAATGAATGTTGCCATTACAACACAGCTATCGTTAGAAAGAAGGAGTGAAATTTTGTGGTTTAGTTAATGCTTTGGGAAAATGTTTTGAAAACCAACCTTCACACAGTTTCCTGTGTTCTTGTTGCTGATAAAGTCCTACATGAAGAGGAAACAGTGCTATTAGCTTTCTCCCTTGGATATGCACAAAACAACTTGCACATGACATTTTGCCCCATATTAACTGTAACCAAAGCCAACCCTATTTGTTCCTGTTTGGCATCAGATTTTAAGTATGATCATAAATATATATTGATGTTTAATAACAACAGAGATGATGTTACAATGGCGGCACTGTTGACACCAGCCAGACCCCAAGACCTGACCTTTACTGCCCACCTGCTTGTATTCACTAACCTTAGTTGTTGTTGTTGTTTTTAACATTTATTTATATGAGAGAGAGAGAGACACAGACGCAGGGCGTGAGCAAGAGAGGGTCAGAGAGAAAGGGAGACACAGAATCCAAAGGAGGCTCCAGGCTCTAAGCTGTCAGGGAGCTGTCAGCACAGAGCCTGATGTGGGGCTTGAACTCATGGACTGTGACATCACCACCTGAGCCGAAGTCGGACGCTTAACCGACTGAGCCACCCAGGTGCCCCCCCCCCTTTTTAATGTTTATTCACTACTGAGAGAAACAGAGCGTGAGTGGGGGAAGGGCAGAGAGAGAGGGAGACACAGAATCGAAGCAGGCTCCAGGCTCTGAGCTGTCAGCACAGAGCCTGACGTGGGGCTCAAACCTCAGACCACGAGATCATGATCTGAGCCGAAGTAGGATGCTTAACCAACTGAGCCACCCAGGCGCCCCTCTAACCTTAGTTCTACATTTTTCCTTAAGCAATTCTGCCAGCTTACCTCTTAACTCAGGCAAATGAAACCTGAAACCACCCCTGAGGTGATGGCCACTGCCCTCCCAAGACCTCCTGGTGGCTCAGACCACCCAGACCTTTTGAGCTAAACCCCTGACCTACACGTGCACAGATCATCCATGGAGTGATCTCTGGAATGACTAATAATGACCTTTACTTCATTATTATACTTAAAATCTCTGCCCAAGGAGGAGCACCAGCCTCATTTACATAATGTACGATGTAAATATAAGTATGTTTTCTTAAGGGGCATGTGCAGCCTTATGCCTGCCTCTACATAGGATGACGGGCTGTCCTACTTAAATATTCATCCTAACCCTCAACAAAAGGTCCCCATTCACCCTTTCTGTCAGGGAGGCAGGGCTTTGGAAGCCATTCCCTATGATCTCCTTATTTGCTGCAGATAAAGTTTTCTTTGTGCCACAGCTCACCGGGTTTCTGTGACTCACCAAGGAGCAAATTCATGTGGGTTCGGTTACATTGCCATAACACCATATTCAGTGTTGCTATAGATGTTGGAATATGTAAAAAGGGAAAAGTGCCATGTTCAAAAATTTTAAATTACAGAAGTTTTACCCTTCATTAATATTTACCAAATGGGAAGTCAATGATTAGGAGGAATAAAAAAAAATACAGTGGGGAAAATATATTCAAAAAAATTGTTTAAATGAGAAATTAGATAAAACTGGTAATATCAGCAATGCTTTCTATTACTATAGCTCTTCATTGATATTATTCTGTAAAATTTCTCATGAGTGGTTCGTTAATGACCACTTCTGTCCAATTGCTATTTCTCTGAATATTCAGCCTACATTTCCTCTAGAAACATTTTGAATAAACTTGATTATTGTCTGATGTTTAATTTCAGACAAACTTACTTCATAGTGCCTTATCCCTCCTCAATCCTGAATTTGTCACCAAGTTATCTTTTCAATAAGTTGTTTTGCAAAACTCATATCTTTTGTTTTGCAAATGTTGACCATATATAACTCTTCTGGAGAGTAAGTGGCAATAAAATGTGGGAATTAACTTGAAACAGGAAATCAGAGCTCTCAATGTTATCTGTTGACATCCAAGACCTTCGGAAGAAACCTATTGCTCAAGCAAAGTTTATTTATCAGTGGTATAAAAAAGCAAAGCCTACCATGGGAAGGCTATTGTTGATATCTAATCAAGAATGAGGAGTATTAGCATGGAGTTAAATACCAGAAGAAACAGCTGAAAGGGTTGAAAGTGATCATCTTTGAAAGCATTACGAATGGGAAGTAACTTCCAGGACTACAGATTCTCAAGAAAACCCTTGTGGGCTCTTCTTCCGCTGCTTCCTTTTCCTTTATTCATCTTTCCCTCCCTTTTATCCTTTTTAAAAATATTTATTGGTTTGCTTCCTTTAACTTTTTCTTTTGAGGAGTCATGAGTCAGCAATTTCTGTGTGGAACAAAGTCCAAATATGGATAGGATAAAGGCTGAAATGAACTCTGTAATGTTGGATTATAATTGGACATATTAGTGTAAGCTCATTTTAAAAAATACACATATGGAAATAGATACAGATGTAAGTATTTATGTATGTGTGTGTCTGTGAGGTTATCTTTCCTACTTCTGTTGTCTGAGAGGCTTCTGTTGTCTGAAGTAATAATCCCTCAGTAAAAATGTGAACATCTAGGACTTAGATCTTTGTTTCTAAATGATGTTCTTTTTTAAAAAAATATTTATTTTTGAGAGAGAGAGAGAGAGAGAAGATAGTTGGGGAGTGACAGAGAGAGAGGGAGAAAAGATTCCAAGTATTCTCCACACTGTCAGCACAGAGCCCAATGCAGGGCTTGATCTCATGAACCATGAGATCATGACCTGAGCCAAAACCAATAGTTGGATGCTAACAGACTGAGCTACCTGGGTGCCCAATTTCTAAATAATATTCTTAATAAAAAACCCAGCACTCCTTGAATGAATGCCTGATCCCAGGGCTTAAATAAAATAAAAAAAAAGTACAAGACAGGGGCACCTGTGTGGCTCAGTCAGTTGAGTATATGACTATACCAAAATATTCAAAGTTATAATGAGTAATGGAGTAAAACAACATTGCGTGTCTCACTGAGAACACAGAACCATTTCTGTGGATTTCCTACCAAAAATCATTATCTAGATCTGATCATGAGGAAACATCAGATAAGCTCATGGTGAAGAATTCTACCAAAAGAGCAGCCTGTACCCTTCAAAAATATCAAGGTCACAAAAGGTGAGAAAACACTGAAGAAAACCACCAGACTAGAGGTGTCTATTGAATTATTATTGGTATACGCAGAACATATACTGGATTGAATCTTGGATCAAAAGAAAAGAAAAAATGTTTTATATAGAAGCATTATTGGAAGATTCTAGACAGGTAAATTAGGCTTTTCCAGAAGAAAAATAAAAGTAAAATAAAACTACTTCTGTTTGAAGGTAAAATAATCTTTTATGTAGAAAATCCTAAGGAATCCACCAAAACCTACGAGAGCTAATAAATGAATTCAGTAAGATTACGGTACAGGAGACGAATATACAGAAGTCAATTGTATTTCTATGCACTAGCCATGAACAATCTGAAAATGAAATTAAGAAAACAATTTCGTTTTTAATAGCATCAAAAAATACTTAAGAATAAAAATAATAAAAGAAGTACAAGACTTATACATTGAAAGTTATAAAATATGGTTGAAAGGAATTAAAAAGCATGTAAATGGAAGAACAACATCTATATTAATGAATGGAAAGACTTAATGTTAAGATGGGGAAATTTTCCAAATTTATCTGCAGGTTCAATGTAATCAAAATCCTAGCTGGCTGCTTTTTTTTTTTTGTTTTGTTTTAAATTGACATGCTGATCTTAAAAATCAAGTGGAAATAGAAGAGACTCAGAGTCGCCAACACGATCTTGAAAAAGAAGAATAAACTTGGAGGATTCTACAGTTACTATAAGACTGCAGTAATCAAGAATGTGTGGTACTGGCATAAAGAGAGACATATAAGATCAACGGAATAGAACTTAAAGCCCGGAAATAAACCCAAGCATTTATGAGCCATTGATTTTCAACAAGGATGTCAAACAATTTAATGGGGAAAGAATAATCTTTTTAACATATAGTGCTTAGACAACCAGATATCCACACACAAAAGAACAAAGTTGGACTTCTACCTCGCATGCTAAGAATCAACCCAAAATGGATCAAAGACCAAAATGTAAGAGCTAAACTATAATACTCTTTGAAGGTGTAAATCTTTATGGTTTTTAATTAGGTAATGTTTTCCTGGATATGACACTTAAAGCACAGGTCGCTAAGAAAATAAAAGAGATAAACTGAACTTCATCAAAATTTTATTTAAAAAATTTTTTTTAATGTTTATTTATTTTTGACAGAGAGAGAGAGGGACAGAGCATGAGCCGGGGAGGGGCAGAGAGAGAGGGAGACACAGAATCAGAAGCAGGCTCCAGCCTCTGAGCTGTCAGCACAGAGCCTGATGCGGGGCTCGAACTCACAGACCGCGAGATCACGACCTGAATCGAAGTCAGACGCTCAACCAACTGAGCCACCCATGTGCCCCTCAAAATTTTAAATGGTATGCTTCAAAGGACACCATCAATACATAAAGAACTCTTGAGTATAAAAGTTACTTACAGCTCAAAGACAACACAATTTAAAAAGGATCTGAATAGACAACTCTATAAAGAAGATATACAAATTGCCAATAAGAACATGAAAAGATGCTCAGTGTCATTAGTCATTAGGGAAATGCAAATCAAACCACAACAGAATACCACTTCACACACTCTAAGAAAACTATAATTAAAAAGACAGATGATACCAAGTATTGACGAGGATATTGAAAAATTTAGAACCCTCGTACATTGCTTAATGGACATGTAAATAGTACAGCTGCTTTAGACAACAAATTGTCAGTTCCTCAAAATGTTAAACATAAGAGTTATCATGTGACCCAGAAATCCAACTTCTAGATATCTACTCTCAAAAATGAACACATATGTCCATAAAAATATGTATAAATGTTCACAGCAACACAATTCATAATAACCAAAATGTAAAAACAGCCCAAATACTTATTGACTGAAGAATAGATAAACAAAATGTAGTACATCTATAAGACGGAGTATTATTTGGTCATAAAAAGGAGTTACGTATGGATAGGTGCTGTAACATGCATAAACTCAGAAACATTATGCCGAATGAAGAAGCCAGTCACTGAAGATGTTCTGTTTTGAGTACAGAGTTTTGATTAAAGTACAGAGTTGTTACATGGTGTATATTTAAAGAGCCGGTAAAAAAGGAAATGGGCATCAATTCTAGTTATACCTAAAAACAATAAAGGCCATTGAATCCCAAGGAAAACAAAGTTTTTTTCTTAAATAAATAAATAAATAAATAAATTTTAATTTGGAAGATTTTTAGCAATTTATTGATGTCAGGAAAATAAATTCTGAATATATTAACTAAAGGAACCTAGATATCCCAGAAATTGTATTTCAAAGGATTTAGAAAGAATGCTTTATAAAGTTAATATCACATTATTTGTTAAACTGGGACTTTGACAACTTCTGGTATAATTTCATCCCTGAACCAATATCATGATAAATTACTCAGTAACAGCATATTCCATCTACATGAAATGGCCAGAACTGGCAACATTGGAGAGATGAAAAGTAGATTTGTGGTTGACTGGGCTTAAGTAGGAAGAGGAAGAGAATGATTGGTAATGGATACAAGGTTCCTTTGGGGGATAATAGAAGCGTGCTAAAATTACAGTAATAATTGCACAACTCTGTAAAAATAACTGAACTGTGTGCTTTTCCCCTCTTTTCCTCCCCTTGAATAGTACACTTTAAACAGGCAGATGTTATGGTATATTATATATCAACAAAGTTGTTAATAAATAATATGCACATAGAGAGAGATCAATAAGGTAAATGGGGTAAAATACTAACAATTAGGGAACCTGGGGTACACTTGGGTGGCTCAGTCGGCTAAGCATCCGACTTCAGCTCAGGTTATGATCTCATGGTTCTTGAGTTCAAGCCCCACGTCGGGCTCTGTGCTGATAGCTCAGAGCCTGGAGCCTGATTCAGATTCTGTGTCTCCCTCTCTCTCTACCTCTCCCCTGTGCTGGCTCTCTCTCCCTCTCTCTCAAAAATTAATAAACATTTAAAAAATTAAAAGAACAAAAACAAAAAACAATTAGGGAACCTGGGTGGTAGGTACATGGAATTTCTAAATGTTGCAGCTTTTCTGTAAGTTAAATTTATTTCAAAATAAAAAATAAAAATAAGCTTTTATCGTGTCCCCTAACTTTTTAAACTGAATGTATCATGAGGGTATATTTAAATGTATAAATGTATACATTTAAACGTGTATCACGAGGGTAAAATTTAGAAATGATAGAACAGATGTGGATGAGGCGTATAGAGGCATTCTATAGAATGCCTATAAAATGAGGCAACAGATCATGTGGTCTGGTCAGGATGACTCCAGAACTCCAAGAGGCACCATTCAATCATAGAGTGGCCAGATATTCCCCTCTCATCTGTAGCTTTAAGTTCAATATACAGGGCTCTAGAGCTGGGCAGTTTTGATAGTTTTTCTACTGCAAGCAGAGAAAATTCCAAGATCAGCTGCAGTGACTCTTGTATAATGCCCTCCCCCTTGAGTGTGAGGGTAAACTGTGAATATGACAGGAAAGTCCCTCCCACGGCTGGGTTATGCCATATGGCATAGCTGACTTTAATAAAGGATAGTCCTGACCTAAACACACGAACCTTTTACATCTGGGTCTTTATGTTAGAGACAAAGGAGTTGGAGATTTGACATGACATATTTGCATTGCCTGCTTTAAAGATGTAGGGGGCCACATGGCGAAAACATGCGGGCAGCCTCTGGGAGCTGAGAATAACCGCCAAGCCAGGGCCGGCAAGGAAACTGGAACCTCAATTCTATAGTCTCAAAGAATGATTCTACCCACAGCCTGAATGAGGTTGGAAGTCGACTCTTCTTCAGAGGCTCTAGATGGGGAAGCAGCCTGTGGACAACCTTGATTTGGGCCTTGTGAGATTCTGAGCAGAGACCCAAGTCATGCCAGGCCTGGAACTTATGCCCTAGAGAACTGTGAGCTAATAAATAAGTGTTGCGGTAAGCTGCTAGGTTTGTGGTGGTATGTTACAAAGCAAAAGATAACAAATACACAGATTCGTCATATAGCAAACGAGAATAATAGCACTTCCTGCCCCATAACAAGGTGAATTCTTACCAACTAAAACAATCATATAAAATATTTAGCAGCCTTTCCTACTTTAGGTTAGCTTTCATTACCATTACTTTTACTACTGTTGTTGAGATCAGATAAAGCCAAATACTCAAAAAAGATCAGCATCTTCTCTAGTAAACCCATAATACACTTAATTTATTCATTAATATTGCAACCAATATATTTTGGCATACCCAGGATATGAAAATTATCCCTTATATCGTTCAGAACGAAAGCTCTGGCTTTTAGTCAAGATCTGATTTATCCCGATGGTAGCATATCTTAGTGAAAGATACCTTTCTCGGTCCTATAAAGTATTTATCACAAGGCTGCCTGTCAGGTTTTGATGATGGGTGGAAAATGATGGAGACAGCAGGGAAGATTCTTATAAATGCTCCCTGAATACGGCATTTAAAATTTTATATGTTCACTGTAAAACTGAGATACCCCTGCCAACTAACAGAGTCAAGGTGGTATTCATGAAACAAATAAGCCAAACCACCTGAATAAAGTCACACTTGTAAAGTGGACTGAATAGTTTGTGTCCCCTAATCCCAGCTATAGGCTAATACTCAACATGGCTGATACCCATACTCTAAAATTGACTGTAGATGTGCACCTGTGCGTATGTGAAGCAACATAGCACTTATTCCCCGGTGGTATTTATCTTTGGCAGTGAAGAGCAATCACCAACCCATGGAGCATGAGGCTAGCTTTCCCTCAAACACTTCATAGTTTCCATTTAAGTTTCATAATATCACAAAGATGCCATGGATTAATCCTCCTTGCTACCGAGTAAGGATGGCACTCACTCCTTGTTCCTCACTTCCCATCAAATTTAAAGCTGTAGCAGCATTTTAAGATCTCTGGAATGCACAGAAATGCACTGCTGAGTTATCAGAGCAGTACACAATGTCAAGGAGATCCATGGATCTGCAATAAACTTCTACAAAACAAAGAAATGATAGAGAAATGAAATTGGAACACACCTTCCGAGCAAAGTGAAACTGTCAACTAGGCTCTATGACTGTGTCTGAAATTAAGACCTAATTTTGAGAAAATCATTAATCAAGAGGCCTTAAATCCCTGACTGTGCTAAACAACTTTTGATCGCTGACATTTCCAGCTAAGAAAATTAAGTTTAAAATTTATGGAAAGTCTCATTCAACTCTCCTCACCTTAGACATAAATCCACTCTAACTGGAGTCATTTCATATTGCCTTTTATATTTTGAATCCTAGCAACATTCTTAGTTTAATCATTCTTGAAGCATCACTGATTTTTGGAAAGATGTCTTATTCATTATTTTTACAAAACACCTTAGCTTATTAAAAAGAATGCTGACTTACAAAGTTGTTTTATTTACATATAATTTGTATCTTGATTATTTATTAGCACATCACATTCAAAATACACTGCTAGATGAACAGAGTGGCATGTCGGTAAATCAAATGCAGACTTAATCCTGATATCTGAATGATGATGTAGGTCACATCTTCGTATACTGGGCCGTGGGGGTGAGGGAGATGACTTTCCACATTAAAGTACACCAGTTAGTTGAGAACTATTTTAATATATTTAGTCAAGAATTAGTAAACTTGTTACGCATAAATGGGTGTTTGAGAGTGCAATTCCCAATACAGAAAAGTAAATATAAGTTGGAGTTGCATATTTTTTTTATTATTAAATATCATTCTTTTCAATGACATTCTTATAACATAAAGAAAAAAAGCTAGGGGGTTTGTATGTTTTTTAATGTTTATTTATTTATTTGGAGAGAGAAAGAGAAAGAGTGTGAGGAGGGGAGGGGCAGAGAAAGAGAGGGAGAGAGAATCCCAAGCAGGCTCCACCCTGACAACACAGAGCCCAATGCGGAGCTTGATCCCACAAACAGTGAGATTTTGACCTGAGCTGAAATCAGGAGTTGGATGCTTAACCTATTGAGCCACCCAGGCACCCTTTTTTTCAAAAGTAAAGTAGTCTCTTCACTACATAGCAGCATTTCTAAACCAGAAATGCTTCCAATAATCAAGCACTGTAATCACCTGTTAGTGTGTTTTGGCTACTTGCAAGAAGGTCCATAACTTTACTTCAATACTAAATGATGTTGTCCTCAAAATTATAAGAGTCTTAAGGAGGGCACTTGTTGGGATGAGCACTGGGTGTTATATGTAAGTGATGAATCGCCAAATTCTACTCCTGAAGTCAATACTACACTATACGTTAACTAACTAGAATTGAAATAAAAACGTGGAAGAAAAAACAAGTAATGGTCTAAATATGAAAGTAATTAAATGTGTCATGATTTGAAAAGAAAAAGAGAACCATAGATTATTTCATCGTCATCATTTTCATCATTGTCATCAGAGATTTAAAAAAATGTTCAATGGGGAACCTGGGTGTCTCAGTCAGTTAAGCGACCAACTTAGGCTCAGGTCTTGATCTCAGGGTCCAGGAGTTTGAGCCCTGCATCGGGCTCTGTGTTGACAGCTCAGGGCCAGGAGCCTGCTTCAGATTCTGTCTCCTCTCTCTCTGCCCCTCCCCTGCTCTCACTCTTCTCTTTGTGTCTCTCTCTCTCAAAAATAAACATGAAAAAAATTTTTTAGTGTTTACATAAATATGGGAAAGAAGTCCATCAAAGGGTTAAAATTATTTTATCTGAGTAGTGATAAAATAATTGCCTTATTTTTATTTAATTTGAAAAATACTAAAAAAATATATGAAAAGACAAACAAGGGGCGCCTGGGTGGCTCAGTCAGTTAAGCATCTGACTTTGGCTCAGGTCATGATCTCGCAGTCCGTGGGTTCGAGCCCCACGTCGGGCTCTGTGCTGACAGCTCAGAGCCTGGAGCCTGTTTCAGATTCTGTGTCTCCCTCTTTCTCTGACCCTCCCCTGTTCATGCTCTCTCTCTCTCTCTCTGTCTCAAAAATAAATAAATGCTAAAAAAAAAAAAACATTAAAAAAAAAAAAAGAAAAACAAAATCACCTGTAAATCTACCACAATGTGTATACACATCATATTTACTCTCTGCTCCAATGTCTCACACCGGAGTTGTTATATTAACAACGTAAAACATGTCTTTGTAGATGTTTTCCTAAATTTATGCAGACATATTTATGAATATTTACACATACATTCACGTACATATTTATTTTTTTATAAAAAGCTGTCCTAGTATATATGTGCAAAACTTATTTTTATTTTCTAATTACGAATACACTGTGGACATATTTTCAGATCTGTACAATATCTACATCATTCTTTTTATGAATTGTATAACACTGTTCACCTCCCAACATGCTACATAACTTACTAATTTGCTATGTTTATTATATATTTCCTTCCATAGATAAGCCTCATTTGATAAAGAGTTCTTTATTTATTGCCATATCCAAGTGCTTAGATTAGTCCTATTATACAGTAGATTCCCAATAAATATTTGTTGAATGAATCAAGTTTTAAATAATGTAAACCCAGGGGCGCCTGAGTGGCTCAGTTGGTTAAACAGTTGACTTCAGCTCAAACGATGATCTCATGATTTGTGGATTCCAGGCCCACATCCGGCTCTGTGCTGACAGCTCAGAGCCTGGAGCCTGTTTCCGATTCTGTGTCCCCTCTCTCTGCCCCTCTCCCACTTGCATTCTGTGTCTCTCAAAATAAATAAATGTAAAAAATATTTATTTAATAATGTAAACCCATAACTAGTTTTGCTATATTCTCATTAATGACCTTATTTTGATTGTGTTCTTTGCTAATAAGAGAAATAGTTCAAGGGTGTCTCTACAGATATATCTTCCCTTGCTGAGGCAGTTATTTCTTAAATTCCTGGAAGGTAATTGCCAGTTTTTAGATTATGTGCTTTTAAAAATAGTATTAACAAATTGTTCTCCAAAAATGTTCTACCAGACCAAATTCTTTTTTTTTAAATTTTTTAATGTTTATTTATTTTTGAGAGACAGACAGAGGACAAGCAAGGGAGGGCAGAGAAAGAGAGAGACAGAGTCCAAAGCAGGCTCCAGGCTCTGAGCTGTCTGCACAGAGCCAGACGTGGGTCTTGAACCCAGAACCATGAGATCATGACCTGAGCCAAAGTCGAACGCTCAACCAACTGAGCCACCCAGGCACCCCTGAAATTAAATTCTTAATACAAGATATGAGTAGGTCATTTTGTTTTATTCTGTTTATAACCTTCTACTTTTCCAATTTCCTATAATCAACATTAATTATCTTAATCACAAGAAACCATGATTGAAAAGAAAATTAGTTTTTATTTTCTTGATTGTCCTAGAAACATAATTTAACTGTCTAAAACTTGAACATAACAGATATCATTTGAACTACAGTACTCTTTTTTCACTCATTTAAACTATTCCAATACTTAATTTTTAAAAAATTGTTATTTTAATCTCTATCAACAATTTACTACCAAATGAGAGACTTATAGCATGCTTGCTGGAGCAGAGAAATTAGAAAGAAAGACTTAACTAATTTTCCAAAGTTGGTGTTGCCTTATAATTTGCACAGAGCAGCATGAAGAGAAATACTTTTAATAATAAATTATTTTCGATTAATGATAAGTTATTAATAAATAAACCTACTAGCCTCTGAGTTAGTCCTTTTAGTAAAAGTCCAGGGAGAAAAGAAACATATTAAAATTTTCAGGGTACACGAAATATATATTAGTTTTCAGATCTGGAATGTTTCTAAGCATCCAGTAGACTAACAACAGAGTTGGTAGTTTGGGTTTTTGTTTTTATTCAGCTTTAAACTTGACCTTCTTGCTCAATAAGTGTGACGACAGCTTTGGTAAAGTGTTGTCCTTCTACAAAAATGATTAACCCAGAGTCATGACACCAGACCTGCTTATTCAGACCTGCTGACAAATTGCACTAAACCATTCACGTATATTTGTGTCTCAGCTAAGTAGAAACAGAAATAGGGAGAAATTTCTGTCAGGGTACATAGATTCCCTCTTTGAAGGGAAAACAAACCAGTAACTAATGGGACCGGACCCTCCATCATTGCCTGTGTCTTCTGACTAACTGATCCAGGGACAACATTCATTGTCTCCTAAATATTTCAGAAGCTCATGAAATTTCATAACGACTGAACTTCTCACTTATATAATAGCAACTTGTAAATAATCAAATAGAAAACCTATAATGAATAGAAAAAAGTCCCACTTTAATCAATATTAAAGAACACTGCTAAATGCCAGGTGTGCAAAGGCGTAATTTTAGACTAATGCAAAGTAAGCAAGCCCTCGCCTCAAGTACTCTACATTTCACCTTGCAGCCAAGGAGATTTAGAGAGAGAGGTAAGCAAGAAAATGCAGCGAGTTGAGTAGACATTATATCTAGAGGTGAACTTTATGATGCTTCCTTTCATTGTCACTATAAGAAATTATAAACATACTACTCATAAGATGAGTGAATACAATGAGATCATGAAAGAACTGGGAAATCTCAAGTAGGTTTCCCAATGAATTTCCTGACATAGGGATCCAAGACCTAAGTCATCCTTCAGCACTCTGGTTTTTAACTTTTCTCTCGAACTAACATATTTGTATTTACTAAGATTCCTTTGCTCATCTTTTCATCTTTTCTCTAGTCATGAAGAAAAATTTATCCCTCCAACTTTCTAATGCTTCTTAACTTCAAGTATTTGCATGGCCTATCTGCAAAAGGCCTATCTGTTTCTTTAAAAAGCCTTCTGTGAAATAAAATTCTTTGAATGGCTACTGTCAAAGTATTCTTTTAATCCTAACAAGAGCAGGGTGCCAGCCAAGCCCCTTTTTGGTTAAAGTCAATATTCTCCAAGTATTATTTAAAAGTATCTGCCAGCGATCTCAAAGACATTACATTTTGGGGAAATTTTTAGATGAATTTCTTGAAAGATGTGTCCTCCTATTTATCCCGGCTGTCTGTATATCACTGTCCCATTGTTTACTGTAATAGGTTTTTCCATGCAGCTTGCATGTTTCATTCCTTTATTGGAAAGGTACTATCATCTTGCCGAACCTGGCAGATAGCCAAGCAAAGACTCAATAATAAGTTAACTCTACAGATATTGATTGAACACCTGTGTATAAAGTAAAACAGTAGCTGCTGAGGTAAAGACAAAGGTAAATTAATCACAGACTCAATTCCCCTGAAGTTCACAACCAAGTGGCAGAGATGGTGTCAAGACATCTAGTTTTGTGTCTGAGTAAAATGTTGAGAAGGAAACAGAGGAGGAGAAGGTGAAATTTTTAGATATCGAAACTTCCTAATTTAGCATTAGTGCATAATTTACATAATTTCATGCGTTCCTCTGAAAAACATTCTGAACTTTCTTAAACACTTACTATATCTCTCATCCATTTATTCCAACATACTATTATCTATTGAGTGCCTCCTGTGTATACGTAACTGCATAAGGACATGGAAGAATACGGAAGTGATGTATTGTCTAAAAACAAAACGTTAGAGAACTCAGAATTGCTGTTTTTCATACAGATGCTTTTATAGCTTGGCCCAGAATTGTCTAGGGGATCTAAGCTTACTTTCATAAAAACTACTTGTTATATTTTACTTAACAATTTTTGCATCATTTTTAGTCTTAAAATCTTGAAGTTCATGTTTTGGGACTTTCATTTCAAAAGGTTCTTGTATTAATGTGAGAATCCAGGCTTTCTGGCAGCAAATGGTAGCACAAAAAAGTTGTCATACACCTGTGAATCTCAGAAATTATCTGGTAGATTGTGTTAGAAATGATAATATGCAAAGCAGAGTTTTAATTCTTCCAACTGGCAATAGGTATCAAGTCATGAGTCCAATTATTCTTTATAGTTCACTAAATATTCATGGGTCTTGAAGAATATAACCCAAGAGCTGTAAATAAACATCGGTCACATAATTTTGATGATATATAAGATACTTCACAAATTTCATACTGCAGCATATTTATTTTCTTTTAGCGGTGGCAAAATACATTCCGATATGAAAATGCCCACCTAAAAACGCACATGCCAGCTATATTCACTTTCGTGATGGTTGTGAGTTAATTAATTTGCATCAGATGAAATAAAACACAAGAGAAAATTGATTATTTCATATCAAAAAGAAAAATGCTGCTTGTAGAAAAATATTCAATATCATACCCAAATGTCGATGTGTGAGGAGCAAATAGAGAATGTGCAAAAGTGCCAGGATTCTGAATCCTATGTGTCCATTTTCAAGAAGCTACTATACGATGTGCTCAGTGAAATGTGGTGGAGGGAGACTGGTGCCTAAAATAGGGGATCCAGAACAAGAAAGTCAAAAAGTGGAGACACAGCAAGACAGCCATGCCTTAGGCTAGAAAGCATGCAGAATAGACTGAAATAGGCAGAGGGGAAAAATCTACAAATGATCAGATTTATTGGAACATTTGAAAAGATAGTAGTAATGAGTATTTTAGTGATCTGACAGAGAATTTGAAAGGGTATATTGAAAATCAAACAAGACAAGGGGGGAGCAAAGCAATTAACTATAGGCAAGCGAAAGGCTGAAAAAAGGTAAAATATAATGATAATATACTACTTGGTTTAGTAAGCGATAACTTCACGGTAAACACTGACCAATGATTTAAGCAAATGTTTTACAAAGATATCGGGATGATAAAGGAAAGGAAGAGAGGTGAATGTAAGTATATATATTTAGGGGCACTTAGGGGGCTCAGTCTGTTAAGCATCTGACTCTTGGTTTCTGCTCAGGTCATAATCTCACAGTTCATGAGTTCAAGTCCCGCATCAGGCTCTGCTCTGATGGTGCAGAGCCTGCTTGGGACGCTCTCATTCTCTCTCTCTCTCTCTCTGCCCCTCCTACATACTCTCTCTCTCAAAATAAATAAATGAACTTAAAAAAAATAAAAATGTGTAGCCAATAGGTAATATCTACATGTGCTAAAGAAAAAGTTATATACACATATAATTTGTAAATGGAGGAGGGAGAAATACCAGATAAATCAACTAAAGTTGTTAAAAGTGAATGTGTCTGGGTAATGGGACTAGAAAGGAAGAAAGATGGAGAGAGGTATCTGATGTTTATTATAACCTTTTTACTTTGAAAACCTCTGTGTATCGTGTTTTGACAAAAATCTTTTCATATTTTAAATTATATTTGAATATCTTAAATTTGCAAATAACAAAAACATTCTGCCTAATCTAAGCAGAGAAAGAATTTGTTAAAGGATACTAGAGAACTCATAGTCATTAGAT
Organism: Herpailurus yagouaroundi; assembly: GCF_014898765.1. Lineage (NCBI taxonomy): Eukaryota > Metazoa > Chordata > Mammalia > Carnivora > Felidae > Herpailurus > Herpailurus yagouaroundi. Next base: position 61,465,445 of record NW_024412400.1, read on the forward strand.
GGGTTAGTGAAACAGGGTAGAGGCTGTGTACCCAGCAACGCACAGAGATTTCACTCGATCGAGTCATTCCTAAGGCCAAAGCTGCATATCCCAGCTACCTTGCATACTAGAAGAATGGATGCTATTCAGGTTACTTACTTTTGGATCAGTTTTACAGAGTGTGAATGACAGAATCTAGACTTCATGCTTTCAGCCTACAGGCAAAGGGGTCTAGAAAAGTGAGTTTTCTGGATTCTCCTTTAAGGAGGCAAACTTCAAAGTGTGGGATATTATCAATACATGGAGAAGTTATACAAAAGATACCAGGTAGCTAAAAATGGCAAATGTTTGCTACATATAGATAAATCAATTCCTTTCCTAGAATGTATGCTTTCCATAATTAATATTTAACCACTTAAATGCAAGCATCATTGGTAATTTTTTAAAAAATGCTAAGAAGATGTTATAACTTTAGATTGGCAACCTCTGGGAATTTGTTACGTCATGAGAGACGATGGTGAGCTAGATATAGCTGCGCACAGCTTACACAGAGGATATGAGTATATATTCTAGGCCTGATTATGAGAAAGCAAGTGTGCACAAACAGCTGGGAAACATTTGGTTATATGGAAAGGTACGTAAGACTGGGTGAAAAACTCAGTATCTTGGAAAAAAGTTACAAATTCTATCCAAGTTCTTTCTACTGTTAACTTTACCTCTTCTATGTAGTATGCAATGAAAATTATTTTCACTTTAGTTGGAATTTGAGCATCTTAAGTAGACATTTTGGTGACTGTATTTTTCTTTAGCTAAAATTATCATAAATTTCTTCACTAATTAGCAGCAATTATGTGATAGTCAAGTACAAGTATGTTAAGAAGTAAACATGTTGATTTGTCTCCAGGGCAATATATGAATAACTGGAGACAGAAGAAGACATAAAGAATGCCATAGATAATAATGTCATAATATTACAGAATGAGAATTGAAATTGTTATTTGACGAAATAAAAGTCCAGATTTTATTTACTAATCTGAGTCAACATAATGCTAGGAAATTATACTAGCCCAGCAATCCAAAATTATACATATATGACAACTCCCAAGAATATTATCACTTTAAAATTCTTCAGACACCTTAGCCCTTCAAGACAGAATCACAGAATGCAGACATCTAAGAATACCATGTCATCAGTTATACTCTGCCTCCAGTGAGGACGCAGATTACAATAGGCATTGGTTCCTAAAATGTACATTATGGTAATAAATTCAGAGTTGAGGTGGGATATAACATCCTCATTTTACAGATTATAAAACCAAAAATCTTAGAATTGGAAAATGTATGCCCTCATTTTATAAATGAAAAGAAAAGCTCAGAAAGTAAAAGCAATATGAATAAATTTACATATGAATGGAAGAAACCATTTTAGAACGCAGATTTTTTTGTATCAAGTGTTGAGCCAGAATATTATTCCAGACAGTATACACATTCGCGACTACTACACTATCTTGCCTTTGACAAAGGAGAAATATATATGGTTATTAAATATCAAAAGACCACTTTCAATTACAATAAAAGATATGTAAATTAAAATAAGAGGAAATCAAAAAGAGGCGTCTGGGTGGCTCAGTTGCTTAAGTGTCTGACTTCGGCTCGGGTCATGATCTCACAGTATGTGAGTTCAAGTTCTGCATCAGGCTCTGTGCTGACAGCTCAGAGCCTGGAACCTGCTTCAGATTCTGTGCCTTCCTCTCTCTCTGCCCCATCCCCACTCATTCTCTGTCTCTCTCTGTCTTAAAAATAAATAAAAAATTAAAAAAAATAAATAAATAAACAAGAGGAAATCACGGTTCTCAGATGATTCTTGTTATTTGCAGCAGTTACATTCTATAAAGTAGCTGTGAACACTGAATTAGTGAATACTGAGCCATTGCTCCAAGGGGAAATGTAAGAATAGATTCCTGAAAGCATTTGGTCACAACATTTTCCTCAACTGACAAATTTATAACTTTGTTTAATTATATGCAGCATTTCTGTATAATAAAACACTACTTGAGAAGGGTTTACTGTGATCCTCACCCTGGGTAACATGAACATAAATTTCTTTGGCTTTCAGCCTTGCAACAATGCTATCAACCATGCTTTTTTTTTTTTTTTTTTTAATAACCCACAATTTAATGAATCCACTTTCCATCCATTCCATAACTTTATCATAAGCTACAGGTGTTGCTTTAGCACTTTCCAGAGTAGCCTCATGTACAGATCAGTGAATTTCCTCTTCCTTTTTTCTGGATAGACCGTATTGTTTCCTTAACATGGAAATCACAGCTAGTAGCACTATAACTCATGCTTGAATGAAATTAATCTAACAGGTATTTTCTCCAGGAGGCACATCACAGTTTCCTTCCACACACACAAAAACAAAAACAAAAACAAAAACAAAAACAAAAAAGTAGACAGTACTTGGGCACAATGCTTGGGGAGGAGGCATTTTGAATAACAAAATCACCAAGACAAGCCCCAAAACGTAAAAATTGTAGCACTAAAGTGAGCATGACAAAGAGGCTTGAGAGTTGAAACAAGAATGCTGAGGATTGCATTGTTTGACCTCAACTGGAAATAGTTTTTCACTACTCTGCCCATGTCCACAAACGGCCAGAAAAGTGCTGTTTGACTTTGGGTTTACAAATAAAGTTTAACGAGTAACCAGATTTGCAAATTCGGAGTTCCTGAATAATAAGGAACAATAGTATATTGACAAAGATTTCAAAAGAATGACAAGACTAGTGTGCCAAGGATGGAGGACAGGGACATGTGCCTTCTGAATTAGGACAGAGTCTCCAGAGGCCAACTCAGAAATATGAATCGAAAATTTAAAATTGTTCACGTGATGATTAATTTCATGTGTCAACCTAAGTAGGCCACGGGGTATCCAATATTTAGTCAGACATTCTGGATTTGTCTATGAAGGTGGTTTTGGATGAGATTACTATTTAAATTGATAGACTGGGGCGCCTGGGTGGCTCAGTCGGTTGAGCGTCTGACTTCAGCTCAGGTCACGATCTCACGGTTCGTGAGTTCGAGCCCCGCATCAGGCTCTGGGCTGATGGCTCAGAGCCTAGAGCCTGCTTCCGATTCTGTGTCTCCCTCTCTCTCTGCCCCTCCCCTATTCATGCTCTGTCTCTCTCTGTCTCAAAAATAAATAAACATTAAAAAAAAAATTGATAGACTGAGTAAAGCAGATTGCTATTTCTAATGGGGGTGGGGGGATGGGGGGTGAGAGACCGGTGCTCATCCAATCAGTGGAAGCCCTGAATAGAACAGACAGGCTGTCCTGCCCCTGAATTAGACAGAATTCCTCCCAACTGCCTTCAAAGTTGGGTATCAGTTTTTTCTTACCTTTCTTGCTAGAGTGGGTTCTAGCACTTACTAATTCTGAGGAGGATTTTCCTCACCAGTAAAAAAGAGACTGTTCCACATACTTCAAGAGTTTTTAGGAGTTCTACATTCACTAAGGTATCTAAAGTGCATAGGACAAAATCAGCACTAAAAAGAAATAATAAGTAATCGTTTCCTTTTCTTCCTCCTTTCACAGATGACACATTCTAGAATCATGTTAATTCTGAGGAAAATGGGGGAAGGGAAATGATTGTTCTTCATAATTGTCCTAGGAGCTAGAGATAATCTTGTTCTGCCTAATGATTACATTAGACAGTTGATAAATTATAACACAAAATGAATATGTTGTCATAGCGGTAAAAAAAAAATTAAATTAGAAAAAAAGCAAGTTAAGCAATATGAGACAGGAAATAAGCATTTAATTTTGGGATCCAATTTGGAACACAATTAAGGTGATGTAGGAGACTAATATTTCATTCATCTAAAAAAAATATCTCCAGGCTTGGTAATGATTAGATGCAGAGTCATTTCCTGGCCCCTCTAATAGATAATAGCTCTGACACTGTCCTTTAACAAAGTGCCGGAGTAACAGCTTAGTCTCCTCCACGAGGAGAACAAATCACACCTTGTCAGACCCACATGGTTTCTGGATTCTGCCCACCAAAGTAGTAACATAGTTTGACCTTTTCTTACTCAAGAATTCTGATAGGATCTCAAGATAAGACATTGCCAGATCTTGAAAACTCATTATATTCTTTAGAAAGAGAGTTAGGCAAACTCATGTTGATGTGTAACAAGGAACAGATTATGAGGCCTCTTATCAACTCGATGAATCTTAGTTTTGCACAGTGAAGAAACCACTTGGTCATCCAAAGAGATGATCTCCTTAAATGTTCTGTTCTCTGATCCCATTTTCATTTCTGATTACCTCCAAATTCCCCAGAGCTGCAAGTCCCCAACTTTGTGCCAGGTCACCTCAAGGTAAGGCAGAACATTCATAGGGGAGCTGTGGTATTTTCTATTTTTTAAGGGAAACACATTGATTGTGTCTATCACGTGGCTCGTGAATTACAAGTCTGAGTTAATTTTCAGACTGCATTACAGGATAACACTCCTTTGAATGACATCATATCTTTTAGAAGCTGTGTTTCCTGTAGTTGCTCTGATAAAAAGCAAGTACTGTACAAAAATGTATGTGCAACAGGAAGTGAGGGTAGTGGTATCATCCAATTTCAAGCATTATATGAAATATTTTTAATTTTAATTTATGTGTATTATTTTTCAAATGGCTACCGACTTGCTAGGACATAAATACTTATGAAATTGTTTGTACCTAACTACTTAACACACTGAACTATCAGGTATTTCTTTTGTCCTAAGAATGCTGTGGAAAAGGCAAAAGGAAAAAACAAACAAAAAAAAATACAAAAACAGAGACATTGAGGGCCCAGGAACAGAAAAAAATCTGGTGACCTCTGCCCTGCAGCCCACTCCTACCTTGTCAATATAGCTCAGGTCGATATTTTATCTTCAAATGCTTAACTATCACAACAAACTGCCTGAGGAGGCTGGAGAGATGGGTGTTCTTTTCTTTAAGTTAAGGAAAGTTGAAATTTTAGGTCGTTAAGGTTTTTTCAATCTGTTGAAAAATATCTGCTATGGTTCATGTTAAATATTTGTCACCTGGGGACACCTAGTGTTCTTTACTATTTTCAGTTGGGCTTAGCCTCTATCTTCTGGCCAAAAGTATTAGATGGTTGATATCTTGATTTCCGAAATCAGTATGCTTTGGGGTTGCCTACTGTATGTGCTTATTTATAGCAATATTTACTGTCTGACCTGCTTTCTGGGTTTCTCCAAAGCATCCATATCTCATAAATGTACTATTCATTTCTAATCATGTTGCAAGCTGTAAGAACCCTAAAATAATTATTTCTCCTTTCTGTTTAAATTGGAAAGCTGGAAAATATTCAGACATTATCAGTTACTCATACTAAAAACAAGGCACAGATACTCCAATTTGTAGTTGCATATTCAAGATCCCCAAGAACATGTCTGAGGCCTTTTTTCGCCTCTATATTCATTCTGTCTGGGAGAATTCCTCCCACCTCAGTGCTACTGCAGGATAATATCTACATAGATGGCTCCCAAGTTCCTGTCTTTCCTTTTATCCTGTCTTCTGAATTGCAGACACATGTTCCAAATTACCTAGATATTCCGCAGGCCCCCAAACATCATGTGCCCTAGCAGACTCGCCCACTTTCCTTTCACACTGTCCTCCCTTCCTCATTCTTTTACAACCAACTCAGGCTCAGGATTTGGTTACCTTTTACTCTCTTTTCTGGCTATGTGGCTCTTCCTTTATCCTCAATTCCCACCACAACTTCCCTGGTTCAGGCTTTTGCTTCTTCTTACTCCAGTTGATTCTTTACAAAGCAGCTAGATCATTTGCGAACTTCAAATAGGTCCATGTTACTTCCCCCTCCCAGCTTTCCCGAGATATGTTTCACATATAACACAGTGTAAGTTTCAGATGATTAGATATACGTATATATTGCAAAATGATCACCACAATAAGGCTAATTAACATATCTACCACCTCACATGGTTACAATTCTGTGTGTGTGTGTGTGTGTGTGTGTGTGTGTGTGTGTGTGTTGAGAACTTTTAAAATCTACTTTCTGGGCAACTTTCAAATATGCAGTACTATTTACTAGAGACACCATGCTGTACAATACATCCTCAGGACTTACTCATCTTATAACTGGATGTTTGCACCCTTCAACCGCCTTCACCCATTCCCCCCACGCCCGTGAAACCACCAATCTGTTCTCTGTAAGTCTAGCATTTTAGGTTCCACGTATAAGTGATATTACATACAGTGGTTGTCTTTCTCTGTCTGACTTATTTGACTTGGCATAATGCGCAACAGGGATGGACCCATGTTGTCACAAACGGCAGGACATCCTTCTTTTAATAGCTGAATAATATTCTATCACCTGTACACACCACATCTCCTTTATCCATTCATCCCCTGATGGACACTTAGGTTGTGTCCATGCCTTGGCTCTTGTAAATAATGCTGCCATGTCACTTTTGGAATTTGGCCTGCTTGTCTTACAAGTTTCATCTGTAGCCTCTTATCATCTCTTCTCATCACAGCTCTGGCCTTCTTTTGGCTTCTCAAACATTTACTGCACTTCTCCCAAATCGGAGTCTATATCATGCTATTCTTGCTACCTGAAAAGTTCCTGCTTTGGCCTTCTCCACCTTTCCAATGTGGGATAGTGTCGGGCTTCAGTTTATTTTTGCTTAGCCTCTTCTGTAGGAGTCCCTGATATAAGGCAACATAGGTCGGTGCCCACTCACCCACCCACCACTTCCCCGCTCTGCCTCCAGGAAAGAAAAAGTGTTCTCAGTTTTAGTTGTGCTCAAGCTGGCTTCAAATTTGGAGGACACAATAGCTTAAAATTAAAGCTATGGTAGTATAATGACCTGATTTAGCCACAACAGTGAAAAACTCAAGCGTGCACTGGTTGTCAAAAAAAGGAATCTCAAAAAGCACTTGAAAGGAACCACGTGAGCAAAACCTTTTATTAAGCTTTCAATGGGAACATCTTTCCCACCCTGATTTGGAACTTAGAAACCAAGGAAAAATTTTTCATTCATTGTCTTCATTAAATGCTTGCTTTGTATATTCTGCAGGGTATATTCCAGTATCTCCTTATTTATTCATTCATCAACATATATTTGTTGAACCTCTGCTGCTGAACCACATTCTAGGCTTTGTGCTAGCTCCAGAGTCAATCCATCTTGAGGCAAGGGGGCTGGCCTTCTTATTTCACAATTAGTCAGTGATTGGCTATGGGTTACTCCAGGATTGGAAGGCACCAGGGTTACCTCCCAGACAAGATGCTCCTGTTTCTCCAAGGTCAGTATTTAGAGAAAGTTGCAGTTGTGAGCTCTTAGCAGTCAAAACTCGTAACAGCTGTGGGATGAGTACAATAGCCTTGCAAAGGGTACATGGGACACCAAGAGCTTCTACTACAAGGTGTAAATGAAAGAGCTGTCATCTTGGAAGCCTCCAAATGATACAACTCTGGGGTAGACATGGGTCTGATTAACATGAGCATTGTTGCAGGAGTGACTAAGGATGCATTATATTGTGAAGAATTTGTTTCAACTTACTTTAACACAGTGGTGCAACACCAAGAACAATAGCATCCCCAAACTGGAGCCAACTGGATTGACCAGTTTCTATAGTTGTCTCTCCTTGAGATTTTTGGAAGCAAAGCTAGCTTCCTTGGATCAAGTGAGCCCTTGATCTTGATTCATTTGGGGGAACAAAAAGGGATAGTAAAGCCTTTGAAAGTCTATTATATGAGGGATTCAGATGATTTCATTAAAATAAAATTAAAAAATAAAGGTCATGACCATACTTGTACCCTGAAGAGTGCTTGTGAAGTATGGGTTGGAGAGGAGTTGGTTGTGGGTGGGGTGCAAGACAGGCCCGCTAAATCTGTTTCTCCCTTCCATGTGGGGCTGAGAATAACTTTGGAAAGGGGAAACTGTAATCAGGTGTCATTAAGTGTCAATCTTAAGTTCTAGAAATGGAATTGGAGATGCACAAGAAAGGGCCCCTTATTGGTTACCCACTAAGATAATTCTCTCCATTTGGACACATTGTTTACATGCCAAACACTGATGAATAATGAAATAATTTAATAAAAATAATGCTAAATATTTTCAAACCATAAATCTCACAATCTTTCTGAAGTTCTGCTTAGATTTACTTTTTTTTTTCAGCACTAATAGTGATATTTGAAATTTGGTGAAGAGAGACATAATTCTTCTTAGGTCCATTATTCTTATTCTTACTATGACAAAGCCTTGGTTTTGTGTTTAAAATATCCAGTTACTAGAAGAAAAATGGTTCAGCAAGAACCCTTAGATTTTTAAATTTTACTTGTTTTTTTGAATTGGCAGTAAGTTCATATAGTTCAAAATTCAAAAGCTGCAACAGGGTAAATGGTGAAAGGTAAGGTTGTGCCCGAGATGGCTCTCCCTGGCTCATAAGGGCCATTGTACACATCTCTTCCCAACTCTGTGTTCACTAACACCACCCTGGTATCTTGAAATCCTGAAATGTGTTGGGAATATTTACACCGTGAAAATTGACAAATACTACAAATCAAGTACCTCCTCCACCCCTACCGAGTTGTTGCGCATTTACCATAATACCACTGGTAAAAGTTTTTCCCCCACCCTCAACCCTCTACCCAGCCTAATTATCTCCCTACTTGCAGCTCACATTATTTAGGATTATTGAAATGTCTTTCCAAATATATTTTTGGCATATGTCAGCAGTATATTAAATGTAGCAAATACAGGGGCATCTGGGTGGCTCAGTCAGTTAAGCATTCAACTTCGGCTCAGGTCATGGTCTCGTGATTCACAAGTTCAAGCCTTGCATCAGGCTCTGTGCTGAGAGCTCAGAGCCTGGAGCCTGCTTCAGATTCTCTGTCTCCCTCTCCTCTGTCCCTCCGTTGCTTGTGCTCTCTCAAGAGGGGAAAATTGATGATGGGCATTGAGGAGGGCACTTGTTGGGATGAGCACTGGGTATTGTATGTAAGCATTGTATGTATTGTATGTATTGTATGTCAATAATTTGACAATAAATTATATTCTTAAAAAATAAAAATGAAAAAGTAAATAAACATTAAAAAATGTAACAACTATACATATTTAGTTATTTCTCCCCTTGTGACCCAAATGGTAACATTTCACACATGCTGTTCTGCCCCTTGATTTTTCACTTAACAAAATACCTTGGAGTTCATTTCATAGTGGTGCATACAGCATTTCCTCCTCATTCAATTTTTTGTGCAAAGTAATCCATTCTACAGATGTGCCATAATTTTTATTTAACCCGATTATGAGCATGTACATTGTTTTCCAACTTAGGAAAGGTGCTCAGTGATCAACCTGTACACTGGGCATTTCCCACATGTGCAAATGTACCTGCAGAATAAATTATTAAAAAGTGGAATTGTTGCATTTAAAGGCATGTGTATTTTTTTTATTATTTTTTTTGAAAGAGAGAGAGAGAGTGAGTATGCAAGCAGGGGTAGGGAGGCAGATGCAGAGAGAGAATATTAAGAAGGCTTCACGTCCAGCACAGAGCCATACCCGGGGTTTGATCCCACAACCCTGGAATCATGATCTGAGCCTGAATCAAGAGTCATGTTCAGTCGAGTTAGCCACCCAGGTGACCATATTTTATATGTGATTGATTGATTATTTATTTATTTATTTATTTATTTATTTATTTATTTATTTATTTTGAGAGAGAGAGAAGGCATGTGTATTTTAAATTTTGATAGAGAATACCAACTCATGTTCCATAAATATTCCTGTTTGCACTTCTATCAGTGGTATATGAAGAAAACATTTATAATTAGATGCATAAGCACCTTATCATATAGTCAATATAAAGTTGCTGTTTTCTGTTAAAAATACTGCTTTCTATCATTCTTCAATCAATGGGACAGGTACGGGATACTATTGTTTCATTAAGTGAAAAGCTTTCTTCGACTAAAAATCTCTTCTGCAAATTCTTTATTCTCACTAGGAATGTTTTGTGCAAAATGGCTTCACTCAAACCCTTAGGGAAAAAAATTCATAAGATTTGACACAAGAGAAATCTTTTATGTATTCACTTCTCCAAATTCCTTTTCTATCTCATTATTGCCACACACAGAAAAAAGTAAGAAATGATGTAGAGAACTTAAGTTAGGCAGTGATTTATCAGAAAAAGCAGGAACATGCATTTAAAATGCTCATCTTTAAAGAAAAAGAAGGAACAAGTTTTTAAAAATGACTCTACTGTACATCTAACAAAAGAATCAATATCTGGTTTTTGCAGGAGCAATCCCATAGTGAAAATAAAATCATTCACCCTTGTAGCTTTAAACAACGAGTTTCTATGCCTAAGGAGAAAAAGGGGCATTTTCTAGAGAAGCTTTAAAAGAATAATGAGAAGTTAAAATTACTCATGTTCCACTCTTTTAAAGGACTTGTTTCTTGAAAAATGAAATAATTAATGCACCATTCCTAAAGCCCAAACGCCTTAAATAATTCTTCACAAACTTTACTAAATAGTCAAGACTAAAGTACATGTTAGCCAAGAAAAATAAGACAGAAAGAGAGAGCCACATTGCATAAAGTATTATTTCACTTGAAGGCTTCAGGCAGGCAAAATGCCAGCGGAGTTGTTAGAATAAGTTTCTCAAAGGCTGCAGGCAGGAAACCAAAGAAAAGATACACAACATTTTCTTTAAATGGAAATAAGGCGAAATGCAAAGAGGGGAAAGTCAACATCTCATAACCACCACTAGCTTCTAGGTTGTGTCCCCTAAGCCTCTAACTCAACTACATTTGGTGCTTTGAAAGTATATCTCTATTAAAACAAAAAAGGAGGGGGAAGAAAAAATAATAATAAAATGAAAAAGGAGACAAAGATATTCATAGCATTTGCTAATATAAGCTGCTGTATTTCTTCAAGAAGTACCTGAAGGCACTTCCATATTTGTTTACATTCATACCTTCTGTTGGTTCACATAATCATGTTGTTTGGCACATTGACTAGAAATGTATGGTTCCGCCCCACTGGGCAAAGTTCCCTTTACACATGAATCTTACAAGATTCCTTTTATTGCAATGTGTGTTCACTTCCTGCTTTCCACATATAAAAGTGTATTTAAAAAGAACTAATTTGGAGCAACTGAACCCCAAGAGAAGTTCAGAAGCAGGAAGTTGAAAATACACATCTGAGGCTCAGATACACACACACACACACACACACACACACACACACACACACACAGGAAGTGTTCAACATAAAGGGCATAGCCAAAGTATGTGGTGAGGCAGAATAATGAAATAAAAATTACAAAGGAGAAAGAGCCAGTGAACAAATCAGCAGGGACCAAGAAGAACAGTGCTCCAGGGTCATTGCTATGCTGGAAAGTTGCTGGTAGAGGCAGCCTAGCTGGAGGCTGCTTGTGCACCTGAGCCCATCACGAATCCCCTCCGGGCTTCAGTTTCCCCATTTGTAAATTGAGGGGCTGTCTAGATCTGATACCTATGAGTCACTGATGCTATGCTTGTATAGGTGTGTAAGGAAGGAAGATGGGGCTGAAAGGAATTACCAGGAAGGCTCTTTCCTCCATCCCCTCTGACACGATCTGAGGTATAAATAGTGTTACTCCCCAAATATTCTTCCACACATCCCAGCCATTTTGCACTAAGGTGGAGCCACATGACTTGATCTGACCAACTAGCTGTGAGCAACTCTGAGTCATTTCTAGGATAAAGTTTGAAAGAACCCACTAATGGCCCTCTAGTTGTCTCCCTGCCATGGCAAATCCCAAAGCCTGGGTCCCTAAGAGATTAAGTGGAACAGAGGACTTCACCAACCAATATGGGACATGTGCCATGAATGAGAAATGAACGTTTGTTGTGGTAAGACACATACACATGGGGTTAGGCAGGTACTCTTGTCTTCCCAATAAATAGCATAACAGCAATCACTGGATAGAAGAAATATTGGAATATGTGTAGATGAAGAGAAAGGAATGAGAAAAAAGAAACAGAAAAAAAAGCAAAGCTGCATGGTAAACCAGGAAATGACTGGTAGGGAAGGGCTATGAACAGGATACTCTAAAAAGTGGTCAGACCCAGTGGGAATGGCTGCTGCATGTGTTATGAAGGGACCTCTAGGCGGTAAATTACCCTATGCAGAAAAACCACAAGAAATGGTGAAGTCTGTTTTTAGCAGAGGAGAAGAACATTAAATGGTCAACCACCTTGTGTTTAGTATATTGGTTCACAATCAAAACATCTTGTCTTTACAAAACAATTGTTCATTCTTTCAATCAGGTCTAGCTGACAAGATAACCATGACATTGGCATTCAGCAGAAAGAGTACACCTCAGGGGCACCTGTTCAAAATAAAAATCCAGAAAAAGGGTGGTGAAATGTGTCTCTAGAGACCTCTTCTAAAATTGCTTCATAGAGAAAGGCAAGGCTAGTTTTTGGGGGAAGAGTCACCAAAAAAACTGTGTTATCTCAAAAGAAGTTTTGCTTAAACAAGTCATTTTCTCTGTCTACTAGGAAATCAAAAATGCAGACCTGAGGCTTAGGTATGTGTATAGCTGGAACTCTTCAACATAAAGGTCATAGTTGAAATGTGGAGTGAGACAGATGCTCTGGTTGGGTTGCTGCACACCCATTCTGATAGACACCTAACCTTTCTTCTCGTACTCTAGACCAGGAACCCTAACAAAGTATGTCCCAGGTCCCCTCCTGACTAGGGCTCCACTTGTGATCAGGTTCCAACAAATCTTTGTGCGTTTTTGATGTAACAGTGAGCATCAAGGGACAACTGTCAGGAGAAGAGGTCGTTTTCTGACTGGTAGGCATGGTGACGGAGGTTTCTGGGACTTCTGGGATAGCTGTGGCTGAGTTTCTAGCATTGCTTCCCCAGCATCATGGAATCTGAGTGATGAGCAGTGGTGACTGTGATCTTTCTACTGAGCTTTCTTCTGGGCTGCTTTGTTGTTGGTTTTATATCTCAGCCTTATTCCCAGGACCCTGGAGTTCCTGTGAGTTTCCCAATAATAGTTCATTAGTCTCTTTATGTTTGAATTAGTTAGAGCAGATTTTACGGTCTGCAACTCAAAGTAAACTACCTAAGGAAACAGTGAAATAAGAGTTCCTGGGTAGAGGCATTGGGCAAATTGAGAAAGAAATATCCAAGAAGTGGAGGTGAAACAGCAGAGTATGGGGTCCTTGCCCTACTCCCAGATGGGATTCAAGTTCAAATACTATTCTGTCATTAAGGAGGTGACGAGTGTCTGGTCCCACTTGGTCTCGGGCTGGCGTTTCCTCTTGCTATGTTCTCTGTCCCCCTTGTGTGGCCCAGGAGAAGACGTTCTACATAGCTATCCATCAGGTCCCATCTGGTCTTCTGGGTGTCTCTTGTTACTGATAACAGCAGACCTGGCCTTCACCGTGGATTACAAGGTCTCTGTTCTCTGTAGCTTGCTCATCCCAAACCCAGTCCTCTTCTCTTCCACTGCTTCCCTCAGCATTCTCATGCCGTGTGTGGACCCAGAAACTCTCAGGTATTTTTTCATGCTTCACTGGTATGAGAGGGTACTTTCACAGGTGCTGTCAGACCCACAGCCCTGGAATGTCTCCCTGCCCTTGCTAAGCCATGGCCTGGTGGAGTGCAGAGTCACATCAAACTGGGAACTCTCTGGTGATTAATCACATCAAACTGGATATTCTGTTTGAGTGACAATTCCATTGTCCCCACCCCTTCCCTTTCCAGAATTTCAACTCAAGTTGAGAAAGCCAAACACATGATGTTTGGTGTAGACCTTAAGATGTCTAGTTTGAAGAATTCTCATATATTTCCAGTTGGTGTGTAATTTAGTACTATCTCTATAGAGGATAGTTTGACAATATTTAACAACTTTTAAATACACATGGCCTTGAATAGCAATTCTGCCTTCAGGAATTTATACTGCAGATATAATTGTGCTCTCACAGAATGGCTTTTTAATGAGGTTATTCATATGGGATTATTTGTAATAGTGGAAGATTGGAAACCTACATGTCCATCAATATGAAACTGGTTAAATAAAAATTATGGTAAATTCAATAATTAAGCATCAGAAGGAGAAATCAAGGACGTTATCCCATTTATAATTGTACCAAAAACCATAAGATACCTAGGAATAAACCTAATCAACTGTGTACTGAAAACTATAGAAGTCTTATGAAAGAAATTTAAGAGGACACAAAGAAATGGAAATGAATTCCATGCTCATGGATTAGAAGAACAAATATGGTTAAAATGTCAATAACACCTAAAGCAATCTACACATTCAATGCAATCTCTATCAAATAACACCAGCATTCTTCATAGAGCTAGAAGAAACAATCCTAAAATTTGTATGAAATCAGAAAAGACCCCTAATAGCCAAAATAATGTTAAAAAAGAAAACCAAAGCTGGAGGCATTACAATTCTGGATTTTAAGCTATATCACAAAGCTGTAATAATCAAGATAGTATGGTACTGGCACAAAAACAGACACATAGGTTAATAGAACAGAATAGAGAACCCAAAAACGGACCCACAAATGTATGGTCAACTCATCTTCAACAAAGCAGGAAAGAGTATCCAATGGAAAAAAGACAGTCTCTTCAGCAAATGGTGTTGGGAAAACTGGACAGCAACATGCAGAAGAATAAACCTGAACCATTTTCTTATACCATACACAAAAATAAATTCAAAATGGATGCGAGACCTAAACGTGAGATAGGAAACCATGAGAATCCTGGAGGAGAAAACAGGCAGTAACCTCGGCCACAGCAACTTCTTACTTGGCATGTCTCTGGAGGCAAGGGAAACAAAAGCAAAAATGAACTATTGGGACGTCATCAAGATAAAAACTTCCGTACAATGAAGGAAACAACACAACTAAAAGGCAACCAACAGAATGGGAGAAGATATGTGCAAATGACATATCGAATAAATGATTAATATACAACAGGGGTGCTGATTCGAAAGGGCACATGTATTCTAATGTTTATAGCAGCGCTATCAACAATAGCCAAAGTATGGAAAGAGCCCAAGTGTCCATTGGCTAATGAATAGATAAAGAAGATGTGGTACATATATACACACAATGGAATACTACTCGGCGATCAAAAAGAATGAAATCTTGCCATTTGCAATAACGTGGATGGAACTAGAACGTATTGTACTAAGTGAAAAAAGTCAGAGAAAGACAAATATATTATTTCACTCTTATGAATTTAAGAAACACAACAGATGAACATAGGGAATAGGAAAGAAAAATAAGATAAAAACAGGAAGGCAAACCAAAAGAGACTGTTAAATACAGAGAACAAACTGAGGGTTGCTGGAGGGGAGGTGGGTGGGGAGATGGGCTAAATGGGTGATGGACATTAAGGAGGGCACTTGTTGGGATGGGATCTGGGCATTATATATGATGAATCACTGGGTTCTACTCCTGAAACCAATACTATGCTGTATGTTAACTAACTTGAATTTAAATATTTTTTTAAAAAATTATGATAAATTCAAACAGTGGAATATTACGAAGACATAAAAAATGAAGTGGCTCTTTATGTGCTGATCTGTAAGATCTCCACGATATATCTGGATGGTTAAACTAAAATCAGTAACAGTGATTGGGCAGAAAGGCAGTGGGTAATAAAGTTCAGGAGAGGAAGGAAGAATTTTCACCAGATATTCTTTTATACTTCTGAATTCTAAACCATGTGATCACCAAATTTGTGAACACCTATAAATCCATTTTAACTAAAAACTACAGATTCAAAGGGATACACGCACCCCAATGTTTATAGCAGCATTATCAACTATAGCCAAACTATGGAGAGAGCCCAAATGTCTACCAACTGATGAATGGATAAAGTGTGGCATGTATTATGTATTATTCTAAGTGACAGAAATCAATCAGAGAAAGACAAATACCATATGATTTCACTAATATGTGGAATTTAGGAAACAAAACACATAAACATGAGAATGGAGAGAAGAGGAGAGAGGGAAACAAACCACAAGAGACTCTTAAGGATGGAGAACTAACAGGGCTGACGGAGGCAGGTGGGGGGGGATGGGCCAGATGGGTGATGGGTACCAAGGAAGGCACTTGTTGTGATGAGCACTGAGTGTTGTAAGTGATAAATCACTGAATTCTACTCCTGAAACCAATATTGCACTGTATATTAACTAAATAAAATTTAAATAAAATAAAAAAATAAACTATCATAGATCTGTAAGTCCAAGACCTGAAAGATACTCCTTTTGAAAAAGTAAAAAGTAGTAAAACTTCAAATAATTCAAAAAATACCCTTGTTCAATTTTTTAAAACCTACCCTTTCCCCTAAAAATATGTACTCATAAAAACTGTACAATTATATTTTAGAAATTGCTCCAAGTTGAGCAATTACTTATTTGTTCTTTGGAATAGTTTCCCTCCCCAGAAGCTACAATTGCTTCAGTTTTAATGAAAGAAGAGGCTTGGGGCACAGAGAAGCAATTATTAGCTCCTCAGAATAAGCAATTACTGGTAACTATGTCATTAACTATATCAGTTTAGTGTTTTAAAAAATGCCATCTCTGTACATAAGGTCAATAGTTGGGATTTGCAACATTTTTTATTCAGACCTTTGTGTGTTAAGTGTTTCTCCTTGGCTTATGTCAATATTTACATTAAGACTCCAGATTCTAAGCCATCGTTCTATAGTTTCTGTAGGTTCCAAAAACTGTATCACTTAGATATAAAATTACAACCATAAAACAATCTTATGAAAGCAGCCAGCAGTTTTATGGACTGCGCAGTATATATGAAGCATGCTCTAAGTTCTTTGATATATTTGTTTGATCATCAAAATAATTCTATTAAGCAGGTACCTTTATTATCATTTCACAGGTGAGGAGATTGAGGCAAAGAGAAGTTCACCAAGGTCACACAGGTAAGAAGTTATGGAAGGAAGATTCAAACCCTAGATTCTGCTCCAATAATGGTGATGATAATAACTAATATCTATTATAATAACTAATATCTACTGAGCAGTAATTATGCATCAGGCACTGTCCTAAACACTTCCATGGATTAACTAATTTTTGAGCGATTGACCAGTTTAATCCTCACAAAAATTCTATGAATAGGTATAGTGGTCCTCCCATTAAATATAAGGGTATTTTCCTAGTTCCAGCTGCTATGACAGAGTACCATATTCTGGGTGGCTTTAACAACAAGCATTTATTTATCATAGTCCCAGAGCCTGGAAAATCCAAGATCAAGGTGCCAACAGATTTTGTTCCTGGTTAGAACCTTCTTCCTGGTTTGCACACGGCATCTTCTCAGTATATTCTCAACAAGGTGGGGAGAAAGAGAGAGCTAGTTACCTCTCTGGCCTCTCCTTACAAGGGCACCAGTTCCAGTCATGAGGGCTCCATCCTCCTGACCTATCTGCCAAGGCCTCTTTTCCAAATCACACTGGGAATTAGGCTCCAACACGAGAGGAACCTTCATTGTCTTCATCTGCTCTGGCAACTATCATAGGAAGCCATAGACTGGGTGGCTTATAAACAACAGAAATTTATTTCTCAGAGTTTGGGAGGCTGGGAAGGCCAAGATCAATGCATTGGCAGATTTGGTGTCTGGTGAGAGCCCACTTTCTGGTTCATAGATGGCTGTCTTTACTCTGTGTCCTCATGTGGTGGTGTGGGGGTTTGGCGGGACAGGAACATCCAGTCTATAGCACAAACATTCAATCTGTAGCTGGTGTCAAGGCACAGAATGTTTAAGAACTTTATTATGTTCTTAACCACTATAATGCAGTCTTTCATCACCGAAGCAAACCCATGAAGCAAACAAGTGTTTCCCCAGGCTTTAAAGAGCTGAGAGTAGCTCAGTGGAATTCCCTGGAGTCATGGAGACAGGGTTTGAATCCAGCCCCATCTGCCTTCTACAACCTGGGCTCTTCCCATGACACCACTGTGCCCCTAAAGAATGATCCCTGAAGCACATGGCAGGCCACCAGGGCCTGGGCTCAGCTCTGCCATTAATTGGCCTGCCAAGTTGTCTAACCTCTCTGAACTTTAATGGCAACACTCTAAAATTTTTTTAGGTTTATTTATTTTTGAGAGAGAGACAGAGTGTGAGCAGGGGAGGCGCAGAGAGAGAGGGAGACACAGAATCCAAAGCAGGCTCCAGGCTCTGAGCTGCCAGCACAGACAGAGCCCAACGCAGGGCTCGAACTCATGAACCGTGAGATCGTGACCTGAAGCAAAGTTGGACGCTCAACTGACTGAGCCACGCAGGTGCCCCTAATGGCAACACTTTTAAAGGAAAGAGGAAAACCATATGGTCTCTGAAAACACTGAAACCCTGGAAGTTTCTACCACCCAACTTTCCCACTCTATTCCTTCTCTTAGTTTATAAATTCCATACAGGGAAGTCTCTATTCACCCCCTTATATTCTGATGCTGCAAGACTCAGAGAAAATATCTCACAGCGGAGGAGTTCTGAACATTTAAGAGCAAGAGTTGAAATTCCAGAAGAGAATGAAGAGTTGTCTAATTACCCTGGGTTCAAATCCAGACCTGGGTTTAGCTCTTGGTTGTCCTATGTATCAGCTCTTCCTGATTCAACACCCTTCCGGTCACTGCCACCATCGCCACTGTCCTGTGCTTTTGCTCATACTGAACCTCCTGCCTTCAGCACTTTCTACTTTCCTTTCTTTGAGGGCCCAAGCTGTAATATTCTTCAAGTCTCTTGTTCTCTCCTCTTCCTATATTGGAAGTATTCTCCCTTGCATCTGTTTGGGATTTTTTTTTTTTCTGTTAAATGCTAATGGAGGTCAAGAGGGCAGAGATCACTGACATTTTATTTATTTTGTGCCATCATTGTAACATTTTTTCTGGCCCAGAAATTCTTCATTATCTCAGGTCAATTTTGCCTGCTACCCTAGAAGCTGACTTTTTTTTTTTTTTTACAGGTGAAGCCTATACCGAATTTATTTCTTTAACATGCAGAATAATGCCAGTTCCTTCAATCTTTTCTAAAAAGGCATTCTCCCCACTATTCAATATCTTGGTTGCTTTTCTCTACCTCTCTCCAACTGTTCTCTTACTCTCAATCCCTTTTGCTTTCCCCTCTCCCTTCTCCTTTCTCTCCTATTTCTCTTTCTCATCTCCTTTTCTTCCTCCTCCTTTTCTTCCTTCCACTTCTCCTCCTCCTCCTTCTCACTCACTTCCTTCCTTTCTTTTTAAATGTGCAAATTCAATTCAATTTAGCCAGTGTGTGTGGAAGCCCAGCTATCTATAGAACTCCATCCCTGGCATTTTAGAAGATTAAAAAAAATCAAGCACAGTCTCTCTCCTCAAGGAATTTGCAATCTACTCAGAAAGATATATGCAAAAAGTAATTATGACACAACATAGTCTAAGAAATGCCTGGGGAACTAGAGATTAATCTCCATTTGAAACAAATAATGCAATACACACACACACACACACACACACACACACACACACACACAAGCTGTCTTAAAAACAAACTAAAAACAAACAAAACATAACATTTAAAAAATATTATTAGCTTTACTAACAGAGAACCCAAGATACAAATTAGTTATAATCTGCAAGTTCTTCCAACTTTAATAAATCAGAAAACAAGTCCATTGTTATTGTTGTTTCAAAAACTAATGAGTTAAGTTTATATGTAGAAGATAAAGAGTGGCACCTGGGTGGCTCAGTTGACTAAGCATCCGACTTAGGCTCAGGTCATGATCTCATGACTTGTAAGTTTGAGCCCCCCCATCAGGCTCTCTGCTGTCAGCATGGAGCCTACTTCGAATCTTCTTTTCCCCTCTCTCTCTGCCCCTCCCCAGCTTATTCTATTTCTCTCAAAATAAATAAATAAACTTAAAAAAGAGAAAGACTTTCTTCTATTATTATTTAAGCAAAAATTATCCTTTCATTTATAGCATAATATTTCATTTTTTGGGGGGGGTTTGCTTTTTTTTTTTAACATTTATTTATTTTTGAGAGACAGAGAGAGACAGAGCACAAGTGGGGGAGGGGCAGAGAGAGAAGGAGACACAGAATCCGAAACAGGCTCCAGGCTCTGAGCTGTCAGCACAGAGCCTGACGTGGGGCTCAGACCCACAAACCGCGAGATCATGACCTGAGCCCAAGTGGGATGCACAACCGACTGAGCCACCCAGGTGCCCCTGGTTTGCTTTTTTAGGTTGGATAAGTACTATGCAGCATTTTAATAAACTCCAAGTGCTCCATGACAATATTTACAAGATAATGTTTGCTTTATATGGAAGAACTTTAAAAGGGAAACACCCCAGTGAAATGGTGACAAGCATCCCTGGCAATCCAGTACATACTTTTGACTGTAACAAGCTAAGACTGCCTTTTCCCTGGTTTATATTCCCAGATTGTAGAACAGGTGGCTTTAAAATCTTTGGAATCTAAGATATGGCGGAGACTTCAGTGGCCCATCCAGGCTAGGGCTACGTTCCTCATCAGTCAGTGAGACCACTACTGAAGCTAACATCTTCCTCCCTAGCAATGCTAACTGGCAATTTTACTCACTTCTCTCTCAGTCTCATGTGAGCTATTTCCATATTATATAACCATCACCACCAAAAAAAAAAAAATAGGCCTTTGTACACCTGTTAATATATTGTTACTAACATAATCAATGAATTAATTTACTTTTGTATACAAGTAATAGAAATGGTCCAGATGACACTACGTAGGAACATACTACTATTCATTGGTATTAGAACGTTTTTGTTGTTGACTTTGTTGCCAAAATCAGAGTGTGTCTCAAACCATTAGATAGTATGTTCACGGAGATAAATCAAAATAATATAAAAGTGTGGTTCAAGCACACATGTGTAAACCAAAACGATGCCGCACACATAGAAATGGAGAGAGAATCAGAGGGTATCATTCCATCCCCTCCTTACTTTACAGACAAAATCCCACTACCATAATGGCTTACATTTTTGTTCTTAGTATTATTGAAGCATGCATTTCAAAATGCCTTGCACATTGAAAAGTAACAATACAAAACTTAGTGAGCAATCGCTCTAATGAAAATTTTGGATAACGATTGTCACTGTACTGAAGTTACTCGTCTGTGGTATCAGTCACATACATATTTATAATGTTCCAATTTATCAGCTTAAAACACCCAGCCAGCATATCAGTGAAACGTACTACAGCTCTCCCATTATTAACAACAGGAAACATAAATATAACGTCCCTTCATCCAGGATATCCTTAGCAAGATTTGCAATGCATTTTATTATTATCTTCACATAAACAATGTAGGAGAAAATTTAGAGCAAAGCGTAGAAGTGTGATTTATTTCTACTCCTTTTCAACATTTCGTGTGATGTGGCTCTAAAATAATGAGTAACACTATATTTTAGTCAATAAAACCAATATTCTGCTTTTAAGAAATGAATTATAGAAAATTAAAAAACACTCTACTAATAGAAAAAGTAATACATTGGCTGGAATTCTGTGTATTTCAAAAATTCTGTCAACAGCATAAATATATTTTAGGGCTATGACACAAGAACTTTATTTGGCCTATAAATATATTTTTATCTCTACATATTCTATTTTGAGGAGCATTGATAGAACAGTTTGCATCAGCCAAAAATGTCTTCAAATGAAATCAAATAAAGTTTAGGTTTTCTTTCTCCTTATAAATGTAAAAATGCTGCAGAAATTTCATATAATATAGAAAAGCAGAAGGAAAAACAATTGCCCATTATCCCACTATTAGAAACATTTTTGTTATAATTTCTCTTTAAAAAAAATTTTTTTATGTTTATTTATTTTGAGAGACAGCACGGGATTGAGCTGGGGATGGGTAGAGAGAGGGGAAGAGAAAGAATCCCAAACAGGCTCCGCATTGTCAGATGGAGCCTGGTGTGGGGTTGAACTCACGAACCATGAGATCATGACCTCAGCCGAAATCCAGAGTCGAATGCTTAACTGATTGAGCCACCCAGGCGCCCCCTCTTTTAGGATTTTTGTTTGTTTTGTTTTTCTGTTTTTTGGTTTTGTTTTTAATGCATACGTTTTGGTTTGGTGTTATTTTTCTCCCACGGTAAGAAAAATATGGTATCTTTTTTCCACCAGCTTTAAGTACAACGAAAGGGATATTAGAATAGTACTCAAATTCCCGTCCTACCTCTCCCTCTGACAAACTACCGTCACCTTGACAAATCACTTATTTCTCTAAGCCTTAGCTTCCTCATCTATAAAATGGGGCTAGTGCTGACGTTGGCATTTCCTTGGCATTTCCTTTCCTTGGCATTTAAGCTATTTTTAATTTTTTATAATAAAAATAATATTGTGAGAAATGACTGTAATACATCTCATAAAAGGCTATTTAATAAAACCACAGTAACAGAGTTCTTTCCTACTCTCAACCATATTTAAATCAGACATACTATTTATGTCTGAGGGCCAAGAAGCTTGCCTCTCTAGAAATGTTGTCATGTGTCCATATTTGACTGATCTTGTGAGTTTTAATTTGTAAAAAGATAGCCTTGGCAAAGTCATGGTGAGGGGGAGAGTGCTTGGACACTTTGAGAGAAACAAATACATTGTGGGAAATGTCCAAATGTAAGATTCTCTCCCCCTCTGGGTCTTTCTCTTCCTCCTTACCTCCCGTCTCCTCCTCTTTCCTCCCCTTCCTTCTGTTCCCTCCTTTCCCTTTCTTCCCTTCCTTTCGGCCAGCCTTAATTGTCCCAGCTTTGATGTCACTTGGTAGCTAAGTTAGACTCATTTTCATACCCTGGAATATACTGTCTCTAGACCTAAAATGGCCTACCAGGCACTGTGATTCTTTCTAAATGGTAGGAGGTACAACAATCTGTTCTTTACTTCCTTTTTAAAACTTTTTTTAATGTTTATTTATTTTTGAGAGAGAGAGAGAGAGAGAGAGAGAGAGAGCGAGCATGAACGGGGGAGGGGCAGAGAGAGAGGGAGACACAGAATCCGAAACAGGCTCCAGGCTCTAGGCTGTCAGCACAGAGCCTGACACGGGGCTTGAACTCACAAAACCGGGAGATCATGACCTGAGCCAAAGCCAGACGCTCAACCGACTGAGCCACCCACGCGCCCCTGTTCTTTACTTCTGAGAGGATATCCCACCATGTCCCAGCACGTGGGAGTTTTATAACCTGCACTGATGAGGACAAATCTGTGAAGGGCTTTTTCCCCTCCCTTTCTGGCTTTTAATGTATTCGCCAATTCTTGCTTATCTGGTCACAATAACGCACAATTGATATAATGAACTAATGTGATGTTCTGCAGATCATCTCAAAAGCCCAGGTCCTTTTGACAATATAATGACAGAAGAGGAATTTTAATATACTCTGGAACAAGATCATAAACTTACACTCTTATCTACCCCAAGTGAATGCAAACTATTTCTGATCCTGCTCCTAGTAGGATTGGAAAAAGATGAACTCATCATACCAAAGGCTGAACATTATGTACCTTAGGCCAGTTATTCTGCTTTGGCAAAATATCCCACCCATATGGCACAGTTTACTCTCATCCTTCAGGATTTTTCTGGTTTAAATAGAATATGATAGGAACAATCAATGATGCATTCTTTAGTTTAAAGGCAGCAATAATCTCTGCCATTCCCCATGAAACTTAAAATAACTGTGATTTTCTATTCTGGTAGAGTATAGGGGTGTTCCAGTTGGCCTTCTCCCTTGTGACAACTCTTATTCCACAGACCAAGCAATCAATATGGAGGCTCTTCCAACAGCAGAGTATGCCTATTATAATTATTCATTTAGGAATGGGAAAATGACCACTAGTGGTTCTATGGACTATTATGAAGAAGACCTGGGCCAAGATTCCATTTACTGTCTGACTCCCAATGACCCCAACTGTAACAGGGAAATTGTATGTTGCTACTTCGTGGGTCCCTTTGGGAAATACTGGGGAATTGTTACCATGTGTCTTTCAGTACCCTTTCTCCTGGGAACTCAATCTCCAGTTCACTAAGTGGGTTCTGGCTTTGAAAACTGGTTCATTTCTGGAAACTGGACAAGAGATTGTGAATTTTTATTAGGGAAACTGACCTCAGGCTCCTATCTTTGATTTCTTTTGACTATGTACATTTAGCAATATGTATGTTGGCTGCTTCTGTCTTGCCCCTTAGGATACTATATTCTATTAATCATCTCCACATCCTAAATTAACAAAATTCAAAAAGGCTATTTGAAAGGGATACGAATTGACAAGAACTAGGAAAAGTCTGCGATTTTACCTTCCTTGCATGCTAATAAGTCAGCCAACCACAATTTCATGAATGTCTATTGAAGATGTAAGACATCTTGGTCAGAGACACCGAATGGTTTACTATCCATAGCAATAGTAGTAGTAGCCAGAGTATAAGCGTCTTTTGTGCTGGTTCCCTAAGCCCCGTTTCCCAAAATGGAATGCAAAGGGGGTAAGATGAAGTCTGAACATGCAGCAGGGTGTGCTGTAGGAGATGAACTCTGCTTGGGGAACTTGAATATTTTACAATGGAAAAGAAAATAATTATTCTTTGTTTTAGAGAGAGACATTATCTTTATTACACTACACAGTAAGCATCCTGCCCTTTGCTTTGGAGAGGACCACTCCTTTTATCTTCTAAGGCTGTTTGCTATACAAACATTCTTTTTTTTTTAATTTTTAACATTTATTCTTTTTTTTTTTTTTTTTTTGATAGAGACAGAGACAGACAGAGTGTGAGCAGGAGAGGGGCAGAAAGAGAGGAAGACACAGAATCTGAAGCAGGCTCCAGGCTCTGAGCTGTCAGCACAGAGCCTGACGTGGGGCTCAAACTCATGAACCGTGAGATCATGACCTGAGCTGAAGTCAGATGCTCCATCGACTGAGCCACCCAGGGTCCCAGTACAAACATTCTTTAAAAGATAGTTGCAACAAGAGGCAGTCAGTGCTTAACTTCTCAAGATGTGCAGAAACATGAGAAACTCATGGATAATTGTGTCCCCAAACTGATAACATACATTGAAAAAGTTTACAATATTTGTTCAGTAAAATACGTAAGATTTATAAAAGCATTATAGTGCTTATCCAGAGAAGTGAACCCTTGTTGAAGGGATCACAGGTTTTTTTTTTTTTTTTTTTTTTTAGGTAATTTGCTAATGACTGCTCTGTTAATGAAGATTATTTACGTATGTTAATTAAGATTTTTAACTTTTCAATTATATGACAACGTTTTATTGATTATAGAAAGGCTCATTTCCTTGACTCTACCTGAAACTTTACTATATCATTATATTCCACTGAACCTAACATCTCAAAAATCATAAGATGGGCCACTAAGAAAAAAATTGTCTAATAACTTCATGTTGCAATGCTTTCTTATCACATTTGCTTTAAACTGCATAATAATTTTAGATATTAATTTATGGAAAACAGATGTGTCTTAAAATCAATGAAATATGTATTTCTTGTCTGTCTTTTCCAACCAGAATATAAACTCAAGAGGAAGGTAGGGATTTTGTCTACATTAATCATCAATATATGCCCAGTGCCTAGAATAATGTCTGGCACATAATAAATATTCAGTAAATTTTTGCTCAGTTAATACAGGAAAAAACAATAGGTTCTATTTCTCTCACCTTTCTGTCTCTCTCCATGCCCAACTTTGGTGTAAAACAGCAGTTCTCAACTCTACTTACATACAGAATTATCTAGGGAGCTTTAGAAACAGACCAGTTCCTGGGTCCTATTCAGACTAATTAGATTAGAATTACTTGGAGCAAGACACAAACACAGTATGCTGTAAAAGCTGTCCAGGTGAATCTAATGCATGCTGAAAAGTTCAGAATCACTGATTCACGCTGCTCCATTAATGCAGCCTATACACATAGAGCGACCACATGTCTCTGCATTGCCATCTTCTCTGTAGCAAAGATCTGATCACTTGTTGGATGAGAAAATGTTTTTTAAAGGAAATCATTGATATTCCCTCAGAGTACAGATCCAATATGCTTTCCATAATACGTTGTTACAACTATCTCATTTGATCCTCAAACAAACAGGTGAGGAAGATACAGCAAATATGATCATTTCTAAAATTGAGAAGAATCTGGTTCTCAATCATTTGTTCAAGGGAAAAAGAAGGGTATACGCATTTTATCTTCTCTGTTTTATGATCTTAAGAAAATCAGAATAACAGTTCTAAACTATCATTTTATCTCTGTTTTCAAACAGCATTTCCTAATCAATGTGTTAACATTAGCAAAACACTGAGGAGAGATCTGATTAGTGTTAGCTGTTGTTCACTCAACAAATACTAAATATTGACAAGTTGGTTGAGTGCCTGCAATGTTCTAGCTGTTAATCTAAAGCAGGCTGAGTTTTCCCTGTAACTTCTACTCTGCCCCGGCAACCTGTAGCTTTTCTCACGTTCCTGTCTCACAACACCTTGGTGGCCTCCCTTTGCCTTCTTTGGTTCAAGCCATTGCTCTAGGTGTAGTCAACAGCACAAGTCTATTCACGCTGTCCCATTGTTTGAAAGACTGTTAATTTTCTTTTGAACTACAATGTCCTACTTTCTTCATGCTTCAGGCCATGATTTCTCTGCTCTTTCCTTCTGCTTGCTAGTTTTTAATCAGTGAGTTTGGGGCCACTGGAAAACAGATTGAAACATGCTAAGAATAATATCCAATTAACCATTGGAGAATTAAAACTTGAGAACTGGGGTCAATTTTGTTTTTTGTCTTTCCAGACAAAGCAAAGTCCGATATCTTTAATGTGCTAGAAACCATTTTTCCTGGAGGATGAAGAAAACCATTAAACTCTCGTTATCATTTTATAAAGTTGGAAACATTTGCTAGAATTATAAGAGGGATAGTTCCAGCAACAAGGAAATCTGCACTTAAATGACCTTATGCCCATAAACGAATGGGACTTACAATAAAACATTTTCCTGAAACAACTGTAAAAGACTCTTAGAATCAAGTCACCAGGATAAAAATGTAGGCGAAATAGGCAGACTGTTCTAATGCTCTTTAGGGACAGACCTAATTTCCTCCTGGGGTATTATAACATTATTAAAAAGTTAATAGGATATCAGCCATCCTTAGAAACCTTTAATCCCAAGGATTTATATTACACAATTAAAGTCCTCATTAAAGAATTTAACATCATCCATAGACATTTAAATTTATATAGAAACGGTAATTCCCTCCTTTGGTTTTTACATAGTTTCTTTTTAAACTTGAAATGAGGATGGGGATGTAGAATCCATGATTTCCAAGTACACATTTAATATTTATTTATTTTTGAGAGAGACGGAGACAGGATGTGAGTGGGTTAGGGGCAGAGAGAGAGGGAGGCACAGAATCTGAAGCAGGCTCCAGGCCCTGAGCTGTCAGCACAGAGCCCGACGCGGGGCTTGAACTCACGAGCCATAAGATCATGACCTGAGCTGAAGTCGGATGCTCAACCCACTGAGCCACCCAGGCGCCCCTCCAAGTACCCATTTAAAACTGACATTTCGAAAATATTGTTCTACCCAGACCCTCAACATGTTCCATACGTGTTTTTTGGAAGTCCCCTATATTAGTTTCTTCCTAAGCAAACGTTTACTACTACTCTAAAGGTTCCGAAATGATGTACAATAAGTTGGGTGGTCATACATCAATTTTTGCCTGGGAAAATCCTGGTTTAAGCCTTTGTTCTGCAATACATGTCAACAGCGCTCCCTTTCTCTCTCAGAAGTGTCTTAGTTTGGACAATAAATTATATGGGTACCCTAACAATTTTAGTTTAAAACGGTTTAACCTGTTTCACAAACTAACTTTACCATGGAAGCTGTTTAACATTTGTCAATCTCCTAGGAAATGATATTTTACAGTTTTCCTAATTAATACTTACGACAGTATCTGACATTAGTTTAATTTTGTAAAAATGTGCTCTTATCGTCTTTTCATAGGAAACATAAATATCACTTGCACAGGGCACCTGGGTGGCTCAGTCGGTTGAGCGTCCAACTTCAGCTCAGGTCATGATTCTTGCGGCTCGTGAGTTCAAACCCCACATCAGGTTCCCTGCTGTCAGTGCAGAGTCCACTTCAGATCCTCTGTCCCTTTCTCTCTGCCCCTCCCCTGCTTGTGCTCTCTCAAAAATGGATAAAAACTTAAAAACAAATCATTCGCAGGAAGTAGGAATGATAGAAGAAACTGTAGACACATTTAAACATACAGGAGAAGGATGCAACGTGCAACTTCTTTTCTAGGTTATGGACATTGCAAAATGGGACATCTGGTCTACCAGGCTCCAGTGGATCGTGGAACCAGGTCTATCACAGATTTCTCAACTCAGTTGCACCTTAACAAATACAATGGGGAGATTACAGCAGCAACCTATAGATTTTGTATACCCCTATCTTAATCACCTAAATTCACTTCCTCCTACCACTTACCATCTGTAAACTCCCTTGAATAACACTGGTCAATGCAAAAAAACAAAACAAAACAAAAACAAACAAAAAATAGAAACAAAAACAAAAACAAAAAACACTGCCAAATAGTCAATGGTAGAATTGCACTCACACAAGATTTGTGGTCACCCAGTCTCCATTCGATTTGCCTACTAGTCTTAGCTAGGCTGGGGAAAGAAAACATCAGAAGCAGGGTAATTTAACTGTTCTAGTGTGGTATATTTTTGTCTGTGGCAGTACATATCCCAGGAAGTGTATTTGGTCTGAGAGATGAATGGCAGCAGAAGATTCCTCTTTGGAGATAGGAACCTATGACCTAGATGTGCTCAAGGTGACTGTACTGTTTTGCTTGGACCAATGTTTCTTTTTGTGGGATGAAAGAGGGCAAGTACAGACTTCTGTCACAACCATTGTCCCAAGACATCTCAGTAGGAAACATTCAAACCCACATATATCAAAAACACACCAATAGAATTCAGATTGTTCAAGTAATTTAAGTTTTCCACCTGATTCACTTTCAACAGCAAGTTCAGCTCCAGAATGATTACGCTATCCCAGGAAAATCCACTCATTACATTAAAACAGACAAATTACTCCTGCTGAATAAGAAAATCAATTGCCATCTCAAATAAATTGTTTATAACTATCCAAGTTATCCAGTGTTCTCTGGAAACCATTTTCTGACGAGTATTTAGGTCCCCAAAAGACTTTAGAATATTGTCTCACATCATTCTTAAATGTTTATAGGCACCGGTTTTGTTTTTCTTTGTTTTTCTAATAGTAGCTAACACCTCTACAAAGTTTCCGGTGTCTGTGCATGGTTCTGAACACTTTTCAGGGATCTACTCATTTAATCCTCCTAACAGATATAAATATTACTGCCTCCATTTACAGATAAAGAAAGTGTGATGCAAAGAAGTTTACTGCCCTACCCGTGATTATGTCGCTAGTAGGCAGCAGTCTATCATGCCCTCACTTCCAAACTGCACCTTTCTTTACAGTAGAGTATGTCCTTATTTGAAAGCTTTTAAGGAAAAGTACTATGTCTTTCTTGTTTTCTTTTTTCCAACAAGCCATGCCCTACTTCATGTACTGCAAGTAATCAAGAGTAGATATGATAACTATTTTAGGCAATAGTAGTTATGTTTCAGATAAACAAAAGACCAATATGCTATGAAGAGGTGCTGGGGACATAGTAAATGTTCAGTAAATATTTATCGATTCTTTCCGATACAGTGTGTGAACATGAAGCCAACATTTCCTACAAATAGTATTATTAGATTATTTCCTAATTCTTTGCTCTGATAAAACTCAATGAAAATTTAACAACACACTTCCCAAGTAAAATTGTTTAACTGTCAGGTTAAGCACATGAATACCAAAAACATAGTCTGAGCCACTTTTTTAAACTATTCATTTTTTCCTTGCAATGGGTAAGGCACACTATTCGGTTGAACAGTGTCCCCTCCAAACTTCCCGTCCACTCCGATGCTCAGAACATGACCTTATTTGGAAAGAAGGTCATTGCAGGAGTAATTAGTTAAGACAAAGTTGTACTAGATTAGACTGGGTGTTAAATCCAACAGCGTATGTCTTTATAAGAAGGTGACGTGAAAACACAGAGGCAGAGACTTACAGGGAAAACACCAAGAGATGACAGAGATAGACGTGAGGGCGAGCAGCCACAGACTAAGAATCACCAAGGATTGCTGGAAACCGCCACAAGCCAGGAGAAAGGCCTGGAACGGACCGTCCCTCAAAATGTCCCTCAGCATAGAAGAGCCAACCCTGCCATACTTTGATTTTGGACTTCTAGCCTCCACAAGCGTGAGAGGATAGACTTCTACAGTGTTAAGCCACCCAGTTTGTGGTGATTTGTGATGCAGCTCTAGGTATTAGACACTAATGTCAAATTTTGGTCGTGGTTCCCTGGTAGGCAGAAATTTGCCGATGCCTCAATTCTTTTGACATTAGCAAGAAAAACTATTTTTATAATATCACTCCTTTCTGTTGTAAACATACTTGGTCTTAGTTTATAAAATGATCGATTTTCAAAGCAATATGTAAATATATAAGTTTCTGAATAAACTTAACCTCAGCCAGTTAATTATTTGTTGCTATATGGAGAGGTGAAACCAATACTCTATTTTCTCCATTTACGGTAACAATAGACCATACGGATAATGTATTAGGCTTCTCATATGGTACAATTAATTTGATAGAACGTTTAGTGAAAGACGAGTCAGACCTTCTCCCATGGTCTTTTTGAAATGATGACCTTTCCTTCTTGGTTGTTCATAAAAAAATACAATCGCTTTGAAAATAATTTCAAAAGCTACCATTAATCTACACATTAATTAAATGTTAAATTATTGAATAAATTTGGCAATTATTTTATTAAGTTGGCAAAAGAAAAAAATTGCTGAAGTCAGTTCTAACTCTATGGAGCCATTCATAATTATACAAAAACACTTGAACCATTTGTTTTATTTGCTCACATACATCCCTCCCTTTTTACCCCAAGAATATTTTCAGTTTGAACCAAGAGGGATGAAGAAACACTATTCATTTAGATTTTGCTTCTGATATCACTTGGCAAGTATATTAAAATGCTGAAAACACAACTCAAATATACTTAAAAACAATGACAACATTGATGGGAACCTAGAACAACTAATTTTTTTTTTAAATCAATGTCCTCGCTTTCTAAGAAATACCACTTTGGAGGCTAAGTGCATTTCCAAGCAACAGGGAGAAATATACGATTTTCAACTGGCACAAAAGTCATATTTACAGTTGGAATGTTTTTTTCAACTTTTACATTTGGGGTTTAAGTGTGTTTGCATCACTGGAAGGCTTACTTGCCGTCGGCATCACCTGTAGATTTAAAGCTATAGTGGAACTATATCCTGGGAGAAATAACAGAAAGATACAAGAGGAGAGTGTGAGTCGAAGGGCTGACTTAGTTCTTTATTCTAGCCATCGAAATATAAATGACACTTTATTAATTTTTCATATGAAGGCAAAGGCATGATTATAATTTCTAAGTGGAAAAAAGTATTGGAGAGGCAGTTTAATAATTGAATGATCCCCCCTCAAATTGTGGGCTGGGTAGCACATACAATGGTGTATTCCCTCTTAGTTCATCAGT
Source organism: Herpailurus yagouaroundi (assembly GCF_014898765.1). NCBI lineage: Eukaryota > Metazoa > Chordata > Mammalia > Carnivora > Felidae > Herpailurus > Herpailurus yagouaroundi. The sequence continues at coordinate 61,497,129 of NW_024412400.1, forward strand.
TCTACACGTGGATGAGGCTCCTGAGTTACCTCTTCATTAAAACAAATTGGATGCTTATATTGAGCTCTCTGATACACATAAAATTAATGCTGTATTTTGAGGCTTTCATAAAATATATTTAATTATAATTACTGTCTATCTGAACTGGCTATCTGAAGTGGCTGAGTGTTTTATATTAAATGAAGACACTCTATAGAACATACACAGTATATAAAAATCCATACTGATATCTAGCCATTGCTTTCCTAAGCTATCTAAAAAGAAAAGGTATAACATTAAGACTCCTTCTAGAAGCCAGTTCCCGGCGTAGTGTCAACTGTCTTGTTTGTTACTCTTAGGATATAAAATTAAAACAAAACCAAAAAAAAGTAGGCCAGAAAACCATGGGATGTTGGCCAGGGGCCAGCTGGTCCTTTGCAGTGAATCTTGACTCACAAAACCTTGGCTTTATCACACTGCTAGTGAAAGAATATATGGTGGATGGTGTGTTCCCCCTTTTACAGGGAGCACACATGGATTCAAGAGCTGAGAACAGACCACAGGGAAATGCCAAAAGGATTAAAGCCCACATATGTCTCCGTAGTGCTATATGCATAGGCACAGTATTTATTAATTCAGCTGTCAGCCCTCAAAAACCAAGAGTATTTATAGATGTGGAGCCGAAAGAGGGAAAAGCAGAGAAAAAAAATTGGAATCATGGTCTCCACCCCATTAGCCTTGACCGTACCTGTGTGCCCTTCTATAGCTCTGAGATAATGGAGGCCAAGACGCTATGAAGACCGAAGACAGAAGAGGCTCCCAGGGGCTCTTAAAACTCATTCCAAAGCAGAGGTACAGAATAGAATCACTAAACCATTTAAGAAGTCAGAGTTAGCAATCCACCAGGATGGAAGTAACTACTCCTAGAGTTTGCAAAGGGTCATAATCTTTGAACTGTAACACAAAATATTTTCATTACTTTACTCACAGCTGAAGACAAACAAGGTGGGCAGGCTCTTGGCGAACGGTGCTCTCTTCCCCCAGTCTCAAGGCCGCCAACATCCTCTGAGCATCTGATTCATCATCCAGCAGCATCCCAAAAACCCAAACCCCCAGGATTCAGTGATGCACATTTTAGTTACCTGAGATTCTGTGCAGGTGGATAAGCTTCTTCCTCCAGAATCCTCTGCCAAACCATTCATTTCTCTTTGAGAACTCCTAAGTCTTCAAGTCCTGGTGTTAAGGCATTTCAAGTATTAGTAAGCTGGTTAGCGCAAAAAGGAGAAAGCCACAACAAGAAGGAAGAGTACCTGGTGTGGCGCACTGAAGTTACAGTACCCCTGTGAGATGTTGTACAGGTAAGACTCAGGGAGGTCAGGAAGAGGTTTGTTCCCAGGACGTTCACCTAGAGATGCCCCTGCCCGAGGCTGTCCTGTGGTGGAACCGGATGGTAGTAGGCAAAAGTCACAACTTTACTGTGTAGGTACACATTGAATTCAAATGCATTTTCAAAGTGAGAAGCCAAGGTTTCACTTTGCAGTTCCCTCCTGCGCGCCTCCAAGCAGAATAAATCTATCATTTTCAGGTTCCACACTGACGTTTCTTCCCTTTCCAAGTGTATGTCATGGCTGATTTTCCTCGCCATCCAGCTTCATTCTTATTAACACGTATTGTTCTCTTTAGCCACCTTTGTCATTTTGTTGCACTTCAAATACCATATTTCACCTGCTGTTGGAGGCAGTCATCGAGAGGCTGTGACCACAGTTGACCCTCCAGCTGGACCCAGGCAGTCAGAGGCTCCTCACCCTGCTCCTGCCCTCGGAATGGTCCTTCCGCCCACGGTTCCCACAGCCGGAACCGTTTGCAAGAACGCCGCATGGAGATAGTGATGTGTTGTTGAGCACACCTGGATCGTGTGAGTCACTGAGCCCAGTTAAGGCTTCTACGTACACCTTTTAAACTTGGCGGTTAGGTGTGGAGGCTTTCTCCTCCCGGCAGCGCCTAAGACAAGCCTCCTGTGTAAGTTCCCATGCTTATCAAACCTGCCACCTGCCAACATGGCCTGCCCCTTTCTTCCATCTCTCCCAGCCCTCCCCATAAGGGGGCCAGTTTCAAATTTCTCTGGGGGAACTCCCAAGGTTGCCAACCAACACCTGATTTTCTCTCAGGATCAGCAGGCTTTTCAATAGCTTTTGCAATCTAAAAGCCAGGTTGGAGATTTTTTAAATATACTGAACTACCCTAACTGTACCATGAAGTTTGCAAGGTCATTATGTTTTTCCTCCATGTCTTAGAAAAGTTTCTGGTCTTGGCTTGAATAGACCCTGGGCTAAACAGCACACGCTCATAAATTAGAACAGCTGTCCACATTGTGAACAAATAGCAGGGCTGGCTTCTATGACACAACACCCCTTCCCTGCCCCAAATAGCAGAAACCAGAGGCTGAACCAAGGAGCTTCTTTGCCTTTGATTTACTTCCTGGTACTTGCGTTTTGCACGATTTCTATGTCTGTACATATGGTGCATGTTTCCAATCTCTAAAGTTTTAGGAAGTGCCGTAGTGAATATTTGAATATACTTTGCTTAGTTTCCTAGGTCCTCAAATGCCCTGGGGTGCCTTGGAGGCGAGTTAATGGTGAGGAATTCAACCAGGCTGTTTGGCCATTCCCTTCTACTGAGACTCTGCACAACTTTTGCCTTAGCTAGGATAATCATCTCATTTTCCCTCATATACTACTAGTTTTCCATAAGGCAAATCCATAAAAGTGAGACGTTCCTGGTTATTTTATTTTTATCTATTTTAATTATTTGTTTTAAATGTTTATTTATTTTTGAGAGAGAGAGAGAGAACACAAATGGGGGAGAGGCAGAGAAAGGGGGAGACAGCATGTCTTGCAGCACGTGCAAGGAGCACGAGGAGGGGCTCAAACCCATGAACCTTGAGATAATGACCTGAGCCGAGACCAAGAGTGGGATGTTTAACCAACTGAGATACCCAAGCACCTCATTCCTGGTTATTTTAGTTTATTTACTTTGAGAGAGAGAGAGAGAGAGAGAGAGAGAGAGAGAGAGAATGAGGGGGAGATGGAAAGGGGGGCTGGCTGGAGACAGAGAATCCGAAATGGGCTCTGTGCTGACAGCAGAGAGCCTGATGTGGGGCTTGAACTCATGAATGGCATGATCATGACCTGAGCTGAAGTCAGATGCTTAACTGACTAAGCCACCCAGGTGCCCCATTTCCTGGTTACTTTAAAGTAAGGATGTGGACGGGGCAGATCAGTTCGTATTAACTACTCAGTCCTCTCTGGCCAGAACATCTGGTTAACTTAACTTAGTTTTCTGCTTCCAGCCAGAGTGTCCTGAATCATTGGAGATTAAAGAATGTATACTGTTTTTAAGATTTTTGAATATTTTATACATTGAAAGCTCTGATAAGTCCTAGTTACCACATATCATGATTAAAGAAAAACAACAACACGGTCAGATAAAGACAAATACCACAGGACTTCACTTTTTTTTTTTAAACAAATCATTATATCTCAACACTTCTAATTTTTTTAATGTTCTCTTTTTATTTTTGAGAGAGAGAGAGAGAGAGAGAGAGAGAGAGAAGGGCAAAGAGAAAGGGAGACAGAGGATCTGAAGCAGGCTCGAGCTATGAGTACAGAGCCCAATGCGGGGCTTGAACTCGTGAAGAGTGAGACCATGACCTGAGCTGAAGTCAGATGCTTAACCAACTGAGCCACCCAGGAGCCCCTGTTTTCACTTATGTGTAGAAGTAAACTAAATAAATGAATGAAGAAAAAAAGAACGAAACCAAAAAAGAGACTCTTAATTATAGAGAACACGCGGATGGTTTGTTCCCTCTACCAGAGGGAGGGAGGTGGGAGATGGGTGCAACAGGTGATGGGGACTAGAGAGGACACTTATCATGACGAGCACTGAGTAATGTAGGGACTGGTGGAATCACCATATTGTACACCTGAAGCCAATATAGCACTATGTTAACTATAGTGGAATTAAAGTAAAAATAATAAAAAAGAATTTAAAACGCAAGACAAAAAAAATCGATTTTCAATATAAAACAACGACCATAAATTTAGGTTTAGTCTTCTGGCCTCCAAGCTAAGAAATAGGTCAGGGCTTCCATGCCCAGTCTCTTTCTCATTGAGTCTTAAATGTAAAGGAAGGGAGGAGAAACTTAGCAATCGGGTGCGCAGATGAGGATTAGTGGTCCCAACCTCAACCTGAAGGCTGCAATTCTTCCCATTTTACAAGTGGGCAAGTGGAGGTGCACGAAGGTCAAGAAACCTGCCTGACTTCAGAAAGCCAGAGAGTGGTGCAGCCAGGGGTCACATTCCCATCTGCTTCCCTCCCACATGGCAGGCAGAAGCGCAGACACATGGTTATATTCTCCCAGAGTATTTTAGCTGTGATTTTCTCACCGTTAATGCATCATGCCAGCAAGACACTGAGTCGTGACTAACACTGCCATGAAATAGCATAAGATAGAAAAGGCATGAGCTGTTTCTTGAAACTTTTATTTCATTGGTATAACACACATATCCATGCACACTGTTTTGTGATATAAAATGTATTTATTTCTTCCTATGATCCTACTCAGAAATGAAACTAATTAAACTGCCAAACTACTCTCCTTTTGGGATTCTTTGTTATTCCATAAAAACCACAGTTTATGGGTTTGAGACACAGGGTTTTGAGACAAAGCAATTGCATTATGAATTTTTTCTCCAAGAGCAGAGATTAATAGAACTATTGACTCATGCAGTTTCCCTACTGCAATGTTCTGAAATTCCCCAGTGTGAATCTGGGAAAGACAGCTATATCTCACTATTATAGTATTTTTAATTTACTTTAAAATACTTCAGCATAGACAATGTGGTGTGCTCATATAAGTGGATATGTGCATACGGGGGGTAAGGGAGGCTGGTTAATGTAGGAAGTTCACACTGGTGGTGGCCTAACAATGAATACATGTCCCAAAGTTGGTAGACCATCCCTTGAAGGAGTCTAATCCAGTGACTTCCAAGGCTGGCTGTACATTAGAATCATCTTAGGTATTTATTTATTTATTTATTTGAGAGAGAGAGAGAGAGAGAGAGCACAACTGGGGGAAGGGCAGAGGGAAAGGGAGAGAGAGAACCCTAAGCAGGCTCCATGCCTAGCACAGATATCGATATCATAACCATGAGATCATGACCTGAGCTGAAATCAAGAGTTGGATGCTTAACCAACCAACTGAGCCACCCAAGCACCCCCATCTGAGGCTTTTAAAAAGAATTTAATAGTTACAATATGGATGTCAAAAAAAATTTTTTTTTGCATTTATTCATTTTTGAGAGACAGAGAGAGACAGAGCACAAGTGGGGGAGGGGCAGAGAGAGAAGGAGACACAGAATCCGAAGTAGGCTCCAGGCTCTGAGCTGTCAGCACAGAGCCCGACGCGGGGCTTGAACTCACAAACTGCGAGATCATGACCTGAGCCAAAGTTGGACGCTTAACTGACTGAGCCACCCAGGCGCCCCTTATTTTTAAAATTAAACAGTAAGATTGACTTTTTCTTTTGCACAATATTCATACCTGTGCAGATTTGCATAACACTCTCACAGTCAGAATATAGAAGAGTTTCACCACCCAGACTACCCCTTTAGGGTTGTATCTCCCGGCCACCCTATCCCCTGATAATCCGGGCTTGTTAAGAAGTTTTTGAAAAGACCAATGCCCAGGCTCTGCCCTCAGAGTTTCTGGTTTCATTAGACTGAGGTCAGGGCGGGACTCTTTTTTTTTAAGTTTCTTTGGTGGCTCTAATATGCATCCAGGGCTGAGAAATAGGTGATCTCATTAGGGCCTACACTCCAGAGGCTGCTGTCACACGATCTTTTACTCTCTTCACTCAAATCAACACTGTTATGTTAGATAGTACTGTGGGTATTAAACACATTTTTTTTTTCATTCTAGAAGTGAATGAATGCTATTCAGAACAGGTGGGTGAGCTGGGGGAAGTCTTGTACAGGTACTGACCCTCCTGCCGCCCAAAGACATGCAGGAAGACATGGGACTCTTAAGGGAAAACTGTCAGGTACAGGATCTGGTTGGAAACTTAGCTGAATTCTGTGCCTCTGAAATTATAGGATCTGTCCTGAGCAAATCTTTCATGCCCTATGCCTGTCTAGAATGCCTTAAAGGATAGGGATCTGTGTCTTTATGGAGACTTAGGGAAAGCTTAATATCTCTTTCTGCTTGCCCATAAATATTTGCTTTGCAGATTTGCTCTGAGACTGGTTGTATTGTAATTTATCATCTGGTAGGGAGATGTTGGGGAAGGAGCATTACTCTTTCCTACTTTTAGCTTAATCTTAATCTTAGCTATACTTTAGAAACACCTGGAAATTTAAACACCAGGGAATTTTAAAATCCTGGTGCCCAGACTCCAACCTGGTGCAGGTATTTCAGAATCTCTGGAAATGGAGCCCAGGTATCACTACTTTAGAAATTCTTCCCAATGTTTATAGCAGGGCTTTCAACAATAGCCAAAGTATGGAAATAGCCCAAATGTCCATCAACTGATGAATGGATATAGAAGATGTGGTATATATATATACATAATGGAATACTACTTGGCAATGAAAAAGAATGAAATCTTGCCATTTGCAAAAACATGGATGGAACTGGAGGGTATTATGCTAAGAAAAATAAGTCAGAGAAAGACAGATATTATATTATTTCACTCATATGTGGAATTTGAGAAACTTAACAAATGACCATAGGGAAAGGGAAGGAAAAATAAGATACAAATAGAGAGGGAGGTAAACTATAAGGGACTCTTAAATGCAGAGAACAAACTAAGGGTTGATGGAAGTGGGGGTTGGGAGGTAGTAAAAATGGGTGATGGGCATTGAGAAGGGCACTTGTTGGGATGAGAGTACTAGGTGTTTACCTAAGTGATGAATCACGGGAATCTAACCCTGAAGCCAAGACTATGCTGTATATTAGCTAACTTGACAATAAATTAAAAAAAAGAAAAAAAAAAAGAAATTCTTCAGGTATGAATCCAAGTTGAGTAATACTATGTTAGAGGCTACTAATATCTGCCAAAAAGAGCCTAATAATTTGAACAAATTAATTGAGTTAAATTTATTTTACTCATTAAGTAGATCTTTCTCTTCTGTCACCAATGCATCTAGACTTGGCTTCCAGCAAAGCAGCTGGCTAGATGCCCAGTCTCACCATGCAGCTGCGCATCATCTTTACCATTGGCCTCCCTACTTTGAGTCATAAACACTTCTTGGAAGATGCATTAGTTATCTACCGCTGTGCAACAAAATCTAAAAGTAAGTAAACATTTATTATCTCAAGTTTGTGGGGCCAGGGATCGGGGAGTGACTTGTCTGGGTGGTTCTGGTTCAGGGTTTCTAATGAGGTTACAATCAACTTGTAGTCTGATGGCCAGAAGGGGGCTGGAGGGTCTGTTCCAAACTCCCTCCAGTAGCTGGGGGCAGGAGGCCTCAGTTACTTATTGGCTGCTGGCTGCCTAGAGGCCTCAATTTCTTGCCATACAGATGTAGGTCTCAACATTAAGCTGTTCCGACATCCTCATGACATGGTAGCTGGCTTCCAAGAGAGAATATGGAGGGTGCTGCATTGTCTTTGTGACTTAATCTCTGTGTCGCACACTATCATTTCACTTCAGTTTTATTTGTTAGAAGCCGGTGACTATGTCTAGCCCATGCTCAAGGGAAGGGGAACTAGATTCCACCTCTTAAATGGATTAAAGATTTTGTGGATAAATTTTAAAACCACCACAGGAGGTAATTGGCCAGGGCTATGGGAATATAAAATGTGCTTGAATTGACTTTGTGGAAAAAAAGTCTAATTCCACTAGGATGCACAAACTTAACAGGAATCAGAACACCTGCAGAACCCCCCAAAACTCTTGGAGTTGAGATCACAAATTTGATTGCCATTAATGTATTAATGGTAATTGGTTTTAATTCCTTAGGTCTTCGAAGCAGAAAGAACACACCAGACCAAAAGAAGTCATCTCCTCTTGCTCAAACCCATGTTTTCCAATGGCTCAGTTCTTAAAAAGGCATGTACCGAGGCGCCTGGGTGGCGCAGTCGGTTAAGCGTCCGACTTCAGCCAGGTCACGATCTCGCGGTCCGTGAGTTCGAGCCCCACGTCAGGCTCTGGGCTGATGGCTCAGAGCCTGGAGCCTGTTTCTGATTCTGTGTCTCCCTCTCTCTCTGCCCCTCCCCCGTTCATGCTCTGTCTCTCTCTGTCCCAAAAATAAATAAACGTTGAAAAAAAAAAAAAAAGGCATGTACCTTATAGGGAATTCTGTGTATGTGTTAACAGACAAACAGAAATGACATTTAATTTCAAGCTCCATTAGTAGCATATAGGGAATGGTAAGAACAAGGTCAGCCAAGATAGTCAAGGACAAAAGTATTTCATTTCCAATCACTGAAAATAGTGCACAAATGAAGCAGCTGAGATAATGTTGAGTGCTTGCCAACTTCAAATAGAAGGGATTATAGGAAAGAAATAGAAAGCCTTGTGATACCCGAAGATCTCAACATGCTCTATTTTCGGTTGAAATCATTGTTTTTACAGCAGGCCTTTAGATCATATATAACAGGTGTCTACAATTTGCAGGCCAATTCTGGCGTGCTTTCTGTTTATGTAAATAAAGTTTTATTGGAACACAGCTATAGTCATTCCTTTATGTATTGTCTCTGGCTACTTTTGTAGCACAATGGCAGAGGTGAATAGTTTCGAAAGAGGCTCTATGGCCCACAAGGACTAAAAGATTTACTATCTGGCCCTCTTGCCGATCTTTGGTATAGACTAAAGAAAGAGGATATATGAGTATTCTTAACTTCATTAAAATAATCCCAAAGCTTTCAACACAGATTCTCTGGGCCTTAAAGACAGACCCAAGAGAAAACAGGATGATCAAGAGATTGGCAAAAAGCGGGTCATTATTTATTAAAACTTGCCACCTTAGGGCAATGTGACTAAAAGTGAAGGCCAAGTATCTCCTCTCATCCTAATCTTGTTCTTCCCCATAAAAAAAAAAAACATAATGCTTAAGTCAGTATTCTTTAGGTTGTGATTGAAAAGAACCTCAAACCTGCTGAAGTAAAAAAAAAAAAGGGGGGGGGGGGTGGGAGGGAAATCAAAGGAAGTCAGAACCTGGGAATTTGAACACCATTCTCTTTATCATTCTGTATCTATCTCTCTTCCTTCTTCACTTTTCTTCTTCCTCTCTTATATTCCCAGTTCTGTCCCTCTTTCTGTATTGGCTTCATTTCTCTCTGCTACAACTGGGTATTCTCCACATCACAGGGAGTACGACCCCTGGAAGCTCCAGATGTACACTTCAGAGCAGCCAGAGAACAGTTCTCTGATCTGGCCTCATACAGAAATCCCAGAAGATGGAGCACAATGGTTGGTTTGGGGCCCAATTCTGTGGTTACAGGACTAGGCCTTTCTACAGATGAAGGGCAGAAGAGAAATGGTGTGCAGACAAAAGGACAACCAGTGGACAAACACATGGTCCACTGCACCACACCGACTGGCCCTCCCCCAGCAGTCAGTCACAAGACCCAGGGACATTCTAAGATAATACTGCATTTTTCTTTGGCTTAGGTAGGGCTCTTATAAATCATAACTGATTAGTGTATTCTGACTTAAAAACCTCTCTAGATGTCATAACTCCACCAACCCATTTCTTAAGAAATTCTTTATTCCTTATGCTACAGTTGATGCTTCTAAGAAGATAGACATAAAACATTACATCTTCCTTTGACCTTATGTCTTTCCCTGGTCAAATAATTCTCATCTCTTGGTTCCTCCTCAAGACCCTATGGCTTGGTTCCTCCTCAAGACCCTATGGCTGGTCATTTAAAAAATTTTTGACTCCCACCAGAATTGTTTTTGCAAAATTTAAAACACGCCTTCTTAATATGTGAAACCCAGAATGTGGCACTGGATAGTAATCCATCCAACTCTGGCTGTATTTGCAATTAACATTGGAATCAGATTCATCTGGGAAGGATTCCTAGTTCTGCCACCTATTCATTGTATGATCTTGAAGTAGTCAATATTCTCAGATGAGGACTAGAAGATATTCATCTAGTAAATATTTACTGGAAGTATCAGTGTTTGGGTTGTGACAATAAACAAGAAAAATAAGGTCTCCACCCTCATAGAACATTTATGCCAAGAAGAGTATAGTCAAGCTTATTCCCATGTCTGTTTCCATAGGCTGTGGATATCGGATATGGAATGCAGGATGTTATAGAAGGACATGGAAAGGTATACGATCTAGCAGGGTAGGGGGTGAGTGGGAGGTAGACCCTTCCCAGGGGAATTGGTATCTAAGGGGATACCTAAATCAATGAGCCAGGCAAAGGAGAAGAGAGTAAAGAGGGATTGGACAGTGGTTCTGGGGAGAGTAGGTAGTAAATGTACCATGATGCAAGAGAGCATGATGATTTAAAGGAACTGAATATTAAGTATTAGTCAAGAATATTCAGATGACAAGTGACAGAAATCCATTTTCAACTAGCTCAAATGAAAAAAGTAAGATTTATTTGCTCATTAATCAACCCCTGGGTAGACTTGGCTGGCATCAGGAATGGCAAGATATAAGGACTGCAAAGTTGCCACAACTCTCTTCACTTCCGCCTGTGCAGAAGCTGTTTGCTTACTTTTGTGGGTTATGTTTGTTCTCTACTTCTGCAGACTATTTTCTCCGTACAACTGAGAAAATGGACACCAGCTATCCTGAATTAAGGACACAGTAGCTTTGGCATTGGTCGAGGGGTTACGAAGACATTAGGAGAGGGATGTGCTTGACAAAGAGGAGCCACATTTATTATGATTCAGTATTAGAATGTAAATTACAAAGTTGGAGAGGGAAGATGGGGCCAGATTATGATGATGTAGGTTATACTTAAGAGTTTGGAATTTTCTCTGTGTGGAATAGCAATTTGTTGAATAATTTTATAGTGGGGGAGTGTTAATGTTATCTTTTGAAAGATCACACTGTCACAGATTTTAGGGATTGGTGGGGGAGAGCAAATGAGAGAAGTTAAAGGACTGTTGTTAATAGTCCAGGTAAAAGGGAACAGTGGCCTGAACCAGGATAGTAGGAATGGGGAAAAAAATGGGCAAATTTAAAGATATTTTGGTAGCCTCTGGAGGGAGTGAAGACAGAATCAAGGACAAACTTTATTTCTGTTTTGAGAAGCTTAGTGGAGATATTGAAACTAAAAGTAGGTGTTAGGAGGGGAGAGAAAAAGACAAATTTAGCTTTGAAAATTATAAATTTGAGGTAGAACAGGTCATAGAAAGTGAGGCTGAAGAAATGGATCAGGAGACACGTGTCTAAGGCGTGGACAGAGAGAGGGCTATAGAGGAAAGACCTCCAGGACAAAAGCTGAAGAACACTAATATTTAAAGGCAGGATGAGAAGAGAATCCCGCAAAGATTGAGAAAAAGTAGCCAGGATGGTAAGAAGAAGAAAAAAAAAAAAACCTAGGAAGAGATAGTACAACAGAAGACAAAAGAGGATTCAAGAACAGAAAATGACTTGTTTTAAATTTTTTACATGCCCTAGTATGGATGTACCACAATGTAATAAGAGAACTGAGAACTCACTGTTATCAAAGTGATTACATACTGAGAAACAGAGCTTACAGGGGAAATATATAGTAACTGTAGAGAACTAGATATTGAAACAAGGATATCACTAGGTGGCTTCAGAAAAAAAGAACTGAATGGGTGCTCACACAGAAAACACCAGCCACACACACACACTAGTTAGTAAACAAGGGGTCAGTCCTTCAGGAAGGTTATGAGGAAGTCCTTCAGGAAGGTTTATAACTGAGAACTCAGTTAAACAGTGTCAAATGCTCCAGGAGGACAAAGTTCTTCAGTTGTGAGAAGGGGATTCCATGAAACTTAAAGGATCACTGTGGGGATAACGTGGAACCTATTCACATACTTCCTGTATTATGAAGGCATTCAGTACATGTCAATAATTTTCCTTTATGAAAGTGAGTCACTGTGACCTACCTGTGGTTCACATTATACTCTTATTCCAGGATCTTTTAAGATCATTCTTACAAGTATGTAGTCATTACACTTGTACTTATGTAGCTTTTTTGTGTTCCACTGTACTTGTCCCTAATAAAGGTGCCTTCCCCCACCCTTCTGATTATGTCACTGAGACCAAATCCTTTGATTTTTTGGTTGTGCCAAAAGTCACAGAATAATTGGCGAGATAAATACAAGTGACCCTGTATTTCTGTTCATCTCATTAATGTAGATCAATTCTGGCTGATTAGTTCTCTTCCAACCACTAGTTAGAATGACTACAACTTGGTGCCAAATGGAGGAGAATGGTTTGTGATGGTTGCTTCTGGGGTGGGGGGCGGAGGGAAGATTTAACAGGTTTTTTGTTTTGCGTGTGCTCACATGACAACATCTTAGGTTTCTGTACCTATTTATTTTTTCTTCACCAAAACTAGCTCAAATAAAATAACAATTCTTAGCTCTTTCTTTAGGAAAGGGGAGAAAAAAATTAAGTACCAATCCAATTAGAGAAAGAGATAAAGAAAGTAGGTAAAGGTTGGAAAGGCATTTTAGAATTCATTAATATATACTGGCAACCTCCTAAAATTTTTCCTTTTACAAAAAGGAGCTGAAGAATAAGATCAGAAACTAATAAGAAATCACAGACTTTTAAAAGATTTACCACTTGCTTTTCATAGCTTTATTGACTATTACCAAGTTTCAATATGGTTCAAATAATTAAATACTGCAACTGGGACATTAAAAATACAAACTAATTTACCAAAATAATTGTATTCTGAATATTATGTACAATATTATACATTTTACATTACATAAAGGGTTTTTATACATAAAGGTAAAATTTGATCTATGATTATTGAAAATCCAAAATACATTTGAACAAAACATTCCTATGCATACACACACAATCACTCCGCTGGGATAATCAGAACCATACATGAGTGCGGTTATTAAAAAATAACATCGCATTCATACAACAATGGTAGAAATTGAAATTTGCCTTTATTAATTTGAGAGTATTATTATAAAACCACACACATATGGGTTATATAACCTAATTCTATATATTTAAAAAATCTTTATATAGAGAGACAAATATGTCTCTACCCCGAAATATATTTTTGATTTTTAAATTTTTATTTTAAGGACTTTTGTAATTCATAGCCCAATCCCAGCAAATGGAAAAATCATGAGGGTCTATCATATTACCATGTGTATTTCACTGAATACTTTTCGAAGAATAGCCCTAATTCAACTGTATAATTTGGAATGCCTTCATGTTCATTCCTGTTATCAAAGTGATTACATACTGAGAAACAGAGCTTACAGGGGAAATATATAGTACTGTAGAGAACTGGATATTGAAACAAGGATATCACTAGGTGACTTCAGAAAAAAAGAACTGAATGGGTGCTCACATAGAAAACACCAGCCACACACACTAGTTAGTAAACAAGGTGTCAGTCCTTCAGGAAGGTTAATGCACTGATGTGCCCTACCTTGTTTGAATACTGGAGTGTCAAAGTCCAGAATACTGTCGTGTGGGTTTTAGTACCATCTCATTTAAAAACCTAATTCCTTTCAAGAAGAGCTGTGATTTTAAGTAAAGCCAAACATTTTTCTAACAGATACAAAAATTCTGAAAAACAATGTCTTTATAGCCAAAATGCCTTTCCAATCGTATGTCACTCTGTACATGGATCTTCTTGCAGAGACAGACAGATGGGTAAAAATTCCATCAGAACTATACCTCACAAGAACCTCAGAAAGGCAGCAGTTAATAAACTGGCCATTCTCCTTAAAGGATCTGCAGCCTTCTGCAGTATTGCCTATTTGAAATCCTGTATTTTATTAAAGGCAAACAACAGAACAGCTGGAAACTAGAAGACAGAAAAGTAACAAGCTGAAATATACAAAATCGGTGCCCTTTCCAACATCACCTAATCTATGAAAAATGAGATTCAAAGGCCAAGGTTTGCTTTATTCTTTCTCTTCTTGCCCATGTTTAGCTTGAATATAAAAGAAGCTCTAACCTAGGTTATCAAAATATATTCATATAAATGTATGAGCATTTCTAATACAAAAGTTAAAAAAAAGTCTAAATTCTTAATTTTTGTAATTAAATATCCTAGAGTTCAGTAGGCAGATTTATGTCTGAGCAGCCTGAAAAGAATCCGTTGGCTGAGCACTGTCGGTGAGGTCGGGCACCATTACATTTCAGCTCTTCGCCGGGATTTCTCTGCAACAGCAGCCCCGTCCTCTTCCTCTTCTTCCTCCTCCTCATAGGGTTCCTCTCGGCCTTTGGGGTGGTTGTCGTCTCGAACTTCTTGCTCTTCACCATCATTGTTTTTTTCATCGGCCTTAAAGGTAAAAAAGAAAGGGAAAAGTAAGAGGGCATAGAGTTAGTGATATAAATAATTCCCTCTTTAAAGAAAAAAAAGGCATGAAGTTATTCACTTTGAGAGAAAAGACTGAATAAAAATGGTCCAACAGGCCACAGTGCGGTCTTCCCTAATCCTCATACCATCACAGACTTTCAGACGTACACAGTGGTATCTACACAAGCAGCCATTCACATCTCCTACGTACGCGCACATGCACGGGGCCGAAATATATGTCCCACACTCACGTTTTCATCGTTTTCACCATAGGTCTCTTCAGCGTTATGCTCTAATTCCCTCTTTTTCTCTTCAGTCAAATCTTCCTGAACCTGAGAGAAACCAGAGACACTAGGTGACACTTTTTATACTTTCAATAGTTTGATTTCCAAAAAGTTCATTTAAAGTAGTAGAAACAAAATCAAGCTAAAGATGAATTTGAAAAAGGACAGAAGCCAAGAAGACTTGACTTGTCTATTAGCTATGAAGAGATGTACAACACACGTCCTACAAAGAAATCAACGCGATTGATTCAGAGCCTAGGACTTTTGTGTGTGAATTTCCAGTTTCTCTGAATAAGCATTAAACTTCCAAGATTAACACTTGAAGAAATTCAGCTTATGAAATTAAAAGTTCCCCTTTTCCAAATGGGAGAACTGCAGAAGTCTGAAGGCTCTGACGGAATGTAACCTCTACAAAGACAGACACCATGTCTTACTCAACTGTCTTCAATACCAAGATGTATACCTGGCACACAGCAATTGCTTAATAAATACTGGTGAATGAATGAGTCAATGAATAAGAGAATCAAAGCAGCAAATGCCTGCTCTGTAAAGGCACAGAGAAGAGACACCATTACCTGTATACAATGTAGTAGAAAACAGAGAAAATGTGTATGTACAATTCTTAATTAAGAAAAAGTTCTCTGGCTAAAATATCTAGAGCTCAGAACACAATCATTTCCATTTCTTCATGAAATAGTTACTAAACTGCCTCAAATCCCTACATCTCTTCGATGGTCTAACATCACATGTCTGTTTTAAGTAGTTTTCTGTCATGTGCACTATTCCTAGTATGTGTCATTCATCCCAATTATTTTTTTCAAAATGCAAATCAAAGAAAGTATCCAAACATCTTTGCTAAATAATCTCCATTTAATGGTTACACTGCACAAAAAATGCAAGGTAAAACATTTTCTAACTTAAGTATTTTGACAACCTTACGTATGCCAAAAGATTTAAGTCAGCTGAGTATCAAAAAATTGCTGACCATCAGTTAAGTATCATGTACTGGGACGAAAAGCAAACCTGCCTTGTCCTAGGACAGTGGTATAAGAGTTAAGTCCTCCGGAATCACGCACAGAATTACCAGGTTCTGGGGGCCGGGGGAGTTAAAAATCCCACAAATGCGCAAAGGAGGGCAAGTATGCAGGCGTTACAATTAAAGAGGAACAAATTAAGGGCTGCCTCTTAAGTGTCCATCTGAGGTATGACAGGGATGAGTCACAACCCACCCCACAAGCTTTGAAGGGAACCTGGCTTAAGAGCCTACAAACATGACCCTTCAAAGATGCCCGAGACAGAGCCCAGCTTTCGTGAATCTCTTCTAATCAGCCCAACATCGGCCAGACTCACAGGCCCTAAAGTACGATGGCACGAAAGAAGTACATTCTGGACACAGAGGCATAGAGCAGGGTTTTTGTATTCACACGTTCCGGTGGCGCAAGCTAAAGAGAAAACACCCTAGTTTCACCTGCAAGCTCTATCAGTGGTCCATGACATCTCCTCTGCCCTTAGTCACAGAGTCTCGTGACGACGTTCCCCAGGGTGCTGGGATGAAAACACCGAACCACTTATTTGACACTACATATACTACGGTCTCACTCACTGAAACATCATTAAACTGCCAAAGTGTCCCGATCAATTTCAGGAAACAAAGACACGTCTTTTAGAGCATTATCAAGGAAAACATACTAGTGAACACTAAATTTGGTTTAGCTGGGATTGAGAAGGAACTGCCTTGAAACTGCAACATGGTGGAAAGAACATATAAATCAAGGTCGACAAACTTTTTTTTTTTTGTAAAGGGCCAGATACAGTACATATTCAGGCTTTCTCAGCCGTAAAGTCTCTGGAGCGGCTCCTCAACTCCACCCCTGTGGTGCTGAAGCAGCCTCGCACAGTACGCGAACAAAAAGGAATGGACGTGTTCCAGTAAGACTTGACTTACGAAACAGACTGAGGCCTGTAGTTTGCCAAACCCTAACATAGGCTGCGGAGTCAGACAGACCTGGATTAAAACCTTCATTAAAACTGGCTCCAAAGTGCTGGCTGCATAAAAATAAGGTCACTTGTTTTTACTATGAAAATTCGCAAGCACACACAAATAAAACATAATTCAAAGAACTCCTTACCGCCAGCACCAAGGTCCAAAAGTTATCTCAACGTTGCTGCCCTTGCATCACCTATCGCTGTTCTTTATTTTTGTTGATGAAGGGTTCTTAAAATTTCTAGACATCATTATTCATCATAATTTTATCACATTTTACATCACCGTAATTTCGCCCCTATCCATCTCAGTATGTTATCTCTAAAAACAGTGGATTTTTCTTACATCACAGAGCCATTATCACATCTGATAAGTAATCCCACAGTATCATCTAATGTCTACTTCATGCTTAACATTTTCCTGATTATCTTCAAAAACGTCTATTTACAGTAGGTTTGGTCTAATAATCCAAACAAAGGCCACACCTAACATCCGTTCTGCTCCCCTCTTTTTTCCTTAATGCTATTAACTCATTTTCCTGTAGAATGACCCACATGCTGCATTTGTTTGCTTCTTTAAGGTATCACTTATTTCCTTTGGCCCCCACATTTCTTATAAAAGGAAGTTTAAGACTTAAATGGATTCGATTTACAAAGCAAGAGTTTTTCGAAGGTAATACTGCATATTTTAGATCTTCACCGTATCAGGAGGCATATAAAACGTGTCCCTGGTACGTTTAATGAGGCTCAAGTTGGTCAAGGAGCTCAGAAGCCTGACCCCTCCGTGATACAACTCCCTGACCTCCACTCATGTAGCAAGACCACCCATTGATGACTTGCTCTTAAGTCACCCGTTTAGAGGTTACAAAAATGGCGACTCTCTAATTCCACCATTCCCTCTGCATTCACTAACTTCTATAAAGAAGAACTCGTCCCTATTCACTGTTTAGTTACCGTACTTGCTACAGCCTTAATTACAGTAGCCTCTAAAATCAGACCTGGCTGGGGTCTAATCACGGGTCCAACAATAACAAGCTGTGTGACCTTCAAAAACTTAGCTGACCTCTCTGAAGCTCAAATTTCTCTTCTGTAAAATAAAAGGGCTTGATGAAAATCAGTGATTTAAAATTTTTCTGTGTGTTTGTGTGTCGGGGGGAGTCACGAACCCTTTTACAACTTTGAGAAGAAATGCAAATGTATGCAAAGACACACAGATACATGTCACTTTACACAGAAGGTTCAGGAGGTTCAGACTTCCCCAAGTCCGCCTGTGGCCACCTGTCCTAGGCATGCTTCTCCAAACAGCGTGTTCCTGGAACTCTGATTACTAGGCTCCAGCACAGGTAAGATCAAAACCTCCAAGGGTGAAGTCCAATCCAGGAATTTGTACTTTTCACACACTCTCCAAGGTGAGTCTTAGCCACAGCAAAGACTCAGAGCCACTAGTTTCAATGACGGGGAGTGCTGGGTTAAGAATGTCTCTGGCCAGAGAGAGAAACACGCTTGCATGAGGTCTTTCTTCTCTGGAGACCTATTGTGGAAAATTCGGGTTATCTATCAGTTGTCAAATCTGAGGTAAATTAATTTAGGGAACCCACAAATAAAAATTTTATAATTTTCAAATATATATATGTATACACTATTATTCTGGTAGTATATTCTTTGTATTGGGAACAAAAGCAATTCAAACTCATCTTAAAAGGCATTACTGAAAAGGAACAAATGATGCGGAAGTTTCTAATTTTCACACATGTTTAGACTGATGTTTCTCCTTTATAATGGAGACACACCAATCACATCTCCCACGTTCAACCCTCTTCAGTAACCTGTTGAAGCTGACGCGAACATTTTGTCAAAAACTTCCCAACGCTGCTCCTCTTTACTCATTTTTCCTCACTGAAATCTAACGTTTTAGCCACTTTTAGAAACAGTCCCTATGTGAGGTAGCAAAGTTTAATAGCCAAAATAAGACAGATCTACTGGGTCTAAAATGGGCTTTGGCTTCACACATCAAAGACGTCATGGGATGAGACAGGAGCCGGAAGGCCGAGCCTTACGCAGTCCAATAGGCTAGGATGCAAAGAGGTGGATGGCATGTGACACAGGAGAGGCTTCAGCAACATCAGCCACACTGACGGACACCACCGTTTGCTGGGTGATGTTTAGCAGGGAAGGCTGTGCCGCCTGCACAAGGTGACTCACAGGCTGGCGGTGCCACTAAAGCTGACCAAATATCCCTGTGCGCGCTCTCCCACGAGTGTTCAGATCAATCTGTTTTCAGTTACACTGGAGAAAATGAGCACTCAGATTTTCCAGTCATTTAACTTCTGGGGTTTTTCTGAACATTTAAATAATTTTTAGGCACACATAGCACTTTTTGGCAAAGCCATAATTTGTCTCGTTTGCTCATAAGTAGATAAAAAAAATCTGGACAGTAAGCAACACAAGGGTGGGATCCCCACATGAATGTCCCAAACAATAAGCCATGAACGCTTGTTCATAACCATCACTTTTATGCCTTAGAAGGGTAATGCTATTACACTAAGATAAAAGAAGGCAAGGATGGTGCAAATTTCCAAAAAGCACACTTATTTTGGGTCCTACTCTCTGAGCTCAAGTCACAAGTCTTTTTTTTTTTTTTCTCTTTTTTTTTTTTTTTTTAATTTATTTATTTGGCAGGGGAGGTGAGAGAAAGAGAGGGAGAGAATCTCAAGCAAGCTCTGCTCTGTCAGCACAGAGCCTGACGCCAGGCTCGGTCTCATGAACCATGAGATCATGACCAAAGCCAAAATTAAGAGTTGGACGCTTAACCAACTGAGTCACCCAGATGCCCCTCAAGTCACAAGTCTGATGGGCTGTAGCTCTGAGCAGGGACAGCTCTGACAGAAGTCAGGTGACCTGGGATAGAAGGGAGGGGAACCGATGGCAGCAATGAGCCATACATCCCTGTGGTCAGTGGGGACAGCTGGACAACCCTGGGGCTCGGTGCAGATAAGAACAATGCACATTACAGGGCCCTGCATGGTTTCCAGACCATTCCACAGATGTCTCACACACAGCGCCTATAAACAACACGTTATGCGTTCTCACATATTGTAGACCTCTTTTTCTCATCTTGCTGCAGTCTGCTGAGAACTTCGTTTCTATTACTAGTCCTTAAACTGTATTTGGGGACCAGTCTTCTCCCTCCTCAAGGGAAGGACTGGAACAGTGGAAGATGGAAAGATCCCATAACTAACCATTTCAGGAACTGCCCAAGGAATGCAACACAGCCTGTGCAAGGGACGCCGGGGGGCAGAGACGGAAGTCACCCGGAGAGAGAGAAAGGCACGCTGAGAGCAGTCCCACATGGGAGGCTGTGCAACCTACACAAGACAGGGTCAGAACGTGGGGCAGAGGCACCAGACAGGACTTCAGAGCAGGGAACCAGAGAAAGAGAAGCAGGACTGGGGGCCCGCTGCAGGGACAGAACAGGGCTCTGGTCAGTTCAGCCCGCCTGCAGCCCTCACCTCTGCCCGCCACCGCTCTCTTCCCCTCCTGTCTCTTTCTCTTTTTCCTATCCTTGATCCATCTTGCATCACAGGACTGCTCTCTCCACCTTGACTGACATAATATAAAGGTGAAAAATAATCAGTAAATACTGATTAAAATTTTATGTTTACCCTTCTGCATTTTTAAAAAGAAGCCAAGGTGAATCTCTTCTCCTTTAATCCCTCAAAGATTCCTGGCATCTGACATAATGAGACAGAGTAATATTCGTTCAGACATCCTGTTACAAGAGAAGTCCAGATGAGTATCTTTTTCTTGCCAAATATCTTAATATTCAAGGCTGCTAGTTCTTCTAATGTTCTCTTGTGATAACAGAGCTCAGGATCTCGACCAGGATGAACGGCAGGATGAGAAAAGAGAAAGGATAAAAAGATCAAGCCAGTGAATGTACATGTGACTAGAGATGTACGTGGCCAGTGGCTGCAAAGAGCAACATCCCTTTCTGTTTTCCCGGTCTTCTACCCTTTCACATGAGCTCTGAGAAGTGGACAACAAATGCAACAACAATGAGAAAGCAGGGCTCGTCGAGGGAACTGCATTGGCAAAAGGGGTAGCTCGCGTATTCTGAGCAGGATCCCCAGTGGTGGGGGCGTCGGTTCAGGCTGCCATCTGTCCATCCATTCACACAGTTCCCGTTAGGGCTAAAGCCCACATGGGCAAGAAGCCTGGCTGAGGAACACCTCTGCACCAGAGCTTTGATTTAGCGGACCATTTTCTGGGCCAGAGAGAGACCAAACACAGGGCCTTGGCCTCCTTCGTATCATTTCCCCAGGCTCGGGGCTTCAGTGGTCCGTTCGGTGGGGAGCGGAGACTAACCAGCTACGAGCAATGGCACTCACCCAGCACTTACATGATGTGCCACCAGGACAGGGCTGCTCCTCAAAGCTAGTTAGCGATAATCTGTTAGAAGTTTACAATAACAAGGAGACTAAAATGAAATTTACGAAATTCCACCTAAATGCATTTTATTCAACTGACCTCCTCATGTATTTTTCCTTTTCTTTATCATTAAATCTCATTATCACACTAAGTTCTTAGGAGAGAAAAGGCAAAAAGTAGAGACCCTAAAAATGTTTTTGGAGGGTGTTAAGTGTTTTCCAGTGGACACTTGAGGCACCCGTGAGGCAGCACTGTGGCAACGTCTGCAGAGCAAGTTACAGGGTTCATCCCGACCCCCAGACCTGACATGCAAAGCTTTGTTCTTTGTTCTTTCCTCTCTTATGAGGGGAAGAAACGAGAGAAAATATTCTTACAAATACCACATAGCCCTAAGTCCACCATTCTGGGAGGGCTGGATGACTTCTTTTAGTTCAAAATTTCTAGTTGAGACCCAGAAAGAAGGATTCTACTACCCTGTTTTTTATTACTTTCTAACCACATGTCACCTTTTTCCACAGTCCATTTCCTCTTGAACCACCTTTCTCATCCCGACTATGTCTTTCTGAACGTGTCTATGGAAGGCACGTCAAAGCCCACGCTGCCCCTTAAGGTTAGTGTGACGCACCAAGCAGTTTGACCAGTTTCCTGCATCCCACCTCCCTACCTCTTCTTCTCCCTCTTCCTGGTACTGCTCATCAACATTATCTTCCTGCTGGTCTGGGTTTCCTGCCATCTGTTGAAACAAAAGGGGTAGCTTGGGTTACTGAAGGCGGGAGATGCATTTTACAGTTCTCTGGGACAAAGAGCAAGCTTGCAGCCATAACACATGTACTTTCAGTGCATCGGTGGCCAGGAAATGATGAATAATCCTTCCCAACACAAAACCTAGGATGTGTGTTTCTGTCGCTCTCGCTCTCTCTGAGTGTGGCCATATCATTTCACATGGTGGCCTACAAACCAACCAAAGAGGCAAACCTTCTGTCAGTGTGCCTTAGAACTAACCTTCTGCATTAATCAGACAGTTATTAAGATGCCCAGGTTAAAACCACCCTCTGAAGTAGCGTCTGCTTACCACCAAATGTTCTTCCATTTCTGCATTCTCTTGCTTTGGATTACTTTGTTTTGGCTCCTCATTTTCATCTGGCAAATTTTCTTCTCTCACTTGCTCGGCTTCCTCAAATTCATCTTCACCTTGATTATTGGGGTCATCTGCTGGGTTTATATCCTCTACAGCCGCCCTCTGCAAAATTTTAATAAAAAGCAACCACTACCTCAAAATCCAGGATCAAATTTAATTTCATTGGAAAGGCCACACACTGGCAGAAAATGAAATCGTCCTTCACCAGACTGCTCGACTCTATCCTTGCCAAGACTCACGAGTACACATCCCACTGTCAAAAGACAAAACTCCTGCTTTATTTGTCAGCGGCTGATGGATCAGAGTGAAGTACAGACAGCACTTGTTTTCGGCAAGCGATTCCAAGACAGTCCTCCAAACTCTAGCACAAGAAATGGGAGTGGAACTAAACAGACCAGAAAAATAGTTCATCAACGCGAACAGAACATGTAAAAGAAATCACTAAAATGGGGGATTTAGATAGGCAAGGAGGAACATCTTTCCTGAGTATGCTGATTTTCATACAGACAAGCTTTCCTCTGCGAGCAATTTTTTTACACGTTAAGGGGGTGAGCAGCCATTGAAGAGCGAGAAGTCTCAGAAAGGACTCAAGAAAGGGTGTGCTTGAAGGGGCTAATCCAAAAGTAAACAGTCGGTATCTAGCATAGAACCAATTTCTACAGAACGATCACTACCACGAAAGAGAAATGTTGCACTGGCAAAGGACAAGAGAAAAAGAACTGAGCGAACCCAGTCTTTGGCAACAGATCTTGAAAAATCTCTCCCCCAGCCCTCCCTCCAGCAGCTCTCAGTTATGGTGTTCAACAAATGCCCTTCACATGATCGACTTGAGAATTATCTCCATTTTCCACTTAAACTCCCAAAGCACCTTTCACAATAATACATGTCCTCATAAAGATTCAGATTTTAAAGCCTGAGCTGGGCAGGGATGATAATGCTTGCAGGAGCTTCCCGATGACTCCAGGGTCACCAACAGGACACTTAGCTGAAGCAGCAAATGCCTCCCAGAGTTGAGGCCTCAGAGCAAGATTTGATCTGTATCAGTGTTCTCCAGGCAACAAGATTCCACTTCAATTCACTTTGGAGCCTGGAACATAGTCAAGAGCTCACCGGTCTCAGTTGACTTATTACTTGCACATCCCTGGCTACACGCTTCATTTAAGAGCAGATGACACTTTTCTTGGGAATACAGAGTGACAAGTCATCACCTTTACTCCAGACGCCAATTACTCCACAATCTCTATATATAGATATTTTTCTGGGCATTATCAATAATACGTGTGGAAACACAGGAAAAATATAACACATTCTCTTCAAAAACAAAGTACCAAAGGGCTTTTGCAAATGCCCACAGAAATGTACACACAGGGTCCAACACGACGCAAGTAATAGGTGAAGTGTAACAGGCACAGTTGTTACCTTCAAATAAACAGATGATGGGGGCGCCTGGGTGGCTCAGTCGGTTCAGCGTCCGACTTCGGCTGAGGTCGTGATCTCGCGGTTCGTGAGTTCAAGCCCCGCGTGGGGCTCTGTGCTGACAGCTCAGAGCCTGGAGCCTGTTTCAGATTCTGTGTCTCCCTCTCTCTCTCTGACCCTCCCCCGTTCATGCTCTGTCTCTCTCTGTCTCAAAAATAAATAAACATTAAAAAAAAATTTGAAAAAAACAAACAGATGATCAAACATACCTCAATAAAACTGGAAAAAATTTCTTTAATTAAAAAAAATTAGATGAGACAAAGAGAGACAAGCTGGTAACGATTTCTAATTAAAAGAAGGAATGGGAGGAAGAGAGCAGTGTCCTCCAGAGCAAGTGGAGTGCTGACTGGAGAGCGAGGGTTAGATGGTCACCCTCAAAGCACGCAGCACCTCCCAGAGGGCGGAGACTGGGACAGGCACCCTCTCACCGGCCCTGCATCCGCTCAGGCACATCCACTTTCTTGCTGCTCTCATAAGACACTCCCTTGTCCCTCCACAGTCACCAGCTCTACTCCCCCTACTCTCCAGAGCTCCCACCCTTTCCTGAGCACACTTGCACAAGTGCTAACCCAGGAGCCACAGGCAAAAGTGCTTTGTTATAGCTCTGCTCAAGTTAAGTACAAAAGCCATTTCCACACATAAAAAAAAAAAAAAAAAAAGTAAAAAAAGTAAAAAGAAATTAAAAAAAATTTTAAAGCTGTTTCCATCCAGGGGGCTTTAAGCAGCTACCATGAGGGAGACTTTCTCAATGAGTATCAAGGAAAGATATATGGATCTTCCTTTCAATATAAACAAGACCCATACGGCAGCATAGACTAGATAAACATAGCGGTGGTTTTACTAGCAAAAGATGACAGGAGGGCTAAAGTAAGTTGTAAAGTTCATCTACACACAAGCGCGAGAACGCACTCACTTGACGCTTGCTCGCCTCAGGCCCCCCGGCTACACAGGTGAACTGGGAGTCTAGGTCCTTTCTTGGTAAACACAAAGGACATTCTTGGTTATCAGGTCTCTACTGATTCATATTCTAAATTTTCTACAGCATTATGGTACCTGAGCATTTTTTTTTTCCCCATTTCTCAAGCCCCACGTCCTTACTTCATGTACTGATTAAAATGGTTGCTTACTGCTGGGAGATGACAGTCACACGACCTACATGACACCCTAGCAGACTATTCAACATGCTCCAGAATGGCTCATTTCTTTTCTCTGCTTCTCTAACTCCCACACTTTTTTTTTTCATTTTTCAGAATTACTGCATATTTCACTGGTTCTCACCATTGCTTTTCCTGATCTAGAAGTTGTCAGAGGGAAACTCCTATGTTTTTCTAGAGCAGCTTCTGAGCCAGTCTCCCCCAACACACCCTCAGTTTACAGTTAACAACATTGCTTATATAATTACGCAAGTCACCTTCCTTCTGCACTGATGAAATAACAGACATATCTAGAGCCAAAGGCATGGTGTCAGGTAAACCTTCAAGTTTCCTTTCCGCGTTGTGAGTTTCCAAGTGTCATGACCGAAAGAGAGGACACTTACATCTGCCTCGGAGTCTGGATCAGCTTCGTGGGGACCCTGATCTTGAGGCTCATGTCCATTCTCTGGGTCATCTTCTGCCTCATCTTGGTGCTGGTTATCTCTCTCATAGGCTAGCAGATCAAAGGAACTAATATCAGTGCAGATGAACCAGACAGGACTCTACCCTTTCACTCAAAGAAAAGCCACCAGTGGGCTTTCCTACAGACTATTTCACCCAATCTCTCCTCCAAAGAGAAAGAGGTTAATTCAACAGAAGGCATACACCTCAGCTCTTCTGAATAAAACTAGGTCCTTTTCCTAGACCATGTGTCTAAGGAGATAGCATGGGTGAGTGACACATGCTAATCTTCTAAAGCAAATGTTTATAAGAGCTTCATTCTCCCCCTTGCTATATGGAAAACAATAATAAAACTTTCTCAACAAAAGCATGCCCAGTCAACTGGACACTGATAAAATTGTCAGCTAATTTTTGGTAATATCAAAGGAAATAGCAAGGTACCAAAAGAAGAACTGGTAACGTCTCAGGAAATGGAAACAAGAACACCTCATCACACGGCAGTGATGAGGGATGCCACCACAAGGATACATCTCACAGTTCAACTCACATAGATATTTGCTGCTTTCAGAAAAATAAAATTCCATAAAGGAAATTTAGGTAAGAGCATACAAAGAGAAGAACAAACAACTTTTTAAGTAAGATATAAGAGGAAAGGTTAAGTATATGGAGAGTATTTAGCTTATAAAAAATAGAGATGCAAGGTAACTTACCATCAGGTTTCAAGTGCACCAAGGGATTCATTAAATAAATAAGAGAACAAACTGTTCTCTAGTCTTACTGATAATGGAACAAAAAAAGCTGAAAGTGCTGCACAGGGGGACATAAGGAAAACAATTTCTTGACTATGAGGGCTATAAAATATCAGAACAGGCTATAGAGGGAGTTTGGGTAATCACCTTCTTTTAGCCTCTTTTAAAGAGGATACATATCTGAGTGTTAGAGTTGCCAGAGAAACTGTTACCTTGTAGTTCTATTATACAGGAAGGGATATTTGATAAATTGCATACGAGACGCCTGCCACAAGTGAAAGCTACTAGTGCCTTAATCTGAAAAACTTTCAAGGCAATGATCCAAAGGTTTCCAAGGTAAGGAGAAAAGGTAGCCATTTCCCAGAGTATAACAGTCCTATGATAATGTGTCATAAAGAACAATTCAGTACACAAAAAGCTTAAACCGTAGGAAGAAATATTAGGAAGGAAACAGATGATCTTGGGCAGGTGTGGCCACCAACGTGCACTGTTTGGAAGGATTACCAGCGACATAACAACAGCAGTGACAAAAGGCATGTGGTACACAAGTCTCGCTTGTATGTACTCAGATGTGCACGCAACTCTGAGTCGATGTTCCATGTGACCAACTAATTTCATTAACGTATTGACAATCTGAGAAGTCTCACCACCTCCTTCCTCTTCTTGGACGCCCTGGTCCTCTGCTCCCTGAACAATATCATGATCCACAGTGTCATAATGACCTTGCTGCCTGCAAGAGACACAAATGTTAACAATTCAGTGACAAATTCGGTGGCACAATTTCAAAGAAGTCATTTACATTTAAAGGTAGTATCGGGGCGCCTGGGTGGCTCAGTCGGTTAAGCGTCCGACTTCAGCTCAGGTCACGATCTCATGGTCTATGAGTTCGAGCCCCGCATCGGGCTCTGGGCTGATGGCTCAGAGCCTGGAGCCTGTTTCCGATTCTGTGTCTCCCTCTCTCTCTGCCCCTCCCCCGTTCATGCTCTGTCTCTCTCTGTCCCAAAAATAAATAAACGTTGGAAAAAAAAATTAAAAAAAAAAAGAAAATAAAGGTAGTAATAAACGAATTTTTCAAGGGTTTTTAAAAAGTCATCAAGAGGTTCTTTCTTCTTTTTTTTTTTTTTAAACTTATGCTATTGGGTTTAATAAAGATTCCAGCTGCAATTTCAAAGCATACCTTAAAAAACATAAAACACCTTTCACGTGGGAAAGTAAGATAAAGTTAGCACAGAACCTGCTAGGTTCTCTCTCTCTAAAGTCAGCTTGGAGGGGCGCCTGGGTGGCTCAGTCGGTTCAACATCCGACTTCGGCTCAGGTCATGATCTCACTCACGGTCTGTGAGTTCGAGCCCCACGTGGGCTCTGTGCCCACAGCTCGGAGCCTGGAGCCTGTTTTGGATTCTGGGTCTCCTCTCTCTCTGACCCTCCCCCATTCATGCTATGTCTCTCTCTGTCTCAAAAATAAATAAACATTAAAAAAAATTTTTTTTAATAAAGTAAGCTTGAAGATCTAACGTTTTTAATTAGAAAAAAAAAAAGTTGTTTTAGAATGAAATATTTGGAAATTCAGGTCTCCAGTCGTTGTTCCGCCCCGGCTATAGGAGCCCCCCCCCTCCCCCCAAGCTCACAGGGAACAGGCACCCCGAGCTGTGTGCCCTGCTCAGAAGAACGAGAGGAGGGCTGCGTGCACCATCGGGAGAAGGCTACCGTAGCTGCTCCGGGGGCTGCGGCCGCCCCTCCTCGGGGCCGGCCTGCCTCTGCCGGGCCACCTCTCTGGCGAGGAGCTGCTGCCGCTGCCTCAGCAAGTGTCCCTGCAGCCGCTGCTGGTGCAGGGCGTCCTGCTGCTCTCTCAGCCTCTGCGCCTCCTCAGCCCGCCGGGCTGCCAGCCGCTGCTGCTCCAGCTGCTCCTCGTAGGGCGATCGCAATTTGGTGGCCGGCCCGGCGGAGGGATACACCTGGGGGGGGGGGGGGGGGGAAGGTGGCGCTGCTGAGGGGTGACAGGCCGCACCTCCGGTCACCCCTTCCTTGGTTTCCCCTGACACACCCTGGCGGCAGGCCTGGTTTACTTAATTAACACCCACCCATCTGTCAGGTGAACTGGGATTACACCTCAGGCCCAAGGTCACCCTGAGCCAGAACCCCTCTTTCCCACCTCTCTGAGTCAGCCCCGGCTTCTTTTAGCAACCCATCTTCCCGATTTGCTGGCATTTTGGCAGATTTTCAACGTGCTCCCTCTCACACGGGAGAGGACAAAACAGAAGGGCAAATCCCTCCTGAACCCTAACTGAACGGATGTTCAAAAGGGGCTGCTCTAAGTGGGCACGTAGTAACCTCACATTAATTGTAGCAATTTGTAAGCTGAAGCTGTAAGAGTGTAAGATCCAGCGATGCCAATTAATTCTAGGAATGCGGAACCAATCTCAGGCGGACCACAGCCAAAAAAGCCAAATTTCAGGTAAGGGCAGAGGGGCAGAGAACAAATTCCTTCAAGGAAAAAGAGAATGGGTGAGAAGGCAGTACCTTCTGATGAAAGGAAAAACTGATCCACGAATTCTTAAACTCTGCTTCCCACTGAGCTACCCACAACTCACTCCTCCATCATCACCCCCTCTCCCAACCAACACAAGCACACCCAATGTTCACCAAAGAAAAGAAGGTGCAGGGTTAAGGGGAATTAAACCCAAAGGAGAATTACTTTTGAAAAAGGCCGTATGAGGGACACAAGACTGGGAGAAGCTTCTCCGTGCTAAGTTTGCAACAAGGAGTCCAACAACAGAGGCTGTTACATCTACATCTACTCAGCCTAAAGCCTCAGGCAGCCTGAAGTCTTAGAAAGCTCGAAGCCGAACAAAACCTCAGAGGCATAAATACAAAGTGACTGGCATGTATGTAAAGGCAGGTAGCCCAGTGTTAAGGATCAGCTTAGAGACAGAAGAAGAAAGATAACTCTCTGCACTCACTGTTGCTTCAAGTTCTTTTAAATTCGGTTTTCTAATAATAATGGATTTTTCAAAGAGAAAAAGCCTTATTTATGTGAGAGGGGAGTGCTCCGGTAGGGGGAGACTGAGCAGAGATTGGTTAAACATACTCACCCAGTGGGCATCCTTAAGTGATAAGATCAGCCTTTTGACAACTTAATAACCACCTTGAAGATGAATGTGCAGAAGCCAACCTACCATTTGATAGTAAATGAACAGGGAGAAGGAGACTTTTGATCATAGAAAATGAGACCTTTCTGGGCCTCAAGTTGCCCTTGGAACTTGAACACGTTCCCCGGAGGTGCCCCATCAGGCGCTTATCTGTCCTCCTTCTGCTCAAGGGACCTGAGTGAGCATGAGGCTGCCTTGTTACGCACTACTGACAAAGAAAATACACCAACAGCTTTCTGTTTCCTTCGGGTCAGCTTTCTGAGGGATGGGAGCAGCTATGCTATTAACATTACACGAAAAAATTTAAACATGTGCATCTAAAAAGCATACGTGCATGTAACATTAAGTGAAATCGCTCGAATTTTATTTTAGAGATTGTTGTATATGGGGAGGCTTTTTCAATGTTTAAAAACAAAGCCATGCTCCCTATCCTGGCTGACGAAACAGAATCCCAGTGGAGGTGAAGGACCTCGTACCTCGGCGTGAGCGTGCCCTCCCAGAAGGTTGGCTTCCTCCCTCGGGTCGCGCTGTTCCTTCCATTCCCGATCCTGTTCCTCTGGGGATGGGTCGTGTTCCTCCTCCAGATGTTCAGCCTGCCCGACCTGTTCCATGGCCTCCTCTTCCAGGGCCTTCCTGTGCTCCTCTTCCACCTGACGCTCCTCCGGCTCTCTGGGTTCCGCGTCCTGCTGGTTCAGCTCTGCTGGAGCCTGAAATTCTGCCTCCTTCTCGGTGGGAGGGTAAAGTTTTGTTTCTTCTGTTCTTCTAGGAACAGCTTCATGTGTCTGCCACACATCATTATTCCGAGACACCTAGGCCAAGCACATCACTGGAAATGACCCTCTTCTACTTTGAAAGCAGTGATACAACCTGTTTATTACCATGTCTATGGGGTTACAACATAAGCAAAATCTTGGGAATCTAGAAATACACAGTCCTGACTGAAAAGTATGGCTGCAATGGAGTCACTTAACTCTTCTCACTGTGTCATCTCACCTATAAAATAGAGATAACATAAGTAAAATCTCATCGTAGGAAGCATACAAATAGTAACCTAAGAGTAAAGCCTATACATGACCACATTGCAATCTAACTTCCCTCAAAAGCAATCTAACTCCTGTTTTCCTTTAGAACAAGGAAAAAAAAAAAACCTCTCAGACTTCAAGTGATAAAGTGCTTACATGATTTTCTTCAATGTAAACTTTGTTTTCAATAATATTTGAAAAGTGGGGTGCCTTAGTGGCTCAGTACGAAGAGCATGCAACTTTTGATCTCAGGGTCATGAGTTCAAGCCCCATGTGGGGTGTAGAGATTACTTAAATAAATCTTAAAAAAAATAATAATGATTTGAAAAGAGAAGGACAAGGGCTTCTGGGTGGCTCAGTCAGTTAAGTATCCAACTTTAGCTCAGGTCATGATCTTGAGATCCGTGAGTTCGAGCCCCACATCGGGTCTATGCTGACAGCTTGTGGCCTGGAGCCTCCTTCAGAATCTGTGTCTCCCTCTCTCTTTGCCACGCCCCCCCCCCCCGGGGGGGGGGGGGGGTGTTGGGGGCGTAAAAATAAACATTAATTTTTTTTTAATTTAAGAAAAGAGAAGGATAAGATGATATTGAGGATGAGTTGGGTTTATTTTTATTAACTAATAAAAAAGAGATGCCATTACTAATAGACATCCATATTAACTAAAAATAGTGCCCATTAAACCATACAATAAAACATTTTTAACATATTAAAGTAGCATCTCTTCATAAATCCAAGGAAATATCTTGTAAATATTTTGTAGTGTTAATATAGAAAACTCTGAACAAAAAAGACATGTTTTGTGTTTTTTTTTTTTACAGAAAATTCCTCTTCAAAAATTGGTTGATTTAAATTGGTTTTCCCAGATTGAAAGTTTCAGAGATTCCCATTTGATCTTCATTACTTAGAAAGGAGGGGCAAAAAAGAAATGATAAAATATCGTAAGAAAACGAATCACTCCTTTCCCCCTTCCCACCTTCTTTATCAGAAAAAATGACTACTTTGGTCAGATTGTTCTTTCAAACTGAAATAAATGTGAAGCCATCTTCTTAAATTGGCATAACTATAACTGAGAAACTGGACTGTATAAATAAATAAATAAATATTTCTGCACAGTGAAGGAAACAATCAACAAAACTAAAAGGCAGCCTATGGAATGGAATAAGGTATTTACACATGAGATATCTTATAAGGAGTTAGTATCCTAAATCTATACAGAATTTATCAAACTGGGGGTGGCTGGGTGGCTCAGTAGGTTAAGTGTTTGACTTTGGCTCAGGTCATGATGTCACGGTTCATGAGTTCAAGACCCACATTAGGCTCTCTGCTGTCAGTGCAGAGCCTGTTGGGGATCCTCTGTCCTCCCCCTCTCTTTACCCCTCCCCCTCTTACACGTGTGCTCTCTTTCTCTCAAAAATAAATAAAAGCATTTAGAAAATAAAAATTAAAAAAAAAAGAATTTATCATACTTAACACCCAAAAAAACAAATAATCCAGTGTAGAATGGGAAGACAAGAATAGACACTTTTCCAAAGAAGACATCCAGATGGCTAACAGACACATGAAGAGATGCTCCACATCACACATAATCAGGGAAATGCAAATCAAAACCATGAGGAGATATCACTTCACACCTGTCAGAATGGCTGAAATTAACAACACAGGAAACAACAGATGTCGGTGAGGATGTGGAGAAAGGGGAACCTTCTCACACTGTTGGTGGAAAGTGGACAACAGCATGGAGGTTCCTCAGAATTAAAAACAGAACTACCCTATGACCCACAATTGCACTACTAGGTATACCCAAAGGATACAAAAATACAGGTTTGAAGGGGTACATGCACCCCGATGTTTACAGCAGCATTATCAACAACATCCAAACTATGCAAAGGGCCCAAATGTCCATCAACTGATGAATGGATAAAGGGGATGTGGTGTGTGTGTGTGTACGTGTGTGCGTGTAATGGAATATTAGCCATCAAAAAGAATGAAATCTTGCCTTGCAATCATGTAAATGAAGCTAGAGTGTATTACGCTAAGCAAAGTAAGTCAAAGACAAATACCACATGATTTCACTCATGTGGAATTTAAGAAATAAAACAGATGAACATATGGAAAGGGGAAAAAAAAAGACAGAAGGAAGCAGACCATAAGAGACTCTTAATGACAGAGAACAAACTGAGGGTTGGTGGAGGGAAATGGATGGGGGATGGGCTAGATAGTGCTGGGCATTGAGGAGGGCACTTGTTGGAATGAGCCCTCAGTGTTGTATGTAAGTGATGAATCACTAAATTCTACTCCTGAAACCAATACTGCACTATATGTTCTGTATGTTAACTAACTAGAATTTAAAGAAAAATCTGAAAAAAGAATAAAATAAATAAACAAAAGGAGGAAGAAAGTCCTCTCTCAGACATCTGAAGACAACTTTTGGAGATGTATGTCTTACCAATGTCCTCACGTACCTGGCGTGTTTGACATAATACTGCCCTAGCTTTACATGAAGTATTTCTTTAAAGTGCTTTCAAACGTGTGCCATTTATCTCCATAGCACTTCTGTGAGAAAGCTTCCAGCAGATAACTACTCTCTCCACCTCACAGATGAGAAAACTAAAGGTGTGAGTCATTACAAGATTAACCCAGGAAACTGGTAGTCAGACTAGGATAAAGAATAGAACCGATCCCCAGGCCAGAGATCTGGTCATGTTTTCTTATGTTAAAAGTAACCACAGAAGACACAGAGGGTCCTGTCTATACAGGAATGCTCTGCATGACTGAAGATTTCCATGAAGTCTGCTCCTAGCAACTTAAATATTCCCATAAGATGGTAACTCAGGGCACATCTTCTTGAACATTTGCTGTTAAAACCAACTTTTTCAGGGGGAAAGATAGTCACATGTGCTGTATTTATTATGCATGTAATTAAAACAACTTTGTAAGAGTTAAGGATAAGGGTAACCCTACTTTTGATGTCTCGCTTAGGAGATATTTTTTAAGCAAGGCTCAACTTTTATGAAGAACAGGAATACCAAAAAACAAGTGGATTAAGAAACTAGCATGCATACATTTGGTAGTTTTATAGAGACCTCTTAAATACAATTTTTGGCTTGTTCTCTGTGGACCCAGAACTATACTATCAACCCTAATACTTGAGTGGGCTATCACATAATATCCTTATGATCATTTAATCTTATCACTCTGCTCCCTAACAACCCAAATGACATGAACAGAAAAAATAAATAAATAAAAAACTCAGCACAACAGCTCCTTAAAAAAAATAAACCCACTTGAATAAAAAAGTTGGTAGAGTCTTTCCCAGAAAATATTACAGCAGTTCTCAAAGTGTACTCCCTAGACCAGCTGAATCAGTTAGAAATGCAGGCCTCATCCCAAAATAACTGAACTGGAAATTCTGGGCTGGGGCCCAACTATTTGTGTTTTAACAGCCCTGCCGGGGACTCTGATCTATGCTAAAATTTGAGAACCACTGTTCTGAAGGAAGGGTCGGCAATATTTCGAGCAGTTCACCTGATGACAGCTTGATGGGGAAAGTGACCCCACCACAGAATACCAGTTCACGCCTCTTACCTCCCGCGGCTCTCCAGCTGCCTTCTCCCTCGCTGTGCTGTCCCTGTGTGGAGAATGTGTCACCTGGGTAACATTCTGCTGCTCTGTTTGTTCTGGTTTGCGAAGGCTTGGGATCCGATTCAAAGTATCTTTCAATTGTTTATACTCTGCAACTTGTGTCTGTGTATAAATTGCACAATTGGATGCAAATTGTACAATTTGAGGAGGGAAAGAGATACATTGTTCATGGATGGACATTAGGGTTCACTGGAAGACTAGACTAAAATATTATACCGAAGTACAAATTAGGAAAAATATGCAGATTATTTCCATGCATTAGCTATTCTTACTTGGAGAAGCTTAACCATTTTTAAGCACATGCAAATGAGAATTAGACATAAAGGGAGCAGAGAAAAAATATCTAAGACAGATGTTAGTTTCTCATGCTATGTTAAACAGTCAGAATTTTTATAAATAACTTCCTAGTATAAATATCATTATTAAAAGACCGTCTGCAATCAGTTTTACAAGCATTAAAAAATCTGTTTAAAAATTCACATAATTATATAAATACAAGTGCAGATATCTTTTACCAATATGGTCTAAGTAATGTTTTTCAGTGGAAAGGAATCATAAGCTTAAAATAAGCAACTATATAGATATACATATAAAAACATTAGCATATATATACGTATATATATATAATCGCTCAGACCACACCCTTCTGCCCATCAGCCTGTGCTCAAATACAGTCCCTTACTTTCCAGAATGCTTACGGTATTGTGCTCTGAAGATTTAGAAAAGGAATAGCATAGGCATGAAATGAGCCTAGATTTTTATTCCTCAGCTGTGAACCTTTCTTCTAAGGTGATAAAGGCACTACTGTAAGTATTAAACTACAATATACTCTTATAGCTGTGTCTGTGTATATGTGGTGGTGGTCGGTATGTGTGTGTGCATGTGCAATATTTTTAACACAAGGAACTAGAAAGGCAGAAGAAAAATCAAATACCTTAACTAAGAAAATCAAGAGACACTGCTCATACTTAGCTCATCACATACACCAGCACTGTTATCCCAAAACAGAGATGCTGTGTGTGTAAACACACACCCACGTAAACACAGACAGAGAACACAGCAATCTTTTCTGAACAAGTTTCCCAGCCAGTGTGCACAGTAGAGCAGGTGAGTGGAGGTGGGAGTCCAGCCGGCACCCCACTGCCCCAGCCGTGCACCCTGGAGTAGTGCTCTTTCACCCCAACGAAGAGGGGCCTTTTGAGTTTTTTTTTTCCAATTCACACAAAGGTGAAGAAGTTTTCTCACTAAATCTATCTCAGGGGAGCGCTTCCTTATAATTTGTATGCCATATGGCTAATGATGGCCCTTATCCCAGAAATCTATCAAAACATTTGCAAACCAACTTTGGAGGTCAAAGGAAAAAAAAAAAAAAAGACATCCACATAGTGATACTTTTAATAAATATTTCTCCTTTCTCCTCCTCCTAGATACATATTTGAAAGCAGTAATGCTGCAGCTGTCAAATATTAGTGTGCACTGAGAATAATGGAAGGATCATGTTAAAAATGCAGTCTCCTGAGCCCCCAGTCTAGAAATTATGACTTGACCGGGTGTGGGGCAAGGCCCATGGAACTGTGAAGAGGGAAAGTCTCCAAAAATGCCTGCTTACAAGTTACACGTGACCGTGACGTCCACAGGCCCTAAACTTGAAGCTCAGATCTGGTCTGGCCACTGATCTTGGGCCAGCTATTTCATTTCTCTTTGACCTCACTTTATTTAGCTACAAAAAGGACACAATGTAATAACTCAGTAGACTGTAAATATTAAATAAAATCCTGTACAGAAGTTCTTATGAAGATCCCTGGCAAACTGTAAACTCAAATTCTATTCTATTCTTGCTTTCTCTGCACTCAACTACATTTAAAAATCAGGTTGTCAAGACCCGGTCTGGTAAGATAATTTACGTAAGACATGTAGGTGCCTGCAGCAGTATTTACTTTCTAAGGAGAGCCAGGGAAAGTACTACTATGGGGATCAGAGGGGGGACTCTAAGTGCCGCACCTAGTTCTGGCATAATGATTTAGGGGGTGGGGGTGGGGGTGGGGCGGGTGGGCAGGAGAACTGCAGCCCCCCATCAAAGGAGCAGAAAGGATTTTTAAAGAAATAGAATATGATACGTAAGCTACATAAAAATATTTTTTTCTACTACAAAATCCTGTCCATAACACTCCCAGCAAGCTTACTACGCAATTTGGTTTTGGTCATTTGTAAAATGCATTTTTTACTTACATTTCTCTGGATTTTCAAATTGTTGCTTAGCCTAATGTCTGTGGCCATGATAGCACACAGAATACTCAAATTGGTTTGTCACGTTTTTCAGCATGAAAAACAGCCTCAAATAAATTCCTGGTAAAAATTTTATAAAGAAGGTTTTGAATGAAATAATCTCCCAAAGTCAATTTGATTTGTACACATGTGAAGAGTTACCACACAGCTACAGTTTCAGAGGGAGATACCCAATGACTACCTTGAAAAGGAGTCCCACAAATGCAGATGCTATAGTCTCTAACACGGCCCAGCATATTACCTTTCTTATAATTTTATAAAGACAAGAAGTAACGCATAGTCTCCTGAATTGGACAGATAGTTGGTGTTCCTCTTAATTCTTCCAACAGAAAAAAAAGTGCAGACCCAGTGACTAAGCTAGCCATTTCTACTGGTTTGCTTCTACTAGAAAGCTGTAAATCACAGTGTGGTACTGCCTTAAAAAGCTCTCCGACACTCGTATTTGTTCGTTTGTTCATTCAGGAAATATCCACTACAGGCCCGCTTTGTGCCAGGGACTGTTCGAGGCTTTGAACAAATGGACCTTACGACTCTTATTTTCCTTCTCCACTGACATGAGATCTCTTATTTCCTGTTAATTTGACCAACAATTCATAAGCCTAGTCCTAAAAGGAGTGTCTGTAGGCTGGAAAGCAGAAGTGAGGGAGGGAAGGATGGAAGAAAAAGTCTGACAATTATTTATTTAGGTAGCTACCATCATAAAATCCTATAGATCCCACAGGAAGAGTCATCAAAAGGGCGGAGAGCGGCAGAAGACCAGATACAAGGGATGATTTCTGTAGTTTAAACAAGTATTAGACCACTGCATGTAGGGGCTGCTGGAGAGTAGAGATAGTCATAGGTACCACACTACCAGTGCAAAAAATCATCATCATCATCATCATCATCATCAAAGGCTTATTTAATATTCTCTTGATTGAATTTTGAAAGCATGCAGGATCCTCAGGATCAGGAGAGCTCTGTCCTAAGGAACTTACTGAAGATTGGCTTGTGAGAGACTACATGCATAAGGAATTTGGAAAGGTTAAGCAGACTGTAACAAGAACCAATAGAGGCTGCTACCCTGCTAACCTGCGCAGCAGCTAGTGCACTCTTGTGGTCTTCCAAAGTCACTACAAGTTGTTCGTGCTCGGAGAGTAAATTCTTATGCTGTTGCTACACAAAAAAGAATTTTACATGTTGACATTTAACATTCTAAGACAACTTCTGCTTTGGCTGACAGCGGAATGGGCACCCACACGCAGCTTGCCTGCCTGGCTGCTTGTTGTTCTCATAGCATTTGCTAAGTTCAAAAATCATCGTAGAGAGAAGATTCTATGAATGTAGTATTCTGAAACCGACAATGTGCTACCTCAACGTCATAATCACTAATCGCTTCTCGGCCTTTTGGCTAAGATCAAGTGTGGTATCAATATCATAATCACGATGAAATCAAAATCAAAGGAACATCTCATTATGAATAAAACTTGGGAAACACAAAGCTTATTAAAATGCAACCATCTAGCAAAAGAATCATTTCAGTACGAACGAAAATGCATTTTCAGACCATCCTTTAGCTCACGATGCAGAAGTGATAAAAGTACTGGGCACACTCCAGTTTACGCAAAGCCCAAAACAACAGTGTGGATTTGTAATGCAGGTCAATTAGGGAATAACATCTAAAGACATTCTGCAAAGTAAAGCAGGCCAATAGTAAACAGTCAAATGCTCAGTTCTGTTTTACCTTGACGTCTTGAAGCTGTGTGTGCATGTCTTGGTGCGCTTTCCTTAGTTGTCTATTCTCTTCTCTCAAATTGTACACGGTTTCTATTTTTGAAAAAGAAAATAGTGCCTAAAGCCTCGAGATTTTTCTGGCTTTTGATTCCATTAGTTTCATATCTGAAACTTCACATAACTATTTTTAGGATTTGTTTTTAACTTTGATAGTATAATAGGCCAAATCAACCAAAATTATATCGTTTGGGGATGTGGCATGGGTTCAGCCGGACATTCCAAAACAATCTGGTTTGGTAGTTTAAATACTTTTAAAGAAGCTACACAGCGTAGAAGTTAAGGAGTTGTAATTACTCAGTAGTTAAAAAAATGACGTATTTCTGTTAATAGGCAAGTCCTTAGGAATAAAATGTAATGGGCAGGAACAGTGTAAGATTTGAGTCTCTCCACAAATTAAAAAGAAAGTTATCAAAAAGTACAAATCCTCCTTCTATAGCATGAATAATATCCACAAAGGCAACTCAAGAAATAAGAGACAGAGAAAAATCCCACTTACCTGTTGAAAAATTCTACATATATTTTCTTTCCCCTACCATTGAGTTCTTGACTGATGCAAATTCTCCCACCAATAACGAAAGGACAGTTTTCTCCAGGGCTATAATGTGAGACCGTGGCTGTCCAAGTAAAGTCCTATAATCTCTCCAATCTCAAGCCTACTGTTCAGGGAACAGCTTCAGTGACTTAAAGATTCCAGGCCCAGCTCTCTTACCCTCCTGGTGATTTTCTCACTTTCACTATATCTGGGCATTAGATGCTATGAACTGTTAGCTCCAGGGCTGAATCTAACTCACATGAGTTTTTTCTTTTTTTCTCTCTCTCTTTTTTTTTTTTTTTTTTTTTTGGCCCCTGCAGTGTTGACCTATGCAGAGTGTTCCACATTTGAACAGTTGTCACCCCTTAAAAATCAAGAATCTGGGTCTACTAATATTTGGCAACATGAGGCCAAATCTCATGTGACAATACTCAGCAGAAGTTGAATGGTGACAGGATGACAATATAATTCATTTTTCCATGGGAGGTACCTTTGAAAGTGAAAGGGGATGCTGTTAATAACAACGCTGAGACAGCAGCTGTTAAGTCTGCACATTGCTGGGCAAACCACCCGAGTGGCAAACAAAACCCTAACTCTGCAGCGTGGCACCCAGCGCTGAAGAAAGTGCCCATCACCATCTCTCACCACATTTTCTGTCCACTTTTACTCCTATATAGTCCCTGCCTAACCCCCTGAGCTTTGGACTGGTGATTGGGTTTAGGGGAGAGATCAAGAACAGGGTGGGAAGGATTTTGACTCAAAGGTCAAAACAGGACACCACTGGCAATCCAAGGACACCCTAAATGTGTCGTTGGCTGGATGGGGGCTTCAGTAGACACACATGCATACACACATGCACATGCAAACATGCATATACACGCCTACATGCATGCACACACACAACACCCAACCCACTAGCTTATAAAGGAGTTTTGGATTATAAACTTAAGGCAGTTGCCTCTGTACTTTAACTGTATTGACTTGAGTTATTTAATTTTATTAAGCCTCAGTGCCTTCATTTGTTAAATTAGGCTAAACACAATGCCTAACTTACAGGTTGTTATGAGAATTAAATAAAAATAATCGCATGAAGAGTTTCACCTGGTACCGGCACATGGTAAACATTTGCTGAGTGCCAGCTATTATTTTAACAATAACAAAAAGAATACTTACTTAAACTTATATGCTCCCAGCTCATCTCCCCAGGATCCTAAATTCCCTTCTGGTATCACATTAAACTACCACAGACTGCCTGGATTATTCACCTTAGTTGCCACTAATCTGCATCTATCACAGTATGCTTTAACTTACTATCTAAAGCTTTTATCCAGGAATCATAATCACACAAAAGTGCTGATGTAAAAACTGCTCATAAAAGTGTCATCAAAGGCATCTTCACACCCAACTGTTTAAGGCCTCTGTGAAATTTCTTCCAAAAATTAATTGATACCACAAATACATACCATTCTCTCTCACCTCCTTCTCTTACTCTCTGTTTCTCCCTCCCTTGCTCAACACACAGTGTAGGTATATTCTCTCTTTCTGATGATGAGAACCCTATCACTTACTGCATTTCCTTTTCTGTCCTGGCTGCCAGCAAGTTGAGACCAGGTTACAAGGCTTGCGTTATCTTAGCACACAGAATTCACATACATGTGTCCTTCTCTTTGCCATGGTTCTGATTTATCACTTCTGTATTTAATTTGTTAAAACTACTCTACATGAGCTTTATTTCAAAGAAAGGAATACAGAGTAGACACAAGAAAACATGATTTATATTACCTCTGAGAAGACTTTTCTCTGTTATCTTAATGACCCCCACCATCTGCCATATCACCAACAAGCCAACGCCCCTGCCAGTCTACACCTTTTGGGTATCATCTGCTGACACCTGGCCCCTCTCTCAAGACCACCTGAACTCCTTGTAAATGGCTTCTATGGCTACCTAATTCCCATGTGCCTTTTTGCTGTAACTTATTATTTTGAAGTACTTACAGACAAAACATTGCAAAAAAAAAAAAAAGTACACAGAGGTCCAAAGTATCCATCACTCAGCTTCCCTCTATGATGATATCTTATATAAAATCAAAATATTGTTTGGTACAGTATAATTAACTGGGCCACAGGCCTTCCTTGGATTTCACCATTGTTTTTGCAAGCATTATGTGCCTTTTTACACCAACTCTCGCACTCCAAACTTATTTAGCATCTGAAGAGCTGATTGTAGAATATTTCCCCTTTTAAGAATTTACATGTACTCAGAGAAGTGACACATATTGCTTCATATTAGTATGAAAATGCTTCATGCTCATGCTGATTGTGTGTCAGTAACTGTTCTAGGTGCTGTACATAAATCATTTAATCCTCACACGAACCCTAGGAGGTTGACAACTTGTTATGAATACCCCAGTTCTACAGACAACGGCAATGAGGTGTGTGGTGATTATACAGCCTGTCCATGGTCATGTAACTAGTAACTGAAGAGGCCAAAATTCACCAGGGCACTCTGACTCCGGGGCCTGAGCTTTTCAGAGCTACTGCTAGCAATCAACAGGTAATCTTTTCGGCCCCTTGGAGACTAGGAAATGCACGGGGCAATTCTGATCATCACAATGACCATGCAGCATTGCTGGCATTTTGTGGATAGGGGTCAGAGATGCTAAATATCTTGCAATACACATACAAAGAGAACTATCTTACCCAATGAGACCAACGCGCCCCACCAAGAACCACTAAGTATTCTAGGGCGCCTGGGTGGCTCAGTCGGTTGAGCGTTCAACTTCAATTCAGGTCATGATCTCACAGCTCATGAGTGTGAGTCCCGCATCGGGCTCTGTGCTGAGAGCCCAGAGCCTGGAGCCTGCTTCGGATTCTGTCTCTCTCTCTCTCTCTCTCTCTCTCTCTCTCTGCCCCTCCCCCGCTCACACTCTGTCTCTCAAAAATAAATAAACGTTAAAAAAACAATTAAGAATCACTATTCTATTCTGTTTCCCTAAACATTAAACACAAAGAGATAAAGATAAATGTGAAACATTACAAAGAAGTAACCACATGTGGGGGTGCCTGGGTGGCTCAGTGTCCAACTCTTGATCCCGGCCCAGGTTATGATGTCACAGTTCAGGAGACTGAGCCCTGCTTCAGGCTCTGCATTGATAGCACAGAGCCTGCCTGGGATCCTCTCTCCCTCTCTCTCTGCCCCTCGCCGGCTCACACTCTTTCTCTTCCTCTCAAAATAAATAAACTTAAAAAAAAAAAAAAAGAAGTAACCACAGGTAAGTGTGAATCAATCGCCATGTAAAACAACAAACAAAATTCTATTGTTTTACAGAAACATTAATATGAGCAGTTATGTCCACATAAACTGGCTAATTAGACTTTCAAATACCTTTTAGCTTAGAAAGTTCTTGCTCTTTCTCTTGCTGCAGCTGCAGGTATTTCTGCTTATGGTCATTAAACGTCCTACTGAAGTCTTCTCCTTGCTTGCGATGTTCCTCCTCCAAGTCGCTGTGCTGTTTCTTCAGCTCCTCGTGTTGACTCTGCAAAGATGAGAACTTGAGCAGAGATGTGTATTCCCTAAATTATCCCAGAGTCTATAGCCTTTCTCTCTGGAGAAAGAACAGGTGAAGTAGCAGGTTCTGTCTTCCTCAGGTTGCTTTTAATTTGGGCAGTTCCCCTCCATTTCCCTTACATTTCAGATCAGTGGCTTGGGATCGTGGCCAAACATAATTTTCTCTTTAATTTTTAACATCGGTAAAACAACAAGAAGTCAGAAGTCAGCAATGGGAGATGGAAAGGGGCGGGGGGAAGGATTTGGGGAAATTCCCAGGGGTTCAAATTGCTGCGGAGACAAGGTAAAGATAATGGAAAAATTATCCCTCCACAGATATTCCAGACTTTCAATCTAATGTTTTCTCAGCAACATTTTTTATTTCCCTTCCTTACTTTTCAGCCTTCCTGGCAACTCAGTTTAAAGAAAAAGGGGAAAAAAAAGTGATATTTTTCCCTTTGGGGGAAGTAATAAATCTTATTTACCTTACTCCTAGTTATAATACTACACTGTAATCATAATCTAGGTAAATGCTACAATCTCCATATGCTTAATGAAAGGATGGTCTGCTTTAATCCATGCACTGCTTTCTTGATCCAGGAAAGGTTCTGGTTTCGATGAAAAGCACTCACTCTACTGACACAGGAGGAAAGACAATACCAAATAAAAAGCCAGGCGGGGAGGGAGGGAGGGAGAGAGGGAGGGAGGGAGGGAGGGAGGTTGGTTGAAGGAAGGGGTGGAGACCCTGACATGGTTTTCCTGCTGTGCAGAAGGCTTCATGAGATCCAATCTTCTCTTCTAGCTTCACAGAAATAATGAATCTTCCCCCCCGCCCCACCCCCCCCTTCTCTCTCTCTCTCTCTTTCTTAAGTCGTCTTGACCCACAATAGTTTTACCCAAGAATCAAGGAAGGAAAAGCTTTAAATATAAATTGTGTTCCTGTAGCAAGTAAAAGGACACATTAAATACTAGTAACATGAATGAGGCATTTAATTCTACTGCCTCCAACGTGCCTAAGATGAAAGCAAATATCTAAGGTAGACCACTGTGAGAAATTAAACAAACAAAAAGCCTTAAAGGATAAAGAGAAGAACAGAATTAAAAATCAGGTGACCAGACACTGTTTCACCAAAAAAAATGTGTAATAAGCTGAATGGTTTTCTGTGTGTGTGTATGTGTGTGTGTTTATAATTGGGTGATAAGATGAGGGGACATTACAATTCTATATCATTTTTAGTGAAAAATGACAATGTGCTGTATTACCACACAAATCAACCTTCCATAAGCTTTCCTTGATCTTGTAAGTTACTTAGTTCTTTCATCCACGCATGAAGAACAACTTTAAATTACTCACTTTCAACATCTGATGTTGCACATTCAACGCACTGTATCTACTATTGGAATCTTGCTGTAAATT
Source organism: Herpailurus yagouaroundi (assembly GCF_014898765.1). NCBI lineage: Eukaryota > Metazoa > Chordata > Mammalia > Carnivora > Felidae > Herpailurus > Herpailurus yagouaroundi. Next base: position 61,540,633 of record NW_024412400.1, read on the forward strand.
GAAAAGAAAATGGTTAACACAGAGATAACGAATCTGTCTCTCTTGCTAAACATGGCTTAAAGCACTTAACAGAACAATTCCATCTATTTCACTTATATAAGCCACAATGAATTCTATGCTCTAACCAGGATTTCTCTGGGGCCGTCTCTTTATTTAACGGCAGGAAGAAGTTTCAATGTTTCTCAAAGTTTGCTACGTTTTAGTAAAGAAACAGTAAGACATGAAGTCATAAAACAGCACCCTGGCAGGCCCCTGGAAATGATTTACTTCCCTTCCCCTCTCCAGTTGAGACGAACTGAGGCTCAGACGCACAAGGTCCTTGCCCTGAGACACAGTCACTGTGCATGGCGCGTGGCTGATACACTACGCCAGGTGCTCTGAGGGGATGGGGGGATGAACCAACTTGCACCAGGCCTCAGAGTCTCTGCAAGGCTTAAGAAAGGGAAGAGAAAAGGTGCTTTCCTTCCCTGGGCTTCCGCGGGTGAGGAATTCTCCATGTGTCACTTTACCCATTTCACAAGTGAGAAACAGAGAAAGGATAAGGACTCCAAGCTGAGGGCAAACACTTGTTTAGTAGCAGAGCCAGGACTGAAACCTGAGCCCAAGCCATGTTGCAGTAGTGTACAATTTGTGTCCCAGGGGAACATCTTTACACACGGGCCTCACACATTTCCACAGTCCTGGACAGCCCCAAGCAGTCAGGGCACAAGATGCCTGACAATTCTCCCTCCCCGTGCTGTTCTATCTGACGTGCTGCACCCCATCTCCGGCACAAGTACACTCCCAGCCATTTCTGGTTTTCTTTTTTTTTTTTTTTTTTACAATTTCCAAAATGAACTGCATTTTTCCTCTATCACTTCACTTTATTGCTTTATTTCATAATGCACTTTCTTTGTAAAGTCAAAGAGTAAACTTTATTGCTTTATTTTATTGCTTCATTTCATAACGTACTTTCTTTGTAAAGTTAAAGTTTACTCTATTGCTTTATTTCATAACGAACTTTCTTTGTAAAGTAAGAGTAACTCTTTTGAAATGCACAACAGAAAGTACGCAATCTTAGCTGGGCCTTTTAAAAGGCCGGTTGAAAGCTGACAGCCTCCTGACTCTTCTCAGTTTTAGTACCCCAGAATGCTGACATTTCATTCAACTAATGTTATATGTTTTTCTTAGAGTAAGAGAAAAGCTTGCTTTTCTCCAGTGAATTTGTACTAAAAAAAAAAATTTTAAATGCCACTATCACTCCTTCCTTCCTTCCACAAATGTATTTGAATGCTGACCCTAGGCCAGATGTTACACAGTAACATCTGTGCAAGTTACAGTAACACTGTACAAAGGCAAAGCAAAATATACATCACATATATATTCTCTTAGAAAAAGACTACAAATGAACAAATGAATGAATAATCTTTTATTTATTGTTGAACATTAAGGCTACTCCCACTTTATCAAAAATATATTTATATGTTTATATAAATATATATATATTTATATTTAAATATATATATATTTATATATATACTATATGTATATATATACGTAGATATATATTTTGCATATATATCTATGTATATATACACGTATATATATACGTATATATATATATATTCGCATATATTACGTATATATATACGTAGATATATATTTCACCCTTACTGTCCTAATGATCAACACTGTAAAAGATTTTGTTGCTATATTTCCCTCTCCTTAAGTTTCATAAAATAATTAAGAAAAAAACCCAAAACATACCCTTCCTTTATTTAGTGTTTCTTGTGCTTCTAGTTTATAAACAAGAAAATCTAGAAAATAAAAAATGGAGAAAATAGGGTGTAAGTTAATTCATTATGGAATTTTTAAACACAGGCAAACTTTACTCAGACTTGTGAAAAATATTTTAGGTTTAAAAACAATCATGCTTAGTAACGCAGTTTATTTTGCCTCTTAATGCTTTAGAGAGAATTGAAAATAACTATCATATAATTTTCATCTTTATTTTAATGCTATATATCTTGAATAAACAAAATATACGTGATAACCAATTAATTAGAAGTGATCTTAGATTGTGCATTCTGCGATGAACTCTCCTTGAAATTAAGAAGAAAGAAAAAAATGAGGCACACCTAAAGACAAGAGATGATTTATTGCTATCCGCTAGATGGCATGCTAAAACCATTCAGGACTTGAAAAGCGAAATCAAGCCTTGGAAACCACCTTTTATGCTCTTAAAGCTTTATTATCCACTAGATGGCTCTATAAAATCACTCTGCATTTAAAGACAAGGAGAATCCAAATCCTATCAAAGCAGTTTAATGATGTTAAACTTGTATTCTTCCAACAGGCTTAATCCAAGGGTCAGTAAAACATCCTACCCCATACTGCCCTCCCATTTTCCCTCCCTCTACTCCATACCAACATAATCAGACAGAATACCTAACTTATATTTCCTCATAAGATTTCACAAAACATAAGGAAACAAATAAAAAGAAGAATGGGGATAAATGCAAACCACAAGCTGTATAAAGCCTGTTTTCTAGAAAAATTCTGATAAAAATCAATAGCATTGCCTAATGCCTATCCTAAATGCTAATCTCTCAAATTGAACCCATCAGCTGTGCCAATAAAAGCCTAAAATAAAATATGTGCATAACATAGAAGACACCACACACAAAGAGACATCATGCAATGAGATCAATTCATTATGTTATAAATGTATGTATATGTCTAAATGTATGCATGTATGTGTATACGAATGTATAAAATTTGTCATATTCTGGACAACACAAGCTGTTACTCCTTGTACATCTATGGACAGAAGTTTCTGGTATAAGTAACATATGTGTAATATTCACATGAAAAGCTGTTTATTTCTGATGTATAACTAATAATATGAACTACCTCAAGGTGGCATAAACTGAATGAAAGATTCTGAACCTAATCTTAAGCAGAAATTATTGAACTGCACAATGCATTACATATTGCTTGACTTTCTCAGTCTACCCATAAAACTGACTTAGGGTTTAGCTGAGAAATTTCTTAGCAAAAAGATAGTAAAGCAAGTACATGATATGTCAATGAGGAGTTTGATAAAAATACAGAACAGAAATTGCATTTTATATTTACCTTCCTTTGCTTTCTTATGTTCAAGTCTTTCCTTTTGCAAGGATTTCTCTAATCTTGATCTGTGTTCATACACAACTGAAAAAAAAAGTTAAAATTTACCTGCAAAGAATTAGAACTTCTAAAGTAAAATTAACACCAATTTTCAAAATGGGGGTGGGGGGTGGGAAACAATTTAAGGTCTTCACAATTAACATAAAAATGACTGCATTTATAAATTCCACATTCTGGGTAAAAAAGACACAATAATACACATAATTCTGAGCTGACCTCTGCACAGCCTGCCCCTTTATAGAAACAATACTCTGAGAGAGGCTTCTATCCACCTTCTTTGCCAGCTCCTTCTCCTGCTTCTCAAATACGAGAATCTCTGAGGTTCCATGTCTCTTGCAGGGCAGAGGTGTCCACTCTCCTGACTTTCACCACCATTTGCACAGCTGTTAGCCCCACATGTATATTTCTAGCTCCTGCCTCTCTCTTAGTTATTAGCACAGCATCTTCCAAAGACTTCAGGTTTCTCCACCTACATATCCCATAAATACTGGCAAGTCCACGTGATCTGAATGTGAGCTAAGGCTGTCCAGACCAGTAAGGAAACCTCAGCACCCCACTGGCCTAAAAGAGAAGGCGTATTCCCCCACAGCAAGGAAAACACAGGGGAGAGTCATAGAAATGAAGGGGGCAGGGACTCTAAACAGAACCTATAAACGTCAGGTTTACATCTGCCATGGGGTTTCCCCAATGGCAAACCGATGCCATGCTGTAAGACTTTCCTGTGCTTGATTATCCCTACCTACCCAGTCTTCTCTGAAGCAGCCAGCATTGCCTGGTGAGTAGAGAGGAAGAACAGATGTGGTAGGGGAAAAGAGGGAGGAGAGGCCCATCAGGACTCTCTCTTTCCCACCTCAGTCTTCACTTCTACATCAAATGGGAAGAATGGGAGGAGCTTTACCTTTGAATGAATAAGATGATAAAGTCGATATTTTATTTATACAATAAAATGTATGCAGATGGACTAGACCAGACATAATACTTAGTAGACCAAGACTGTGTTTCCGGCTAAAAGTTACTAAAAAAAAATTTTTTTTTTTTCTTTTAATCTGAGAGAAGTTGGGAAGTATCCAAGTTTCAGATTTCCTTCTGGGACAGAAAGCCCAGCCTCGCAGAGTGGTTTGTACAGGCAAAGAAGGGGGGAAAGGGCAAAACCTGAATTTCTGACATACACTTTGCATCCTATTTGTGCAGCATTATGGTCCCATGTGATCTCATTCCTTGCCAAGGAAAGCCAAACCTGTTATTTGGTTCCCGTGCCAGTCCCTAGCTTCCCTTGGCTGTCTAAGATACAATTTCACCATCAATCACGGACTCACCATGTACAGTGCATACAACTGCCTGACACTATTGGACACATCCAAAAGGGCTGCGGTCACAGCAACTCCCCTCCCCCACACCTGACATAATAACCCCTTGCGCTTGAAGTGAATGCCCTGTCCCTCCCGCCCTTTCCCCAGTGTCACAGCTGCCAGTTGGCAGCTCCTGCTGTCCTCCCTCCAACTTGCCCATCGCCTCCTGGGTCCTCCACCGCCTCCCCACACTGCATCTCTCATCTTGTCATCCCATATAAACCTTCCACTTCCAAGGAAGTTTCTCTCCCTCTGCAACTACCACAGCCCCGACCTCTACTCACACGTCTGCTGCCATCTCTGTGCACTGCTCCTAGAATTCCTGCCACCATCCAAACTGGCATCACGTCATGCCCTGGCAGCGTGTATGCCCCAATCTCAACTTGCCCCTCAGCCTCAGCCCCACACAAGTCATAGCAACCATCCCTGCTCCAGTCTTTTCCTCTGCCTGGAGTTCTGTTCCCTGCCAGATGACCCTTCCTCGCCCACCCCAGTGCTATTCTTATAAAGGAATCCAATACAGCTCTGCATCCATGGAGTCCCTACCATGTAACTGGAACCACATCATGAGTAGAAATGAAAAATGAATAGACAGACGTAGGCCTGGCTACAAGCAGCTCAAGTCTAACACAGTAGACAGGTTAGGTAATTTTTAAATAATTAGAGCTACAGGTCATGATCTCGTGGTTCGTGAGTTTGAGCCCTGCCTCAGGCTCTGTGCTGACAGCTCGGAGCCTGGAGCCTGCTTCGGATTCTGTGTCTCCCTCTCTCTCTGCCCCTTCCCCTGCTCACACTCTTTTTCGCTCGCTCAAAAATAAATAAATAAATAAAAATTTAAAAACGGAGCTAAATACATTTAGCGCAATAAAAATATATTGAAGCCCAAGGAAAGACAAGGATGAGCTCTGGATGCGAGAAAGGTAAGAGAAGACTTCTCAGAGGTGAGAAGAGGTGATCTCTTGGCTGGCTTTGAGAATGAAGAGCAGTTTGACAGAAAAGGACCCCGAGGGAGAAAGGCACTTCTGGAAGACATCACAGGGACAAAAGCACAGGGGCATGAACTTGGGGTAAAGGAAGCTGTACTCCAAAAAGCCTGGTTGCAGGACACCTGGGTAGCTCGGTCAGTTAAATGTCTCACTCTTGACCTTGCACCAGGTCACAATCTCAGGGTTTGTGAGACTGAGCCGCACATCAGGCTCTGCACTGACAGCATGGAACCTACTTGAGAGTCCTTCTCTACCCCTCTCTGCCCCTCCCCCATTTGCATGCACACATACTCTCTCTCTCTCTCAAAGATAAATAAAAATAACTTTAAAAAAATCTTGGGACACCTGGGTGGCTCAGTCAGTTAACCATCTGACTACTGATTTCAGCTCAGGTCACAATCTCACACACGGTTTGTGAGTTCGAGCCCCGCACTGGGCTCTGTGCTGATAGTGTGGAGACTGCTTGAGATTCTCTCTCTCCCTCTCTCTCTCTCTGCCCCTCCCCTGTTTTCTCTCTCTCTCTCTCTCTCTCTCTCTCAAAATAAATAATCTTAAAAAAAAAAAAAGCTTGGCTACAAGTCCACTATTGAGAAATTACATTTTTTTTTTTCAAACAAATCTGTATGGTATATAAGTCCCTCTGCCAGCTTTTTTTTTTTTTTAATTTTTTTTTTCAACATTTTTTATTTATTTTTGGGACAGAGAGAGACAGAGCATGAATGGGGGAGGGGCAGAGAGAGAGGGAGACACAGAATCGGAAACAGGCTCCAGGTTCCGAGCCATCAGCCCAGAGCCCGACGCGGGGCTCGAACTCATGGACCGCGAGATCGTGACCTGGCTGAAGTCAGACGCTTAACCGACTGCGCCACCCAGGCGCCCCCGTGCCAGCTTCTAAAAAGCCTATTAAAACCAAGAAGTTTCTTGGATTGGTACCAACAGTATCATGTGGAATGATGTTTAGAACAAGGCAGGAGAAAAAAAAGGTTAGCACTATAGGACCTCACTAAGCCAAGCCCTAAATAAACTGCATGCTCAGTCAGGTGGGAAAAACTTACAGGGACGCAGGTACATTACAATGCTATCACGATATCACAGAGGCAAAAACAGGATGCCACAGGAACACCTAAGCTCCCCGGCTGGAAGGAAGTGCACTCCTTTCCTCTAACCCACCGGCCAAAGTTCCCAGGTCCTGGGTAGAGAGAGTCACAGGAACATACACATGCCAGTTAAAATGGAATTTTGGTGTACTAATTGGACATATTATAGATGATTTCAGCAAGTATGTATGTCACTTGCAAAGAAAGGAACAGGAAAAGCAGTCAAGATCTTGTTCCAGTGAAACTTAAGTGGCAGCAGGGGTGAGTGGGAGGTCCTGGGTATAGGGGGCTCCTGAGGAGGTCGGGACTAGTAGAGGCGAACAATTCCAGCCTAGAAACACCCATGATCTTAAGAGACAGAGCAGCACAGTAAACAAGACACAGGAGAGGGCTGCTCACCACCTATCTCCGGCTCTCAGACTCCATATACTAAACATTATTATGGAAGGGTAATGATAGAGGAGGAAGCTGCATTTACAACTTATAATCCTGTGAAATTCTTTACTTCATATATAGCAGCAATCACCATAAACTTACTCTTGCAAACTCAGTCTTACATGGGACTTGGTAATTGGGTAATGATGGTCTTTGCACTGGGAAGCAGAAAACTCATCAGCATTATTTCATCTTCAGTAAGAGTGGAGGGTCCACTACATTATACCAAGTAGACAGGGAGTGTAGGGGATGGGATGAGAGGGTGGGAGACAATGCTCCATTCTTTAGTCTCTTCTCTGCAATGCAATCAGGAAGATAACGTGCCAACAGCCAGTCCGAAGTACCCATTTATCATACTGAATCACACAACTGTCTTTGACAGTTTTACGCTCAACATATTAATAGCAATGTTGTCTCAAGAGCCAGAAAATCTGAGGATACACAGTTATAAACTTTCATAAATAACCTCAACAGATGCTACGAAATGTCTACAAAGAGCCCAACATGTTTGTGGATTCCAATCAAAAGTCAAAGGTCTTCAGAAATCTGAGATGTACATGAATGAATAAAATGGCATCACTATTAGCAAGATCTAAGGCATAAAGAATGTGGTTTTGCAAATGCAGTAAAAAAAAAAAAAAGATGTGGTAAATAAGGATAGAGAATATATGTACAAACCATGAGGTAATTGTACTATTAATATTATCTTACTCAGAACTGGTCAAGCCATTATTACAGCACCAGTTTCTGGTCCTGACGTAAAATAACTTAAGAATGCAGAAATGGTTTAAGCGTTGGAGAATATCAACAAGGAGGAGGTGAGAGAAGGGAGCGGCAGTGACTGATAGGGGCTGGAGAAGTGCTGTTTCTTAATCAAGTTCAAAGAAAAAGGAAAACAAAGCCAAAAGGCGTCTTAAACTGTATGCTGAGGAAACCACATTATGTAAGGGAAAATGAGAATGAAAATTAACCCTTGAAACTGCAAATTCTAGAAAGAAAGGGAGAGGGAAAGAAGCAGATGGTAATGTAATGGTTGAGAGCACAGACTCCGGTGTCTAGATTCAAATCCCAGATCTATTCCTTATGGGGCAAGTGGCTGAACTTTGTACTTCAGTTACCCTCACACGGTGTATGGGAATAATGATATCACCGATCTCTTTTGGGTGAATGTCAGGGTTAAAGAAGTTAAATTGTGTCAAGTGCTTAGTTAAATTGTGTCAAGTGCTTAGAACACTGCCCGGCACAGAGTAAAAGCTAGAAAATTTCAAAATATTTTTTCACCTATCCGTGATGGCTTAAAATTGCCAAAGAATCAGATGATTCCCTGAGCCCTTTCAACCCTACAATTAAAGTCTAGTAATGTGAAGTACTTACACACACACACACACACACACACACACACACACACACACAAACAGTGGTGGGGGGGGGACTCGAAAAGGCAATAAAATATTAATCTCAGTTCCCTTTTACTTAAAAAAATTTTTCCCTTAAAAAAAACAGAAAGTAAGTAATCAGTCCAACAGCTCCAAAACTCAGAAGACTTTTTTTTAAAATAAAAACCAAAAAGTAAAACAGAATCTTTGTGTCCTTGTAGCTCTCTAGAAAATTTCCCCATCAACTAAACAGACACACACATACACCCCACACTACCCTTAATTCTTTTAACATGCATTCTCCAGGCTTTGGAGCTAGTGATTTATCTAGATGGGTTTACTGTTTCACTTAGAAGGAGGATCACTAATCAATCCTTGTCACCTATCTCTATTTTCCTATTTATACTCTGAAGTCAAGGGCATCAGTCAAGATGAACTCATACTGTCAGAACCTCCACGACAAAAAAGGTGCGTAATGAGTATTGTCAAAGCACCAGACAAATTTAAGGAAAAATAAGGATACAAATAATGATTCAAGCTTGGCATTCAAGATTTTTAAGGCAGAACAGCACTACAACCGGGATAGGATTTGAATCACAAGAACCCATGAGGAAAGGATGAAAACGCATAGTACTCATCATCTCCCCTGCTTCCTGAAAAGGAGTTTAATATTTTCCATGCAGTTGAGAATGGAAAGAGGTTTTATTCCTCTTTCAAGCACTCAAGAGTTTATAATCAAGCCAGCTTCCTGCAGCAATTTTCCATTTTCACTCTGACTTCCTCTGAAAGTCACAAGAGAAATTAGCTGTTGCACATCCACTTGTGGGCAAAATACCTATCTATGACATTTCAGGGCAAACAGCGCCAATTCAGAATTAAAAGGCAACACTCCAAAATTAGAAAGCATCGCTGAGTCTTTTAGCGCCTTAAGCCAAGAGAGGGCAATGTTTCTTTGGCAGAAGCAACAGCCCATAGAATTTTGCTTTCAGTCTTGCCCACAACATAAGGTTTTGTCTTTATTAAAAAAAAAAACAGGGGCGCCTGGGTGGCGCAGTCACCGACTTCAGCCAGGTCACGATCTCGCGGTCCGGGAGTTCGAGCCCCGCGTCGGGCTCTGGGCTGATGGCTCAGAGCCTGGAGCCTGTTTCCGATTCTGTGTCTCCCTCTCTCTCTGCCCCTCCCCCGTTCATGCTCTGTCTCTCTCTGTCCCAAAAATAAATAAACGTTGAAAAAAAAAATTTTTAAAAATAAAAAAACAACAACAACAAAAAAACACTTGAGGCTCTGTAAGAAAGTCATAGAACTCAACCTGTGAAACCATTAAGAATTGCAAGTACCTTTTTCATTTTGCAGATGATAAAAATGAAAATGAACAAACCTGTGCCTTTGAGAATTGTGGCTGAAGATTTTTAAGTAGGACAGCAAGAGGAGACAAAAAGGAAGATGAACTGAAATCACCATAGTTCCCAGAACATAGTCCTTTCGGAGATTTGTTTTGTCTTTGTTTTTAGGCCTAAAATAGCAGATGTTTATCACAGCCTTTAAGAACAGTTTTCGGTTGTGGTTCTAACTCACCAGATGTGGGGCGGAGGCCAGCCACTTGCCACCCTCTCTTCTGGAGAACAATGACTTAGTAATTAACGTGAAGACAACATTTCAGATACAGTTTTCCAATGATCTGTCCTTCCTTCTCTCAGAATTTTACCTCATAAGGAGTCTGAGAAAGAACAGAGGAGCTCCCCTTAGAAAACAACCCACATAAAACAACTAAGTAAAAGAAGAAAGAAGGTGGCATTTTGAAGATCTCACTGGATCCTCCCTCCAGCCCCCTGGAGTAGGCAAGGCCGCCCTTAAGGCCTGTGGCTGCGTTCAGTGTCTCAGCCTGGCTCTTTCGGCAAAGTCTCCCCGACTTCTGTACCATTTCCGAAACTCGGTTATGATCTCTCACACATAACTCCTGAACAGTTAAGTCTACCTTTTGCTTCTCACTCACCCCAGTTTTACATCTTCCAGTACAATTTAACCTTTCCAGTCGGCCTGACAATTTATAGCTGAATTCAGCTGTTAATTAACCTTTTCCTATGGCTAGCTCCCTTTACTAAATTACACGTTCACACTCCAGGCCTGGGGGCAAAACCTTCAGTGGCTTCCCATCACACTAGGAGTGGAACTCGACCCCCCCTCTCAAGGCCCAGATAGTTCCTCCTGCTCCACTCCGTCATTCATTCCTCCAACAGGCCAGACACCCTTTCACCTCAGCACCTTGTACGGCCTCTTCCTGGTTGCCTCCACTCCTCCTTCTCTGCACCACTGACTCCTGCATTTCCGGAAGATCTTTACTAACAAGACACCTTCTCGCCAAGTCCTTTCCTGGACAACCCATCTAAAACTGCAACCTGCTTCCCACCCTCAACGCTTCCAGCCTTCATTCCTGTTTTATTTTTCTCCTTAGCACATAACACCCTACAGTATTTCTTTACTTATTTACCTTAGTGATTGCCTTTCTATCCCACTAGAATACAAGTTTAGTCGGGACAAGAATTTCTGGTTTGCTCTATTCCACTATTGTACCCCTGGTGCACTGAATTGTTAACATTCAGTGGACAATGAATGCACGCATGAGTGAATGAATAAATGAACAACAAAAAAAGAACTCTATGTGCTTTGAAGGCTGGGATTGGCTATCTCCTCAGTCCTCCTGTTCTATATCTGAAACTCTCATTAGCACTTCAGTCCCGATACCCCGGTTCCTAATAGCTAGTGGTATTCAATAGTTGTTAAATGAATGCGTGCCTTTAGAAGATATTTCATACTTTTGCTCATTTGCCTGCCATCCTTTATGTCCTGGCACTTTTAAACTAAATTTCCACATTTGTTGGCTCATTAGTACTTGCATATCGCACAGAAGAGAAAAGTAACAGAACAGAGATTAAATATAAATTTATCTGTTGATGTGCAGGCTCATAAGATTAGCATTAGTTAAATCACAGCCCTAATAGAGGCTGGAATAGAGACACTTTCAGAGCGCTGAGAGAAAAAAGGACAGTCTGATTAGGTATTTTTCTGCTGCATGGCAATTGAAGTATCTTTTTTTTCTGCACAATACAGTTCCTATAATAGCTCACACAACTGTCTATTTTTAAGTTTGCTAATGCATACAGTTTATGAAGTCGTTTAAATGAAAATTTTCACCATGATTTGAATGGTGCTTAACTGCCTTTTCTATTTTGGATAAAACTATACCCAGGCTTTCCCTTATGATACTATCTGAGATTTGGCTTTTTCAAATAAGTAGCTGACTTAAGATATATTTCTTCATACAGGTCTTCTTTCAAGTATAGTGAGCTACTAATAATCATTCTTATTATTAGATGAAATCTATTCACTCCTCATGAAAGGATACTTCTCTTAGCTACTCTGAGCTACTATATTATAGCCCAGCAGTATGCCAGGCACCTTGGGAAACACAAAAGTGTAGAACTGACTCTTATAAAAAGCTTATAATCAATAAATTTGGGCTGTGAGGAGAGGCAAGGACAGGTAAAACAGCAAGGAGACAATTAGAGCTCACCAAAGGTTAGGCGAGCTGGCATAGTGACCTGCTGAGCCGGCAGATTTTTAAACAGAATCTCTTTGTAAGCTGAGAGGAAAAATATCCTCCCGTCCCATGAAAATGCTGCACTCTACAAAGCAAAAATTACATGTGGAAGTACATATGCATATATATTAGAAACTTAAGGACTCACAGTAATAGAAGCAAAAGCTATTCTAAACTTGGATGTGCAAAAATAGACCCTATACAGTAATATTCTTCTCATCTAAGCAGTCAGATTTTAGCAGGACAACATCACAGAGTAAAAGAGAGACAAAGGCTTCTGGCCACCCAAAACTGATGTAACAATGTAGAAGAATGCCCTTTAGATGGGCTAAAATATGCAAAAGCACATTGGTTTTATAATAGGACTATGCAGTTATACATAAACTTTTTTCTAAAATTTTTTTTAACATTTATTCATTTTTGAGAGACAGAGAGAGACAGAGCATGAGGGGGGAAGGGGCAGAGAGAGAAGCAGACAGAATCTGAAGCAGGCTCCAGGCTCTGAGCTGTCAGCACAGAGCCCGACGTGGGGCTCGAACTCACGAATCGCAAGATCATGACCTGAGCCCAAGTCGGACGCTCAACCGACTGAGCCACGCAGGCGCCCCACATACACTTTTCAAAACTCATGTGCTTGAACCAACCATAAAAGACATTTCATTTTCCTAAGTTATCTGATTTCTTCACGGGAACCAGCCTCCATGGACACTTCCACTAATTCCAGCAAAGAGGGAACAAACCTAAAATCCAGCACTCAAGAATCAACCCCAAGAGGTTCTTATCTTGTATTAGCCTTTATCCCAGAGAATAACCACAAGGAGGGCAGGATGCACCAGCCCACAACTGGCTTCTCCTTCCAATCAGCACAGCAGTATATAAGCAACACCCTCTTCATCCAAACTCCCAATGTCACGTTTTCACTTCAAGATGTGAAAATATGCAATGTATCTTGGAAGAGGGTTCAATAAAAATCTTGCTTATAAAGAGATACTATTTAAGGCTGGCATATCTATAGCATCCTGGATACTTCATTCAACACATCAAACAAGTATTCAGTGAATACTTACTATGTGCCAGGCATTTGTTCTGATATTAGGGAATACGTTATGAGCAAAACAGTAAAAAATATTTGCCTTTGGGGAGCTCATGTTCTGGCAGATAAGTAAGTGGTTAGGAGCTACTAAGTGTCATGGGGGGAGAGGGAAGACCATGGTAAAAGAGACTGGAGGCATGGGGAGGATGGGTCACACTTCTGAATCTGAGGACTCACTGAGAAGATATCTGAGCCAAGACTTGAAAAAAGTGCAAGAATGACTACCACAGACATCCAGGGGAAATGTTCCAGACATAAGGGATGGGCAACGCAAAAGCCCTACAGGGCAAGCATACCCAGGACGTTCTAAGAAAAGTAGGGAGGTCACTGTAGGTGAGGAGTGTGAGCTGGAAGACCAAAGTGTGAAGGTGGGGAAGGGGACAGATTGGGATGGGCCTCCTAGGACCTAGTGAAAACTCTGGCTATTACTCCAAAAGAAGCGGGGACCCTTTGGAGGGTTTGGGCAGGAACATAGAGGGATGGCTTCGATCTTAAAATAATGATCACTCTGACCACATGGGGTCAAGATGCAAGCAGGGAAACCAGTTCTTCAGTAATCCAGGCATGAGGTAACAGAAGAGGACCAATGTGCAGGCTGTGGCAGATTCTGCATTTATACTGAAGATAATACCAATGCATGTGATCGTCTGAAATGGGGAAGGCCACAAGTGGAATAGGTTTGTGTGGAAGATCTGGAATAAGAATTTATTGACTAGAGTGATTAACTCAGCCTTCAGGAGTCAAGATAGGCACCCACAGGTAACATCTGTGTGATGTTGAAAGATAATGATGGAGGAAAAGACAGAAAAATACAGACAGTGGAAAAGAACTCAGTGCAAGAGCACTGAGGCAAAAAAAAAAAAAAAAATCTGCTTATGGTATTCCTCACACTTTCCTGAAAATAAGAATAACCCTGTTAGTAGCACAGGTTCCTGGGGCCCATCTTTCATCTACTGATTCAAAATTTCCAGGGAAGACGCTTGATAATCTGAACATTCAGCAAGTGCACTCTACCTCCTCCCCCAAGTGCTCTTAAAGGGGTAGTTCTGTAAACATATAGGGATGATAGGAAGGTGGGTAATCAGGGTGGGGAGAGAATGAGTGAGAGGGTTGCAGTTGACTTGATCAGATCTGCATGGCTACAAAAAATACGTTTCTGGATGGTGCACAAGAGAGAGAATCCAAGAGAGCATAAAGGTTGATGGATTAGTTAGGAGTCATTACAATTGACCATATTGCCCAAATATAAGATGATCTCCAGTTATGCCAATAAGACAATCCAATAAAAAAGAAAGTCGAATTTTGGGGCGCCTGGGTGGCTCAGTCAGTTAAGTGTCTGACTCTTGATTTCAGCTCAGGTCATGATCCCACAGTCATGAGATCGAGCCCCATGTGGGGCTCCGTGCTGACAGCATGGAGGCTGCTTGAGATACTCTCTCGCCCTCTCTCTCTGCTCCTCCCCTGCTCCCTCTCTCATTCTAAGTAAACTTAAAAAAAAAAAAAAAAGTTGATTTTTTTTCCCAACTGGAACCTACAAAATTTTAAAGCAGTGAAAAGGAGTAGGAAGTGAAAAAGAATATCAACAGACACTTGAAGAAATTCTAACAGTGATTAAATGTGGGAAAACGTAGTAAACTAAATTAACCATCAGAGAAATCAAATTAAAATCATAACGCAACACCACTATTCTCCCATCAAAATGGCTAAACTTTTAAAAAACAGAAAATACCAAGGGTTGGCAACACTGTGGGAGAAACAGCTCCCCTGCTTGGCTGACGGATGGATGAGTCAGTATAACCATTTTAGAAAACAGTTCGACAGTGTCTGCCAGAGCCGACAAAGGCAGACCTCGTGGGCCGTAAATCCCATGCCGAGGCATGTACCCAACCAAATATTTGAATTTAGTAACCAGAAGTCACATAAGAGAGTCTGAAGAGCAGCACTGTTCATTGATAGTCCCAAAGTGGAAACAACACAAACATCTATTATAGTAGAATGAATATGTTGCAGTTGTTCAAAAAAAAAAAAAAAATTAAGTTATCACTCAGCAATGTGAACAAACAACGTGTAAGAACATAGATGAATTTCACAAAACATAACGTTGAGGAAAGAAGCCAGGCAGCAAAGTGGTACTTGCTGAATAATTCTACTTATGAAAACAGTTCAAAAACAAGCAAAGCTAATCCGTGGTGATAGGAGATGGGGTGCTGTTCGCAATGTGCAGATGGCAGTGGGAGGCGGGCCGGTAGTGACTGGGAGAGAGCAAGAGGGAGCATTTCTGGTGCTGGTGATGTTCTGGTTCTCAGTCTGTGTGCTGCCTACACTGCTTGGTGAAAAACCACTGAGCTCTATGCTTACGATTCACACACTTTTCTGAATGTCTACTTGTTTACATTAGATAAGGGGGGGGTATTTGCCAATTTTGGTGACACGGTGAAATACAAAGCCTGTTTAGGTAAATTACTTTTTTTTTTCATCCGCATCTCTACAAACACTTTGATTCACACTCTTCACACGTGTGTCTGACCTCCGTGTCAACATCACCACAAGTCCGAATTTTAGTCCTCTGAGTTTTCTGAAGCATGCCCATTTTCACTGGAGATACAGCATTTGTGGAAGCTGTCTGATGCTATCGCGAGAAATGTCCTAAACTGCAGATACTTAATAAAATTAGGAGCTGATGGTTTCATCTGCCCCGTAGGTGCATGCGTATTCATGCTTTCTATATTGCTAACTCAAATGTACGAGGGAGCTTTTGGGGGGCTGGTGGTAAAAAAAAAGTTGTTCATAAAAACATTTTACATTTACAACTGGAGGACACATTCCTGGGAATAAATACTCACACTATTTTAAGTGCTATTTCATTCTTAAAAAAAAAAAGATTTTTTTTAATTTTAATTATGGTCAGGTGCCTTCCATAAATGTCTAACCATATCAAACGAGGTCATTTTGGGCTAATGTGTCTTCCTCACACAGTGCTCTGCTGTTTAAAATAAAGCAGTTGGGAAAGCACCCAGTAATAGCAGAGGCTTTGTGCTGACTCCAATACAACAAGACTCCCTCTTTTCTGAGGGGTAATTTTGCAGGATGAAGGGAATCTTGCCTTATAATATTCAAGCATATGCAATAGTCATTGACAGAGGGAGAGGAATGCACAGAAGCAAAATATACTTAAGGAAATCAAATCAAAATGCCTGAGTGACTGATTCAAAGTGCACCACTAGAGTAGATCCAAGGATGATGCAAATATTTCCGACTTGGGCTACCGTGTGAAAGGTGGATCAGGACCCAAGGAGCCCAGGGGCGGGGCAAATCATGCATCCCATGTTGGACTTAATTTTTAAACTGTTAAAATTGTTTATTTTGGGGGAGGGAGGGGCAGACAGAGAGAGAGAGTGAGAGAGAGAGACAGGGAGAGAGACAGAATCCCAAGCAGGCTCCCTGCTCAGTGTGGAGCCCGATGCAGGGCACAATCTCACGAACTGTGAGATCATGACTCGAGCCGAAATCAAGGGTCAGATGCTTAACTGACACCCCTGGGCCTGGTTAATTTTTGCTAGGGCTATCCGGACAGCACAGAGAAATGTAAAGTGTAATCTAAGAAACACATGCTGCTGGCAGCTACAAAGTTCTTGCTGTGAAGAGCTATTTCACCATCACTTACAGGTCTAAAACCAACACAAGGAACCCCACTGAGGCAAACCTCAGCCTATATCCCCCAAGGCCACTCCTACTCTTCCTGACATGTTTCAGTCTCACCACCAAAAACTGCTTACCTACTTATGGTTATGAATGAGGGAACTTAAACAAATAAGAGACTGTGCGAACCAAGTCAGCGCTAGATGTCTCCAAGGTTCACTGGAATGTCTTCAGGTTCACTGGAATTCTTGATGATAGCCCGAGTTCTCTTTTCACGTTTGGACATTCATTTTTAAGCTTTCCTTTGGGTTAAAAATGTAATTAAGTATAATTCTTTTCTTTCCTCCAATTTGCTACAGAAAATGAGTCTTTTCCTAATGGCTTAAGAAGAACACATATGGCTCTAAACAGGAATACCTTCTGCATTGAGACGTTGGGCACGGCCTGACTTGGGGCAGGGGGTTATGTTTTAACCACTAGTCACTGCAAATGATGTAAAATTCCTTAAACTAGAGGGCTGGGTGAGACCCTCCAAGGTCAAATAAAAATACTACCCTTTCTTCATCTTTAAGAAAGGCCACGCTACTTAGCAGGTGGGCTTGAGGGTGACAGTGAGAGATTTTTAATGATGATATGATGCAAGAAGGATACAGACAGTTTCGTGAAAGCATATTCTGGTGACTAGTCCTTGCGATACTTCTGTTATACTGGCCTGAGTCATGTAAATAAGGTCACAGGCAACATGACACCCAATACTCCAGCATCTGTCTTCACCATGATCCCTGGAGGCCCCCCCCGGAGGTGTGGATGCCCACCCCCCAACCCCACCCCCACCCCACCTCTAGCTTCCCAGAGGGCCCTAGGCAGAGCTCTACACAGTCTTATTATCACTTTACATATCGCTTTGCTACTCAGACTGCACTCTAGATTACTTATGAGATTGTTGGTCTCTTTACTGTCTGCATACTAGCCTTGGTCTGGTACAAAGTGGGTACCTGCTCAATGTTTATTATTAAGTGACTGAACTGATGCAGACAGATGAATGTTCCAATCCAAGGCAGCAGGTGATGTTAACAATGTACTCGTCACATCAATTGTTTTATAAAACGTGTGTATGTAAAGCTTTGGTGGTTACCTATCAAGGCAGATTTCCAAGAGTCCCCTTTTAAGAAACTTTAAATTTGATACAGCTGACTTGCACCAAAAGAAGCATGGGGATTCACCCGCAACCTCTAGAGTTTGTCTATCAAAGGTAGAGACAATATATCTATATTGTTGAAACTAACAAAGTACACGGGGACTTTTGAAAGCACAGAAAAATCAATAAGCAGTCCTGATCTGTAGAAAGGAGCATGACTGGATGCTAAAAGAAAAAAAGAAAAAAAAAAAAAACCTTTGATGGTATCAGCCTCCTAATTAGAGTTAGGCTTCCGATTTTCCTTTTCAACCTCATACCATAGCTAGAGTTCAGATTAAACCCACTGAAAATAACTCAAATAGGACTAAGGTGAATTCTCCTGAAAGAAAAAAGAGACAGGCTGACAAATAGAATCAGATGGAGACAAGAGATAAATTAAAGAGGATTTTTCAAATAATTTAGGGAAAAGAGCCCTGGCCTGAGCCAAGATTCCTGAGTTCCACGTGGCCTGACACTAACCAGTGCTGTGCTCACAATGAAGAAACCTCACCATTCTTTCTAAGTCTGTGTCCTCAGCAATAAAATGCAGTTGGACAGTTGAGGGGCCAAGGTCCTTCCAATGCTAAAATTCTAACTAACTATGCATATTTCCAGTAAAGGAGAGGAGTAGGGACACTAACAATACATAAATCATTTCACCTTGGCTTTGTGTAGTTTCAGTATCTTAAATTTAAATAAGAGACAAAGGACACTGTTTAGCAGAATGCTGAGAAAGGCTCTGATTTTAGGAAAAGGCTTTTGACAGAAGAATACTATTTCAGGTTTATCTGTCTCCCATGATTGTCAAAAAGTCGAAACCTATTATACATGAGCTTACACACAAGCTAAGACCCTGTGCCACACTTAAGGTGTCCTAAAGTGGGACTCTCCTATTCTATAGGTATGGCCATGAAAAATACAAGCACGTTATCCTTTTCTGACACTAACAAAAGCAGCAAAGTACGGAAAATACAACTGCTATTCTAATTGTACATGGATCTAAGGAGTGTGCTCGCTCATTCTTCCCCTGCCTTATATAGTTTTCAACTTGCTCTCCCCATAATAACTTTTTCTTAACCCCCGTAATAACTCTTACTCATACTGGGATATCAGCAGGCATATTTGGTGAACAGCCTGGACACAGAGGTGGGAGAATGCAAGAGTTAGCAGTTCCTTTGGAGGAAGCGGATCTCTGCCCACACCTACTTGCATGTATCTGGAGGCAACACGTCACAATGGAAGGGGCTGAAGGCTGGAAGTCCAGACATTTGGATCTAGTTTTTAATGTGAAAGTATTTATTTAATGTCATACGTTTCATCATTGGCAAAACAGGAGGGCTTACCAACTGATTACTAAGGCCTCCTCGAGCTCTAAAATTCTGATTCTCTGATGTGGCTTAGCAGGCAAGGGTGTGGAATCAGAACTGTGGAATGACCTGGATAAATGTTCAAGATCTTAGGGCATAACGGTGATGTTCAGAAAGAATGCCGGCCTGACTAGAAAAGAAGGACCCAGCAGGGCTACAGAGGCAGATGAGAAGAGAAGGGGCAACACCTTTTTGGCTGAAGGGCTTAAGGCCCTTCTCTTTTGCAAAGGATCTGAAAATGATTAAAACCATTTTGACAGCTGCAAGTAATTGGGAGGTAGGTGAAAACAGGAAGTTCAGGCACAGAATAACCTCACTAGTTCCAGATTCAACCAATTCAATATTTATAGTAATTTGGACTTGAGAAACTGACATTTACTATTACACTGCATAGTTTCTTCGAGTAACAGAGAACAAAACTAATTATAACCATAGCTCTTAAAACAGGATTCATTCGCATACTAGACACTGCACCTCTGATTTCATGTTATTTCTCCATTGACAAAGTGCAAATCAGAATTTCTCAGGAAGAGCAAACAGCTATTTCACTAAAAGATGTCAGTTCTATTCTTTATCATCTTGTAGATAAACCTGTCACAGAGAGGTTAAAATATTCGTAAATGAGTGCTCATATATCCAGGGGGAAAAGGTCCATTAAAACCTACTTTCATAGCAATCATGGTAAATTATGTTTTTATAGTCCTTTACAGTTTATATACAAAAAGCTTTTACATCCAATTCACATGTAATTTGTGAGGGAACAGGTGCTAATTAGAAATTACTCCCATCTATTCATTAGAAGATATAGTGACCTTTCTTTGGCCATTAGTTCATCTTACATTTATAGTATTCAAAAATGCATTTACTTAAAAAGCATTAAACTTATTGGTGATTTAGTATGGTCTTGTTCCATTATTCTGAATTTTTTAAGAGTTACTTCATTAGAAAAGGAATCCACTTACTATGGTAATTTTGTGAGTGTCACTCAAGAGACTGTGACAAGAACAAGAAACTTATCTTTAAATTTACCTTAAAATCATTTATACAACATAGCCTCCCCCCCCCGTAAACCTGCATGAATAGATGTATGCAAATAAAAGAAAAAAAATTCTGTAATTACTGCTGAGTACAAATTGTCAGAAAAATTAGGACAATTTTTAGTTAATATTCATGCTTCATTCTTTCATCTTTGCGTTAGAATCTTGAGAACACACTAGGTAAATTTTTTGTTTAACATCTTAAATAACCCACTTTTGAGAGCTACTTTTAACGAAGGTAATTGTGTGCCTACCTTATTACTTACTCAGCGGCAGAATAAAAACACAGTACTTACAAGTAGCCTATCCCTTTAGCACTGCAAATTTATTAAGAATTCTAGCTCGTGATCCAAAGCAATAAACCTAGGAATACACATTGAGTTCTTACCTAAATAAATATAGAATTAGCAGTACATGTAGGCAAACAAAAAAAATTAAACTAAATGCTTATTAGCTTTTCTTCCAAGGCTACCAAACACACACACATACACACACACAAGTGACATAGCAAAACCAAAACCAAATCAAAACAACCTCTGATCTTTAACATGTTGCCAACATACTGACAGAACTCAGTAAATCATCCCTATACTCAATGCCTCAAAGAGCACAACATAGCCATTTGAGAAATAACAAAAAGGCCAGGACTCATTTAAAAAAATCCCTTTAACGAAGAAAGGACAATTCTACATTATTAATATGGAAATATACATGATATTTATCTGAGGTACAGAAAATATTTCCATCATCTTGTCTTCAGGAGTTTCATGAATCTGAAAAGAACACAAATGAAATCTAACAGAGCATATTAATATCTTCTGGCCTGCTGTTTCACCAGGAATATATAAAAATAATTTTATGGGGTGCCTTCTAAATTTAAATGAGTTTATACAATATGATGAAAATATATACCTGATAAAACTGCATTATGGAATTAAAACAACTTTCACAAAATTTGCCTTACAAAGTCAGTGATCAAGAATGAATCTATCTTGGGGCGCCTAGGTGGTTCAGTTGGTTAAGCATCGGGTCATAAGCTCGGGTCATGATCTTATAGTTTGTGAGTTCAAGCTCCGCATCAGGCTCTGTGCTAACAGCTCGGAGCCTAGAGCCTGCTTTGGCTTCTGTCTCCCTTTCTCTCTGCCCCTCTCCTGCTCATGCTCTGTCCCTCTCTCTCAAAAATAAATAAATGTTAAAAAAAAAAAAAAAAAAGAATGAATCTATCTTAAGATAAATACTGATAATTCCTGCATGCATTTTTCTGTTAGGCTTACATTTCCTACTGTCATTAAAAAATTTTTGTTGGGGCTCCTGGGTGGCTCAGTCAGTTAAGCGTCCAACTTCGACTCAGGTCATGATCTCACAGTTCGTGAGTTCGAGCCCCGCATCGGGCTCTGTGCTGACAGCTCAGAGCCTGAAGCCTGCTTTGGATTCTGTGTCTCCCTCTCTCTCTGTTCCCCCCCTGCTCATGCTCTGTCTCTCTTTCTCTCCTTCAAAAATAAATAAAAACATTTAAAAAAATTTTTAATAAAAAAAACAAAAAAAAACTTTAAAGTAAATCAACAAAAATTATTGTGATGAAACTGTTCATTCAACACTCTACATAAAAAATAAGGCAGAAAATAAAATCTCTTAAAATTTGGCTTCTGAATGGTCTTTTTTTTTTTTTTAATTTTTTTTTTCAACATTCATTTATTTTTGGGACAGAGAGAGACAGAGCATGAACGGGGGAGGGGCAGAGAGAGAGGGAGACACAGAATCGGAAACCGGCTCCAGGCTCTGAGCCATCAGCCCAGAGCCCGACGCGGGGCTCGAACTCACGGACCGCGAGATCGTGACCTGGCTGAAGTCGGACGCTTAACCGA